>NC_061119.1:175963889-176068838 GCF_002878395.1 Capsicum annuum
AAAAATACTATGTATTTCAAAAATTTTATATGAGATTACTTATGTACTAAAACTTAAATTAAGATAGGGAAATATAGGGTATTATAATATCTCTCCCTTGGGAATATTGATTCTCAAATGAGACTAATCAAGCTGAGAAATGCTTATAGACTGAGGTTACACATTGAACATGCATGACTGAAGCATGGCTTCTTGGCTGAAACTCCTAATACGCTGAGTTTACATACTGACCATGCATAGCTGATGTATGAAGTACATGACTGAATTGATTCATGAATGCATGACTGAATATGCAATGGTAATGGATTCTAAGTTTATAACTGTAATAGAATCATGGAATTAAGTAAACCTAAGGAAAACTGTCACCTTAAGCTGAGAAATCTAATGAACCTGAGATCATTTACTGAACATGCATGAACGGGAATAGGAGAACATGACTGAGTCTGAAACACAATACATGAACTGAGTATAATGAACTGAATTTATTCCTTGAATATATATGCCATGCCATGGGAATGGTCATACGGCTGAGATTGGAATGAAAGAGTCAACTCATGAGTACCCATTACTTCCAACTAAATTCATTACGTGAAGAGAAACTAGAAGGTTTAGGACATGCAAGTTTGGGGGTTAGTATGGATCTCCCCCTTATCTCCTTCTTAGGACATTATGTCCCTCGAAGAATGCTGACTTGGCTGAGATACTGAGGAAAAGTTGAGATAATGAATAGGACACCTACAAAATGAATCATGACTAAATATTTATGATCTAAAACTGAGACATAATACATAAACTTAGCTGGACTCGTAACCACTAGGATGCTCTATCTTGGAATAGTCATATTCATGAATTTTAGGATAGTACAATTGGGTGGAAAGATGGGAAAGATGTACAAATTGTTTGCCTGACTGCTAAACTGAATTACTGGATTTAAGGACTAACTCATTATAAAAACTCATATCCAATGGGAGCATCAGTCGACACTCTTTCTATAAAGTTCTACTGACTTTAGGGAACAAGGAAATCTTGGCATGGTCTGAATACGACATCTGGATAACAAATCACGTCATGGCTATAATTCTGTAATATGGGCGAGGCCTACAAAACATTATCTAAGATAGAGTTACCAAGCTTCGTGCACTAAAACTACTAGCTTGCCATCCTAGCTACATTTCTCAACTATTCCCTTAACTGTAATTTCTACTTTAACACTGCATTTCATTTGGGGCTACTGAAAATATTCGCATGGGCTTAGAGCATGAATGTGTAAACTTACTAACTTATTTGATTTACTGGATGAATGAAAGCTGGATACTGGCCATATAAGATTGAACTGTACTTAACCTAAATAATCGAACTGAAACTATAGAGTACTATACATCTGAGGTAAGGATTGATTGAGGAACATAAGGTAACTGATCATTAATTTATGGAGATCTTATTATCTAGGAATGTAAGACTAAATGCATGACATGGTTCTAAAATACTGAGATACTGACAACTGAATAACTAATAATTGTATGCATTGGTCAAGCAAACCTGAAACTGGATTGAGTTTAGAACGGAATGCTGAACTGAGTACACTGTAAAGTATGAGTACATAAGTCATGAGCTTCATGACTTGAGTTTGGAGTTTATGTATTCATGGAACATGATTTATAACACTAAGGAAATTGGAACTCCTTATATTAGAAACCATAAGCATACATGATTTTTGATAATGTGCATGAATAGGAGCTATGATCATATAGATGACATGTACTGCGTGAGCAGACATCATGATAGCTGAAGTGAAAAACTTTGCACTGAGGTAAGGATGGGTTTGGCATCAACCTCTTCCACTGCTTCTCTACACATACTGACATTACTACTAAAATAAAAAAGTCTTACTTGGTTACTTGTTCTACCATCTCCCTCTTAGCTTAAGCCATTATTCTAAGTTTGTGAACCCCTTAATAAACTCTAAATCAAGCTGAGACCACTTTACTCTAGCATCTGAGATATGACAATGCTCATAAACACTAAACTCATTCTGAAGGACTACTCCTGATAATATAAGGTCCACTACTAGAACTTTCTTCTAATACATGATTCTTAACTTTCTATTGCCCGAACAATCATCATATAGCAACCTCAACACCAGCTAACTTAGAATTCTCAACTTTTCTTTCTACTAGTTCAATCTAGAGATTCAAACTTAAATCAACTAAAACTAAGGTGTTATCTCTTCATTCAATGATTGGCCCATTGGGAAACTAAAATGGGATGACTCCATTACTGAAATTACTGAAGAAATTTTTTGAAAAACTATAATCGAGCTATTTTTATATACTCGTCTGGCTGGAATAGATTAACCTACTAAGGTAAGCACTAAAAAAGGTTCTGTTAAGATTTTTAGTCTGACTTGAAGTTGACTTCTATACATGGAGTTACAAAAGACAGAGAAGCTCCTAGATCTAATAAGGCATGAATCTGTAAATAGAAGATATGTAATGTACCAGTGACCACATCAGGAGAATTTTCCTGATCTTGTCTAGACTAAAGTTTATAAATTCTATTTGGGTTTTGCCCACTGGAGGCACTGGAAGTGGCAACCTACTGGTTTGGACGATCGAATTGAGATGAAGGACGGTGGTAATGACCCTGTGAACCTGACTGACGACAATCTCTGACTCTATGGCCTGGGTTGCCACACCCAAAATAAGCATCACTGCTAGCTCTACACACTCTCTTATGGTTCTTACCACATTCTCCACAAAGTGTATTAGTACGAACACCCTTCCTACTACCTTATGACTTAGAGCCTAGTGCTTCATATCGACTTTCATTCCTAGACTTAGGCATTGGCGCTTTGACTGAAGGTGGAACTGGGGCTGAGAATTTCTGATGGAACTGGAAACTGTTACCACCCTCTGACCTTGGCCTAAAACCACTTGTTCTGACTCTCTTATTCTTTCTATGTTTCTTCCCACGCTTCCCCCTTGCTCTGCTGAGTATGAACCCTAAGACTAGATAGGACAATACCATGTAGGTGATTCTGAGCCACTATTTAATTGGCTAAAGTGGTGAATACAACTCTAAATTTTGTATGGGAGACTTGATCATTTAGGTGATCTTCCTGAATAGGTGGAGGGCTTGACTGATTTCTAGTTCTTCTTCTGTTAATCTTTTTGGGAGGCATGTTCTATAATCAAAAGGAAGAAAAGGATTAGAATAAGAATTTATCTTAAGCTCATACTCACTAGCATGACATGAATATTGAAAAAAGGAAAAATTTTCCTAAAATATCTCATAGACTTCTGTCCATAAGTGTGGCACGCTACACACCCATGCACAAGAATCTACTAGATGCGGATTTCAGACTCTCTAGGACTCTGTTGAACCATAAGATCTGATACTAAGTTTGTAACACCCCAAGAGTACACCCTATATGCCACACGGTGATTACAACCCTAAAGGACCATAATCTAACCCATGACTGGTATCTGCTGTGAGCAATGAATAGTAATACTAAAATAAATGTAGAAAATAGGCTGAAATGCCATAAGGTTCAAAATCTAAAATACTGATAAATGTAACATCTGTTAAAAACATCTGAAAACTAAAATACTATCTGAACTAGTGTAGTTTGAAAGCCTCTAACTGAACTATCTAAATATGGAGTTGATGGGACAAACCCTCAGCTAACTCCGACTAATGATCTACTAATAAATTGAAATACTGAAATAAAGTATGCCCTCGATAGATAAGGACTCACTACTAAATTTGTGACTAGTGACTGGATCTATTTAATCGTGGTCAGAATAGTATGTGTACTGGTATTAGACGTCATAGCACAAAGAAAAAGTATATGTCAGTACGTGGAATGTACTGGTATGCTAGTTGAGGTAATGCTGAATACCAGGGTTCAAATGCATGAACAATAACTGACTGAAATGATATAGAGTAACTGAATATTAGAGTATATAGATAACTAAAACTGCTGTAAATATTGAGTATACAATACTGTGCATATACATATACTGTAATTGAGCTTTTCTGAAGCTAAGTACTAGGTTCTGATAACTGAGTAACTGACATCTGAAGTTACTGATAACTAATGTACTGATACTAATTGACTGTGTCGTACAGTCCTAATTCTTTAAAACTGAACTGAGTTCTAAACTGGAGACTAAAACTGAAACTGTGGGAGGTAATCATCTAATCGACATGCCCCAAATAAGATAAAATAACTTAGATGGGGTATAATCTATAACCCCAATTAGAAGGGTGTTAGCACCATGTCACTGGTATTAACAACTGTTGTGGATTCAGTTTTAACTAACGGGTGACCCCTGAGATCACTCCTAAACTAGTGGGTGATTCCTGAGTATGTTAGTCCTATCTAATGGGTGGCATCTCATAACCTATGCTGGCTACATAGTTCTGGAACTTAGGAATTACTTTTAGGGACCCAGTCATAACTAATGGGTAGGCCCCCATCCCCTAGGCTCTCTCAATGCTGAATCCTACTCTAAATTGAAAGACACTAAATAGATTATACTAAATTGGAGTGGACTGATACTGAGTTTACTGATATTTTCCTATGTTTTTTAACTAACTGAGTTCTATAGCTGACTAAATTCTAATGATCGTGACATGACTGCTACTATTCTGTAACTGACACTAGCTCTAGGTAAACAGCTAGATTGTTAGATATTAAATAACCCCAGGACTCGATAGCATGAATGTAAGACATAACATGATCTTGAAAAGTAACAATGTTAACTTGTCATAATTCATTAATAGAGACATTTCATCAAACACTTGTAGGGCATAAGCTTGTATGTATACTAACATGTTATGATTGCATCATTTAATTCAAATGGACATTCTATCAAACACTTGGGGAGCACAACTTAATGCACACAATCATGGATAACATATAAACATGCCAACTACAATGCCCAAACTTGCAATTTCATGGGTTCAACATGCAATTCATATAATTCCCCCTAAATACTATTCTATTTTCATGAATCTTATCATAATCATGAATTGAAAACCAAATTAACATCATAGATGCATTAATCACTTTGTAACTTAAAGGTTTCTCAAGATAATCACATATTCATCAGACATGATATTCAATTTCATGAAACTTGCACTTAAATCATGGATTAAAACCCAACTAATATCATGAACATGAATTCAATCTAATTCAAATATAGGATTTATAAATCTGAGATCTTGTATGTTCAAAAAGGGATTCTTGGACTCTATGGGTGAAAGGAACCCATAGATGAACACCTAACATACCTAAGAAGGAGAGTTCTTGAAGGTTCTTGGAGAATTTCTTGAGCTTACTCTTGGTTTGTTGAACTAGGGTTTTTTCCTCTTTGAGAGAGAATATTTTATTCTTGAGAAAAAGTGAGAAAATAATGATGTATTAGGTTATTTAGGGTATAAATCCCGTGTTTAGGCTAATTAGGGGTTTTGAGAATTGACCAAACAACCTCTGAAATTAAATAATGAAAGCTGGGAATCTTGATTTTTTACCCCGGTGTGATGCGGTACAATCGCGCTGTCTCACTGAAAAGTGGACAACTGGGAACTGTGCTGATGGCGCAATGCGGCACCATTGCGGTGCCTCACTAAATAGAAAACTGGTCCTTAACATAATGTGCCATTATTGCGGAGCAATACTGGAAAAGTGGAAATTGGGAAATTGGCTGGTGGCGAGATACGGTGGTATCACGTTGGCTCACTGGAAAATGACAATTTCCATTTAGGCATACTTCGCGATGCATTACAGTCCTGAATGATGGTGTTTAATGACTGAAACTTAAAATAGCCATAACTTCTTACCTGGTTATCGAATTTAGATAAATTTTATACCATTGGAAAGCTAATCAATTTACTACGCAATTGCAGGATCTAAACTTATAAATATTGAGTATTTCAAATTTTTTATATGGGATTAATTATGTACTAAGAATTAAATTAATCTAAGGAAATACAGGGTATTACACAGTCGGTATCTAATTACTAACCATCAAAACTTGGACTTTAATGTTAAGAGTCCCTTCTTGATCACAGCTTGCCCCTCAATCCATGGGATCGTATCACCCAATGATAAAATATAACTATCTGTCCACCTAGCGATAACGAACCTTTAATATTGGTGCTCAGCCTTACACATGATATGTTGATCATGTGCGATCCTCAATATATTGTTGAACTCAACGGTAGATACAAGAGTCGTGTAATACAAGGCAAAGATAACTCTGCAGATAGTCTTCTCTGTAATATAAACTCCGACCCCTCTAACCAGTGTGTGATCAAGCTGTGACTGCCTAGCAAATCTAGTTAGTCCTGGATAATGGCGCATGGAAAGGACTATGGTAGCTCTATAGGATGCATAAAATTCCCGTACCATAGCTGAGATGTAAGAACTGAGTGGCCTAGTCACTCTAGCTGATATCTTTCAAATTCTTCCCCCCAGTCGTGGGACTTGATCTAACCTCAATAAGTCAATTTAGAACTCTTCATAAACATACCTCGTAGGCTTTCCCAGCTCCCAAACATAACTGTCCAGCTCAAATATATTCTGCATCCCTTCCACACATCACTCAAAGGTCCCTCCTTAGGAGGTGCCTCTGGGGTATGTGTAGCTGCAGGGCTTTACTGTACTGATGCATCATGGAAAGTCATCTTAGTACCCTCATGAGACTGGGGTACCTCTTTTTGCTGTACATGAGTGGCGGTACCCTCCTCAGATTGGGGAACTATGAATTACTACTCCTACTCAACCTCATCAAATGAATCTTGGGACCCCTCCTTAGACTGGGGGTCCTAAGTAACAACCTATGAAGTAGACTCAGACACTTTCTCCTCCTCCTCATTATCATCATCATATGGAGGAGTATATGGTGGTGATATCCATGTAGACTTCATCCTCGACCGAGCTGCAGCTCACTGAGTAGCCTGACGAGTCTATCCTCTCATGACTCTATGTGTCACCACAATTGCAGTTCTATACGGCGCTGCCTTGGGTACTTCTCCACTGAACCACTAGGCTTGGAAGACTCTACCTGTATCCTTGAATTAATGGCCTTTGTATTTTTTACTACCTTAGGTGCCATATGTACCAGAAAATCTAGTTATTAGTTTCCAACAAAAGTGAGGGATAGCAAGATTCGAAGAAAAACTCAAAATTTGAAAAGTTTAAATTTTTACTCAATTTTTGCACCGCTATAACCTACTTGAGATTCCAACAAGTCTAATGTACACGCACTTATCATAAATCACAATTTTCAAAGCAAACAAACATGCTCAACTATTGGTATTACTTTCATTCATTCAAGTTTAACTTTTGGTTGGGGCCTAACTTTAGATTTTTGTTCAAAATAAGGCCCTACATTATGATTTTAGGCTACTTTACGGCTCCTGTATACAAGCATAATAATTTCTATATATTTTTTAATAAAATACACATATCAACTTGTTTAAATAATTGATAAACCAATATATAACCATTTGGAGCCGAGAAAGTTACCTTTTATATGAAGAACAAGAAGAGAATAATGAAGAAATCAAGCAAACCAAAATTGGAACGTGTTTTTAGCGTATTGGAACAAGTTGGTATCTCAAACAAGTGTCAATTTACCCTTTACTTAAGTGTGGGGTTAGCTTGTGTGTTTTAAGTGAAAAGTTTGAATTCAAAGAGAAAAGTAAAGTTTTGAGGATTTGAATGAGTTAGAATGAGTGTAAGAATGTTTTTATATAGGTGGGGGGCTATTTTAGGTCATATTTTAATGTTGGTAGGCCCAAAATTTTAACTATAAATTGGGCCCACAAATTGACTAGCCTCGACTTGTACCTATGGCCCGTACCCGCGGTCTGGCCCTGGGCGCGGTACCACCTATGGCCAGTAGGTGCTGGACCTAAAATTTTGGATCACTTTTCTGGAAACTGAACTTGGCATTTTTATATTTTTCTAGATTCTTATGGTCCTGCAACCTAAGTTTTAGTTCCCAAAAGTAAAATTGGATGCCAAAGTCCATAACTTACCATATTTCATCCTCAAAATTTCAACTTTCCAACTTATTACTCAACTTACCCTATAGGACTTCTGACCATGATAGGTTTATCACATAGCCCTCTTAACTGGAAATCGATAAATATAGAAATTTTTTATCGTGTTCTAGGTAATCCCATAAGCTAAAAACCTACAAACAGAAAAAAACAACAAAAATGTGAACACTAAAAATAGTGGGTTGCCTCCCACTCAGTGCTTGATTTTACGTCATGGCACGGCATGGCTATGTTGGTTAGTCAGACTTTACCAATAAGCTAGTGGGTTGCCTCTTATGCAGCTCTTAATTTAACTTCGTGACACGATGCATGTATCTTGACTACTCAGATATTCATCAAGATACCCATAGAAATATCCTCCAGGATCATCAATATAATCCGTTTGGATATAGATAAATTATCTAAGTTCGAGAGAATTAGATAATAAATTGTCTGGTGAGGTCGAGAGATAAGTCAGATAGTATAGTCGTTAGGGATATTCTGCTGTTCCTACTTACTTCAAGTGTCTTAAGCAGTACCTAGTATCTGTAAATTCCGAAAACCCACAGTGAACATAACTCTGGTTTTCCATTTATATTGATTACAAACATTAATACTAAAACCCCATTTTATATTTTTGTATCATTTGCTTGAATTTAACTTGTAGCTATAATTTAAAACAAGTTTAATCACCACTCACATTGTTCTCTGTGGATTCGACCCCGACTCCAAAGTTGGGTAAATATATTGATGACGACCGCCTTACACTAATTTGAGGTGTAAGTTGAGCGTTATCACTATCTACTGAGGTATTGAGGCATGGTTAGCATTTTGTTATTGGTTCATGATTTGTTGACTTGGGTTTTTGTTGGTAGTCATGGTCTTGACTTAAGTTGTTGTCATTTCAACGTACTTGAGTAAAATCTATATTGTTGTTGAACAAAGTTAAGTGTCACATACTTGAGGTAAGGTTACATGGTAGATGTTCATGATTGTTCTTGTTCACATTCTTTATTTTGGATTGATCGATGACCATACTTGTATACTGTTGTTCTTGTGTATTAATAATACACGTGCTCTTTTTTCATTGAGTGCAAAGCATTTTTTTGGCTACTACATTCATACCGTAGCTTTATGTTAGATTGCATTTTGACTCAAGGATGAGCTATATCTTTCAGACAACCATGAGGCATCCACCTAGTTCCTGGTCCTTTTGTTTCAGACTCAGATATTTCAATTGTTTTGTGTTAAACCCTTTTATTGATATTTGTAGTAATTTTCGTACAATGACTTTTAGATTTTAGGAGATTATTTAGACTTTCATTAATTCCGCACTTGATATTACTGTTAGAACACTTTGAGACATTACTTGTTAAATATAGTAACTAGTTTATTTCAGAATTTATGTAAGTGCTGGGTTTGGTAAGTTGGGCTAATTGGTTCTCCCACCGAAGAGTTAGCATAGGTGTCACTCATAATGGATTGTATTGTGAGAAAACATAATCTAAAATTATAGAATCAAACGGCTATCAATAAACTATTATGGGCATTGATCAAATCAAAGCAAAAGCTGTGAACTACTTGGATATATACAAATTAAGAAAAACACATGAATTTTCTCACCGTGAAAACTCCTAAAAATGTCTCATGGATGATAAAGAAAATATTTTATTTGAGAAAGAATTGGCCTTCAATGGACAACACTTTCAACTATGTCACCAGGGGTAGTTCAACATAAGAAAGGCCTGCAGATTGCTAAGAGGAGAAATTGTACATATACCTTGGTGGAGATTAATCTGCCATAATTTGGCTAGTCCAAAGTGTATGTTTATTCTACGGATAGCACTTCTTATTAGACTGAGAACATGGAAAGTCCTCTTAAAGTGGGGAGTAAATGTATTTGGAATATCCCCTCCATGTCAAATTGGAGTGGAAGATCAAGATCATTTATTATTTCACCAATGTTTTTGTAAAGTACTCTAGAAAGAGGTATTACATTGGCTTGGATGGAATAGGCCTAAACTAGCAAAATTGGAATGGAATGAATTGTGCAAGTAACAAATAGCTAGAGGCCTCAAACTCTCAAGGTTAGTTTTTCTCACACTGTCTATGATATTTGTACTTGTAGAATACCAAGATGCACCAGAATAAGGCTAGCTACGAGTATAGAGTGTGCTCTACATGATATAAGCTACACATATATATTAGAGTAAGAGACAATGCTAGGATTTTTAATCATGTGTCGGCTTTGTTTTAGGTTTTAAGGTGACTTAGGCACAAAGGTAGTATAGTGGATTGTAGGCATCCAGTACTAGAAGTAGTCAGGGCAATTTCGATAAAACCAACTGGTTATTTTTTAAAAAACATTAACATGGCTAGAGTCCTCGTGGGTTGAGTCACATACCCCCAATCCTTAATATAAATAAAACAAAAGAAAATACAAGAAGGGGAACATACACCTTATATTCGTCCAAAGGTTGGTCATGAGCTAACTAGCCTACTAAGGCCGGTCGACTTACTCTCAATTTATTACTAAATGCAAACCTAGATCTAAGTACCTAGAAGAGAGGACTTCTCTCAACACAATGAATTTAGAAAAAATGTAAATATGGGAGACTCTCCCCTTACATAACAAGAAGAGAACCTAATAAACTATACTTCTTTATGAAAACTATACCTAAATAAAGAATAGCCTAAATGAAGATGATAAGAAAGAGAACACAAAAATGAACAAGAGAAGACATGTTCCAGGCTTGGAGAAACTGCACGCAATTAAGGAGATTTCTTTAAGCACTTCAACTTTTTTCTTCCACTACTAGAAACTGTAAATTACATGGGGATTTTACCTAGGAAATAATGTCGCAGGAAATACATGAAGATTTACCTATGAAGATATTAAATTCCTCAACATTAAAATATATATTTCCTGTGAACTATATATTTGCAACAATTTCCATAGGTAAATTTGGCACCATATTGCGCAAATTTCATACTTACAGCATTACCTAGAAAAATGTATCGGTGGGTATTTTATCTCTAGGTAAATCCACAGGTATATTGATATATATATATATTTTTAAATCCATTGAAAAATCTTTAGGTAATTTATCCTATGAATTTATGTAAAAATATTTTGGTGAAAATTTATATGACGGATTTTATTACTTGGGAAATTATTTGAGGATTATTTGCTGCAAATTTTGCTAGAAATTTATTCTTGGGGATTAACCTGTGAAATTATAACTTGAGAAATTATTGGAGGATTGTGTTGCTACAAATTTAGCTGAAAATTATTTTTTAGGGATTTACATAGTTTTTTTGTGACTTGAAAATTTTAAATAAGAAAAGGATAAACTTGAAGAATGAAAAAATAAAATAAAAATAAATTAGACATTAAATTGGTAGACATATATGATCAAGCAAAAGATACTCAAGAAATGAAAATTAGTGCAAGATGCCGCAAAATTCTAGTCATTTTAGTCCTTTATAGCATGCCGAAAGAGGTCCCAGACTTAGAAAATTTCAGCTAAATGTTGAAACTTGGTCTCATTTTTTACCTTGATATTTCAATGGCATCATTTACAATCTTTCCGGCCTTAGATTATCAATTTTTAAATTGATTCATGATCAGGGTTATCTATAGATCATCTCGGATGAGTTTTGGAATTTTTGAACATCATTTGAGTTTTGTTTAGATGACAAAAATAGCAAGCCAATGTGATCTCAATGCGTCGCATTGGCTATCGCGTCGACAGCCTTGACGTAACGCATCGGTTATCGCATCGACACCATCGACATGGCGCGGTGCCTGTTGCGGCGCTGGGCATATTTTTCTCATTTAATTACGAATTTCCAAGCGCAATTAGGTCCTTTTCCCCTCATCCAATTCAGCCAAAGCACGAAATTAAGCTTTTAAAAGGGTAAAATACATCCATTCTTTACAAAACCTCTCAAGAACAAAATCCTAGGTTCATCAAATTCAAGTCCAAGTATCAAGAATTCACCAATAATTTTTATGAATTCAACAATCAAGGTATGTTAGATGTTCATCCTTGGGTCTCTTTCCACCATTGGCGTTCAAGGACCCTTTTTAAAACTTGAATTATGACTCCCATGTTATGAATTGAATTATGATTATGTTTGTGTTGTTGTATGGATTTCAAGTTAAGATCTTTTATGAGTTCTGTGAAATTTAGTTAGAATGTACGTTGAAGTATAAATCTCCCATATCAAAACCCTTAAATTTACAAGTTGGATGTTGTAGTTATTATGCCCTATGAGGTTAATTTTCATGTATAGCAATCATGCTCCCCAAGTGTTTGATAAAATGTTCATATGAGTAAATTATGCATGGTAACCTATTGTTGTGTTGCTAAAGTTGTGATATTAGTTTATCAATTATGCTATCGATTCCCAGGGGTATTTATTATTGGAAATCTAGTTTTTTACTTAGTTGTAGTAGTTATGGAATTGTCCCAGTGAAGGTCAAGAATAGTAGTACTCAGTCAGTTAACAGAACACAATGAATTCAGTTCAGTTCCGTCAGTAAACCCAATCAGGGTCAGCTCAGTCAAGCTTAGTACAGTCTAGTGATCAGTGTTTTTCAGTTGGGATTAGGATTTAGCACCGATCAAACCCAGGGATGGTGGCATTCTTCTAGTTAAGGTTTGACCCTTAGTAGTAATTTGAGTTACAAAACTACTTAGCCAGCGTAGGGTAAGTCGTCCTCCTATCAGACTAAGGTTGACGCAATCATATATATATTTCATGAGTCTTTCTGCCAGATTAGGGTTAACACAGCATTGTTAGTATCCCGTGGAAAGGTGCTAACACCCTTCCAACTGGGGTCACAGGTTGGACGATAAATTAGTCTATATCAGGGTATGTCGGTTAGATGAACGCTCCCACAGTTATATTTTCGATCTCAATATTTAGTAAAGAACTCAGTCAGTTCTATAGAACCATTGCTATCAGTTATCAGTTACTCAAACATTAGAATTCGGTAATCAGTTTCAGTATAATTTCAAATGCACGATGTATACCTATATGCACAGTATTGCATGTTCAGTATGTTTAGTAGTTACAGTTTAGCATGTACTCTTATCCAGTTACTTTATGATGTTTATTTAGTCAGTTATTATCTCATGCATATAAACCCATGTATATCAGCCTTACTTCACTTAGCATAGCAGTACATTCCAAGAACTAATCACATACTATCTTTTGTGTTATGATGTCTCATATAGGTTTGGACACTCAGGTTCCTGACTGTACTTAGCAGCTCCGTCTATCAGTAGTATTTATACGAGTGAATCCTCATATTTTGAGGATAGAGTTTATCTATTTTAGTATTCCAGTAGTACAGTAGTTAGTTCAGTTAGAGTTAGTTGGGGGTTTGTCCCTTCAACTGCATATTCAGACCGTTAGAGGCTTTCAGACTAGCATAGTCAGTTATTCCATTTTTATATGTTATTATTAGTTATACTCAATTATTATTTTAGTATTTTGAGAACCTTATGGCATTTTTTAGGTTTCTTCAACATATATATTCCAGTATTATATTCAGTGCTCACAGTAGGTATCAGTCATGGGTTAGCTTATGGTCCTTCAAGGTCATAAGCACCGTAAGATGCCCAGGGTGTACTCTCGGGTCATTAAAAACTTAATATCAGAGCCAGGTTCTAAAGAGTCCTAGGGAGTCTGAAAGTCACGTTAAGTAGAGTCTCATGCATGGGTGTGTAGCACTCCACACTTATGGATAAGAGGCTATAAGGCATTTTTAGAAAAAGTTCCCTTCTTTCAATGTTCATATCGTGCGAGTGTGTAAAGCCCTAAATTCTGAACCTCGAACACTACACGGTGCTCATAATCTCAAAGGACCAGAAGCTAACCCATGACTGATATCTATAACTGAATAATATACTGTAAAAATATGGAAAACTAGCGGAAACTTGCCATAAGGTTCAATACTAAAATAAAGCATGACAATATCAAAACTAAAATAATTGTCTGAAAATAATCTAGTCTTAAAAAACCTCTAACTGTCTGAATAAGGAGATGATGGGACAGTTCCCCAACTAACTGCATCTACTGAAATACTAGATCTAATGTAATAAAGAAATAGAGAACATCCTCAAATGATGAGGACCCATTGCTAATTCTACAGCTGCTGGCCAAATCTATACTCCTATGGGTACTTGATATCTCGTGCATCTGAACCTATGTTATAAAACATCATAGCGCAAGAAAGTATGCATCAGTACGAGGGAATGTACTAGTATGCTAGATGAGGTAAGGCTAAATGCAAGGGTTCATATGCATGAACATAAAACTGACTGAATAACATGAGACTACTGAATGAGGATACATGCATGAATGCATAAACCACAACTGAAGTCGAAGTGACACTGAATACTAAGTTCTAAATACTGTGTAATTGTTATCTGAGTTTGCTGATATTGTAATAGTAAGTTGTAATAACTGGATTACAAATAACTGGGTCTACTGATACTATATTTTTGATGACTGTTGTGTGGTCGATCCTATCAGTGGATGAGCCTTAGAATCAGGCCTGTCTAGTGGGTAATGCCAGAATCTATTAATAATGATACTGCTTGACTAAATCTGAGATCAGGCCTATCTAGCAGGTGATCTTTGAATTTATTGATAATGAAATTGATTGACTGAATCTAAGATCAAGCCTATCTAGCGGGTGATCTCTGAATCTATACTACTGAACTGAGTTCTATTACTAAGACTGATTTCTGAAAGTGAAATTGTGGGAGGTAATTATCTAACCGACATACCCCTTCTAGATAATTTGGGGTCCAACCTGTAACCTTAATTCGAAGGGTGTCAGTACCATTCCACGGGTAAAGACACTACTATGGTCAAGCCTATCTAATGGGTGACCCTAATAGAAAGTTAAGCCTAATCTAATGGGTGACCCCAGGGAGGTAGCCAAGCCTTAATCTAATGGGTGACTCCTCATCCTACGCTGGCTATTCAATTTTGGAGTACAGGGACTGCTACTAACGACTCTGCCTAACTAACAAGGAAGTCGTCATCCCTTCCCTCGCTCGGTGCTGAATTCTACTTCCAACTAAATAGACACTGAACTAATTCTTAGACTACACTAGAATGGGCTGAATCTATTACTGATCATGTTACCTATCTGATCTCATTGAGTTCATTGGGTTTTGTTGACTGACGGAATACTACTGAGTTTACTAAACTTTCCTAAGTCATGAAGCTGACTGAGTTCTATTGAATCCTATAACTGACTAAGAATACTACTGATCGTGATGTGACTGAGAGTACTATAACTAACATTGGCTCTAGACATGCAGCTAAATTGTCTGGTATGAAATACCCCGAGGACTCGATAGCATAAAAGTAAAGCATAACAATTCTTGAACAACATGGCAATCGTCTATCATTCACAATACAATCAATGAAGTATATCTTAAAGTATTTGAAAGTCATAAACTTGTAGATGTATAGGCATGCATACTAATATCTCATAATTCATTCACCAAAGCCTTTCAACAAACACTTAGCATACATTAGCTTGTACACAAATGGAGATTTCATATTAGCATGCTATAATGGCACTACTTCATTCACATAGGCATTTAATCAAACATATGGGGACCATGCTTTGGTTATACACCAAACAATACATCTAAATAACATGGCTACATTAATCAACATCTAATTTGAAGTGTTTATCATGAATATCTTGCAAATCATCACATACTAGGATCAAAGCTTTCAACTTGTAATCTAAAACATGAATTATAACCCAACAATAACATAGACATAAACTTCAATTCGATTATAATCATGGAAATCATAAATACACAATCTTTATAATTTAAAAAGTATTCTTGAACTTCATGGGTGGAAGAAACCCATGAATAAACCTCTAACATACCTTAATGGTTATGAAATTGTTGAAAGATTGGACGTTTAAGCTTGATTGAAAGAATTCTTGTAGATAACTTTGAATTTGGAGCTTAACTTCTTGATTCTTGAGAGATAACACTTTTTATTTTTTTTTCTTAATAATGGAGGAGAGATTTTGATTTACTTAATGATTACTTAGGGTTAAGAGAGAGGAGTTTGTACGTTTAATATCTCATAAAAATATTTTAAAGTAATTAGGGACGGTTTAGGGGTGTGAAATGACTTCAACACCCTTGATCTAGGTCAAAAAAGAAGTGTTTTTGGCATTTGTCAATGAATTAGGTGGTGCCCAGTCAATCGCACAAGCCAGGTTGGGCGACACCTTGTCAATCACCTAAGTTTGGTTGGCGCCTAACCAATCGCATACCCTTACTGCCTCTCATAAAAATGGGCATAGCCTTTTGCTTGGGTATTGGATTAAGGAAAAATTAGTATCGTTGGAAAGATAATTCAATTATCTACAATTTGGTGGGTCTAAATATGCAAAAATACCACATATACCCAAAGTTATGCTCTTTCAAAGATGACCCTTGAGAAATAAAACACTAAAACTTGATGGATTCAAAAGCTCTTAGCTTGCATTACTTTAAGTGACTTTTATGAACATGTTTAACACATCATAAGTTCTCTTATCACTAGGATACTCATTGTAATTCATGTACTAAAATATGAACTACAATATTAGAGGTTTCACACGTAGGAACAATGGGTCCATTTCTAGCTAAAAAAATACGGGGTATTATAGAGTGAGCATGTGCTCAAATTAAAATCTCTATCTAATCCAACTTTACCTTCCATTTATAGAATATACCTCCTAAAAAGAACAATGGAAGAAGAACTAAAAACCAGCCAACACCTCTGCTTATTCAGGAAGATCCCCTGAATGAGCACGTTTCTCACGCTGAATTCAGAGCAACTTTCACCACTCTAGCCCATTAGGTGGCAGCTCAGAATGTTTAACCATCTATTATTTAGGCCAACCCAGTGGCCAATACTACTGCATCTAGAATTTGGGACTTCACCCGAATTAACCCTCCTTTATTTTTAGGGTCTAATTCTGAAGAGGACCCACAAGAATTCCTTGACATTGTACAAAAGGTAACAGATATTATGGGGGTAACCGCTAGTGAGAGTGTTGAGTTAGCTTTCTATAAGTTATAGGATATGGGAAAAATATGATTTAAGCAGTGAAAGGTAGATAGGGGCACAGATGCAGGGCCTATAGAATGAGAGGAGTTTGCTACTACCTTTTTATATAGGTTCTTCCCATTAGAGTTAAGAAAAGGTAAGGTTTTAGAGTTCATCAATCTAAACCCAGGAAACATGAGTGTAAAAGAGTATTCCCTCAAGTTTACTCAGTTGGCCAGGTATGCTCCTCATGTGGTAGATGATAGCAGGTCTAAGATGAGCAAGTTTGTATCTAGTGTATCTGATAGTATGCTCAAGGATTATAGGACCATAATGTTGATTAAGGAGATAGACTTAGCTAGGTTGATGGTTCGTGCTTAGTAGATTGAGGAACAGAAGACTAAGGAGAAAGAGAGGGAAAGTAAAAAGGCTAGAATAAGTAACTTTAGTTTTGCTCAGCATAAGTCATAGGGTGGTAATCATCCTCAGTTCTACCCAAAATATTCAGTCCCAACTCTATCCTCAGCCAGTACTTCGATGCCTAAATTCAGAAATAATAATAAGGATAGGGCGCTAGCTCTAAATCTCAGGGTAGTGTGAACAGTTCCTGAACAAATCCTTTTTGTTAGAAGTATGGCAGAAATCATTAGGGTGTCTGCAGGGGTGGCAGCCATGTATGTTTCGAGTGTGGTAAGCCAAGTCATAGAATTACATAATATCCTAAGGTGGGTTTGCAGAGTCAGTATAATCATCCCTTATTTTAGTTTGGTCGCTCATCTCAATAGTGTACCACTTCCAGTGCCACTAGTAGGCAGTGCCTAAATAGGCTCTATGCACTCCAGTTTTGACAGGATCAGGAAAGTTCTCCTGATGTGTTCACTGGTATGTTACAAGTTTAACATTTACGTGTTTATGCTTTATTAGATCCTGGAGTCTTATTTAGTTTATGAGGTGAAGGAAAAGAAGGACTTAGTTAAGCTGAAAGAGTCAGTCAAAGACTACAAAGTAGAGGCTTTCTCCCAAGGCGGAGATGGGGTATTGTGTTTCCAGGGTAGGCTATGTGTGCCATGTGTAGATGATGTGAGTCAGCGAATTTTTGCTGAAGCTCATGGTGCCCACTACTCTATTCATCCAGGGGCAACTAAGATGTATCACGAATTACGGGAAGTCTATTGGTGGAGTTGGATATAGAGAGATATTACAGAGTTTATAGCTAAGTGATCCACATGTCAGCAGGTTAAGATTAAACATCAAAATCCTAGTGGATCTATGCAGGAGTTCAGTATTCCCACTTAGAAGTGGGACGAAGTGAACATAGACTTCGTGATAGGTTTGCCTCGTACACGTTGTCAGCATGATTTGATTTTGTGTCATTATGGATAGGATGGCCAAATCAGCTTATTTCTTGCCGGTTCATACTTTGTATTCAGCTAAGGACTATGCCAAGATCTATATCAAAGAGTTGGTTAGGCTACATGATGTCCTATTGTCCATCATTTCAAATAGAGATATGCAGTTCACCTCTCACTTTTGAAAATCCTTCCAAAAGGGTCTTGGTACCCAAGTCTACCTCAGTACAGCCTTTCACCTTCAGACTGATGGTCAAGAAGAAAAGACCATTCAGACTTTCAAAGATATGTTGAGACATGTGTCATTGACTTTAAGGGCAGTTGGGATGAACACTTACCTTTGATTTCAGCTCACCTTTTTTCATGTCAACTATAGCTCTTTCTGTGGCCATAAACGGTCTTCCCAATATAGTGGGCATCTCAGGATCAACCTCACAGTTCAAGATGACAAAGTCAGTTAGAAATATGATATTTTCCACCCTCATGATAACATCAAAAGATATTTCCACTGGCTTTTTCACTGTACGATCAACCATCAATAGCCTCATTGAAGTCGGTTCCGGAGGGTTCAAATCCAACTACTTGAATAGGGCTAGTGGCATTAAATTAATGTTGGCACCTAAATCACACAAGGCTCTGGCAAATCGGGATGACCCACTTATGTATGGTATAGTGAATGCACCAAGATCACCCTTTTTCTATGCCAAAGACATAGTCGTGATTGCACTGCAGTGGTGTATACCATCAACATCCTCAAATGTCGCTTCTTTCTTCCTTGTTACCAGTTGCTTTATAAACCTGGAGTAGCCAAACATATGCTCCAATGCCTCTAGGGAGGTATGTTCAAGGTTAACTTTTTAGCATATTAATGAATTGTTTGAACTTACCTTTCTTTTTTTTTTGCTTCAATCTCTTATGAAAGATTTGGGTGGTTTTGGAATCTATCTGATTTTAGGCTCAATGACTGGACCTTTACCTTTGTCTTTAGTAGTTTTAACTTTATCACTTGTTACTTTCTCAAATTCAACAATAGATGTCTCATCATCAGTAACTTTTGCAACAAGTCTTTGGGGATCCATGGTAGTGATACCACTCCTCATGGTAATATCAAGT
The DNA here is from genome assembly GCF_002878395.1 of Capsicum annuum. Classification (NCBI taxonomy): domain Eukaryota; kingdom Viridiplantae; phylum Streptophyta; class Magnoliopsida; order Solanales; family Solanaceae; genus Capsicum; species Capsicum annuum. The sequence continues at coordinate 175,983,503 of NC_061119.1, forward strand.
ACGTGACCATCGTTCTTAGGATTTTGCATCGTGTTGCTCAAAAAGGTACCTGGTTGCTTCTGGTTGAGAGTTGCTGACATCTGCCCAAACTAGTTCTCCAACTGCTTGATAGTAATGGTATGTGACTCGACCTTCTGAGTCAATCCTAAAATATTATCCTTAATCTCCTTAAGGCTGATGTCTTAAATTTCCTAACCCTTTACCAGCTTAGTCAATATTATTTTTATTCTAGATTCTGTATTTCTTCTACCAGGTGGAATGTATCTATCTCCCTTCTCTTTATAGTCATCTTTTTCCTCCAGTCACTATCTCTCTCTCTGCTATGGTATTTGTATTTGTCATAATAGTTCTGACCTTGATTTTCTTGCCTTTGGGCTCAAAACCCACCAACTGATGTTCCAGATAATTTGCTTCCTCTTTCAATTCTGACTCATATGCTTTGGAAGCTGACCCCTGTGCTGCTACTGTATTTAACTGCTTTAAAGTCACTGTTGCAAGCTACTTTGTAAGTACCCCAAGATTAGGCCTTAGTAACATAATCTCTTGTGCTACTATATCATCAACTATTTTTTGGTCACAGAAGGTACCAATAGCATAAGTGCCATATCCTCTCTCTGCCTTTCGAGTTTTCCATCCTCGATTAGTGAGCAAGATCTAATCTATCATCTCTGAAGCTACCTCCCAGCGTAGTCTCATAAAAGCTCCTCTAGATATGGTATCTGCCATGGCTAGTCGACCTATGATACCTACTGAATACAAGTGGACTGCACTCATCCCTACTTCACCCTTTACGTGCAAATCCAAGTACGAGTGCGCTGCATGAATAGCCAATTCAAGTGACATTTGGAGTATCTGAGGTAGTGGACGTCCTATGCTTTAGGAGTTGTACTACTACCTCTTTCTGTCTATTTTCATGTCTTATTTAGTATTCTGAGATAGATTTTGATCCATTTTGGTCAATTATTATATCTTTTGACATTCGAGATATTTTTAGTAGTTTTTACACTACGATACCAGGTTTTGAGATTTGGTTTTGTATCTTGACTATATTTCTGCTATTATCATATTTGTGTTGTTTGGCTTCATTCTAGAGGCCTTGACTTGGGTCAAGATTACAAATCCACTTTGTAAACTCTTAGAGAATGAGGCTAAGTTTGTCTTTGATGATGGTTGCATGAAGGCATTCAAATGCCTTAAAGAGAAGCTAGTTGAGGCCCCTATTATTGTCGCACCAGATTGGTCAAAACCGCTTGAGATCATGTGTGATGCAAGCGGTGTTGCCCCTGGAGAAGTGTTGGGACAAAAGAAGGACAAATAGTTTCACATGATTTATTATGCCAGGAAAGCACTAAATAGGGATCAAAATAACTACACCATCACTGAACAGGAACTCCTTGTTGTGGTCTATGCTTTTGAGAAATTCTGAGTTTATCTGCTATAGACCAAGGTGGTGGTCCATACTAAACACGCAGCCTTGAGGTATTTGATGGCTAAGAAGGATGCAAAACCAAGGTTAATTAGATGGGTGTTGTTGTTCCAAGAATTTGACTTTGAAGTCAAAGATAGGAAGGGTTGCGAAAACCACGTTGCAGATCATCTGTCTAGGATGGAAGATGAGCAAATAGTTGGTAAGAAAGTTGAGATAAATGATGCATTTCCTGATGAGGAGATCTTAGCTTCTGCTATGGAGAAAGTGCCTTGGTATACTGATTTTGCAAACTATGTGGTGAGCGAGGTCATTCCAAAAAATCTTTCTTTCCATCAAAGAAAGAAATTCCTTTATGATGTGACACACTACTTATGGGATAAGCCATATCTTTTTCGGCGATGTGCTGAAAATATTATAAGGAGATGTGTGCCAGAAGTGGATGTGTTATGCATATTAGAAGCATGTCATGCTTCCCCAGTTGGAGGTCACCATGCAGGTGACCCAATGGCTATAAAAGTATTGCAGAGTGGCTACTATTGACCAATGTTATTCAAGGATGCTCATGAATTTGTGATAAAGTGTGACCAATGTCAGAGGCAGGTGTCAATCTCTAAGAGGCATGAGATGCCTTTGACTAAGATGCTTGAAGTAAAATTATTTGAAATCTGGGACATCGATTTCATGGGCCCTTTTGTAAGCTCGTATGGAATGAAGTACATTTTAGTTGTTGTGGATTATTTGTCGAAATGGGTTGAAGCCCTTGCCTTGTCTGATAATGATGGGAGGAAAGTTGTGGCTTTTCTCAAGAAGAACATCTTCTCTCTCTTTGGAGTACCACGTACTATTATAAGCAACGGAGGATCTCATTTCTACAACAAAGTGGGCAAGTTGAGGTGTCAAATCAGGAGATTAAAGCCATCCAAGCCAAAACAGTGAACGCTAATAGGCAAGATTGGTTTTGAAAGCTAGATAATGCTTTGTGGGCATATCGGACTGCTTTTAAGACACCAATTGGTATGTCATCATATCAGTTAGTCTATGGAAAGCATGTCATTCACCGATCAAGCTGGAACACAAGGCTTTGTGGGCTCTCAAAAGGCTAAATCTGAATTAGAAGGAGACAGCAGAGCTAAGATTGGGGCAACTGAATGAGATGGATGAATTCCATCTCAAGGCTTATGAAAGGGCAGATCTTTACAAAGAGAAGATGAAGAAGTACCATGATCGAAGGATTGAAAGTAGAATTTTGGGAAAGTAGATTTGGTGCTTCTATTCAACTCCAGACTCAAATTGTTTCCAGGTAAACTAAAGTCAAAGTGGTTAGGACCGTTTAAAGTCAGTCAAGTCTACTCATCTAGAGTAGTTGAACTTAAAAATGAAGACGGAAGCATCTTCAAAGTTAATGGGAAACAAATTAAACTTTATATTGGTCCAAAAGACTCGATAAAAAGTATTGATACCTTCTATCTCGATGAAGTCTAAGTAATCAAGATATCTGAGTTATGCCGCGATGATAAATCAGGCGCTAGTGGGAGGCAACCCATAAATTGTTGTTGTAACCATAGTTAGAGTTCATGTTATATGTTTGTACATTTTTGATATGTTTTTGGAGTGTGCAGGACCAAAAATGCGGTAAAAAGGGAGAAGGAGGGATACAGTTGAAGATAGGACACAAATCTGAGCTACTGGAACAAAATTGACATCTAATTTGGTTGACCACCAGTCATCTGACAGACCACCATTTAGACCATCAGAAAAAGGCAAGAAAGTCAATTAACAGAATTGAGTTGATGGTAAAAGTGGTGGGACATTACAATCTTGGTGGATCATCAAATCAATCATCAAACTCAAGATGGGTGACCTACATTCTGGTAAGGTATGATGGTCAAATTGGTGAACCATCAAAATCTTGATGGTCCATCCCACTGACCGTCACAATGAGGTAGAATCACCAAAATATTGGTAAGGAGCGACGGCTGGGGTAGTGGTCCGTCGTACATATGACGGACCATCAGTATCATCGCCATTTTAACCCTAATTCAAAATTAGGCCGGGTTAAATCTGTACTTTTCTTAAGTGATCCTTATTTGACCCAATCAAGTGTTAAGGATAAAATTAAGCGGTTCCTTTCATTATAACTGTTTTGCATCCTTTGACTGCTCCACCACCTTAGGATTCAAAGAATTCGAAGGGAGTTCTTACATCTAAGACTCTCTATCTCTTTCAACTTCCCTTATCTAATCAATCTCAATCTCTCCCTCTCTTTATCACAAACAAAGAGTGAAAGAAGTGCTAAATTTCTAAGACAATTTTTGCCCCTGAAGTTCCAAGAAAGTAGATTACTACAAAACAAAGGTATGAGCATAAACTTCTCTTTTTGTTCTCTATGAGAAAGGTAAAAGCATGATTTGTTCTCCTAGAGTGCTTCTTTTGTGTTTGAGTATAGATGTTTTGTGTTGAAACTTTAATGTATCCTGTTGGGTGAAGTCTAAATAAATTAAATTGCTTAAAATGAGAAGAATGGTGCTTCAAATGTGAATTTTATGTTTTTGCTATAGCTAAAAATTGATCTGGCATATGAGTTGCTTGATATAAGGTCGAATCAAAAGCTGTAGATAAAGACGGAGGTACGACGGCCAAACTGGTGGGCTGTCAACTTTGTGATGGACAACCAAATGGACCGTCGAAGGACTCATTGAAATGGAACTCACTGGATAAGCTCCAACGGACAAGCTGGTGGACCGTCAACTTTGTGATGGACCACCAAATTGACCGTCGTAGGGCTCTGAAATTTTATGCACACTAGTTAAGGCTCGACAGCCAAACTGGTGGACCATCCCATCACTGATGAACCCCCACTTTGACCGTTAAGACACAAAATGCAATGATTTGACTATTTTTGAGATTTGAACTAATTTCTTACTTTTTTTCAAGCGTTATGGCTCCTAAACTTCTACAAATCAGAGGCGGAAGGGCTCAAAGGTGTAGAAATGCATCCGCACCTGCCTACAACATTAGACAATATGGAATAGAAGATCACGTACTCTCCCAGTCTGAGGGAGAGAGTAAGAGTAGCACTAGCAGCACCAGTTCAAGCCCTGATGAAGCAACATTTGCTGAAACTTAACCATTGCCTGTAGAGGGTGAAACTGAAGCTGCTAAGTTGGGAGAACAAACGAAAGTTCCAGACGTGAAAGTTGAACCATAGGATGCTAATGTTATCTGGTGAAAAAGGACTGCCCGAATGGGACACCAATCCCAAATAGACCAAACAGAGAGTATGTACCAATTTGAGGGGTCACTGTTGATATCTCAGGCCGAAAAATCAACTTAATGTTAATTGGGCCAGGATACAAGGCTCTACCCGTTGTCCCTGATTTTGAGTATAGAATGAGAAGTGCATCCACTCAGAGACCTTGGGTGGCTTCATTGTTGACTGATGATAGTAACCCTTCCTAGTTGACGAACTCACATGAGTGAATTGCAAAATCAACCCTTTTCTTCAACGCTAAGTTTTGGTAGGTTGTTGTTCATTTGAGGTTAATGCCGACAAAAGGGGACAGGAACTTGGATCATCACAGAGCTGTGTTGGTAGCTAGCTTGTTTTCGGGATGTTGATTGATTCTGACTAGTTAATTGTAGAAGAGTTGTTCGTGAGGTCACATAAAATAACAAGTTCAGTGCCTTTCCCATGTTTAATCACTGAGTTATGCAAGCAAGCCGGTGTGCCACTGATTCGTGGAGTTGACAATGAAATACAATCTAAACATTGACAGGACATTGAGAAGTCGAAAGATAAATCGAAGTTCAAGATGCGTGTCACTAAGCCTCCAGCTTATCAGACTCAGTCTGTACCAGTTCTCGATACTACAGAAATACCTGAAGGTATGCCTTTACCCATCACAACATATGTACCACCTGATTATGTTCCCCAAGGTACATCTACAAGTTCAAGTTCTACACAATCTATGGGTAGAGAAGATTTTGCTGAGTACAGGTTCAATCCAGAAAACTTTGCTAAAGTGGAGAAGACTCAAAAGAGATTTCAGAGACAGATAGAAAAGTGGGCTGGAGACTTCAACCCATTTGTTGATAAAATTATAGCTGAATCAGTCAGGCCGCTTCAAACTATCCAAGTAAAGAGGGATAACATGGAAGCCCACGTTAATAAAAGGCTAAATTTATTATCTCTCCCTAATCTTGCCAAGCTCATGGCAGAATTCGAGCAAGCAAAGGCTAACATAGTAGAGTTACAGGGAAAGCAGTCACAATAGCCTGTATTTGATCCAGTTTTAGCGGTAAGCGATAATGATAAAGGAATTATGGATCTAATAGGAAGACCCATGAAACGCAAAGGAAAGCAGCAAATGGATGAAAAAGTTGTAAGGAAAGAAGAAAGTAGGAGGAAGAGAGAAGCAATCTCACCAGAGTAACAAGAACAACATGCTATTAAGAAGGCTAAAAAAAGTCATTTAAAGATGAAGCAGAAAGGAAAAAGAGAGCAGAAGAAGAAGCAGCAGGAGTATCTACTAGCGTCACCCCATCAAGGGGGCAAAGTACAGGTTTAGTTAGGGAGATGACCCTTCCGATTGTAGAGGGTGAGGTAATGAGTGCCCCTACCACCATAGGGGCCAACATTGCACCAAGAGAGGATGCAAATATCTCACCACACTTGACAGATGCCTCAAACTGAATAAGAGGAAAACAAGTATACTCAATTCTTTGTACCTTACTTTGAATGCTTTGAGGATAATGCATATGATTTTGTGTAGGGGTGGGTGTCTTGTTTCATGGTTGGGTTGGGTTGCTGATATTTTGAACCCTATCATGCATTATATAGTAGAAGCGGTATGTCTAGGGTGTTTTAGTTCTTTTAGTTCTGCATGTCAAATTTCTTAAGCTTGTGATGTAAATATCTATGTTTAATGTTATTTATAAAATGCTCAGTTTTAGTACCTTTGTAAATAATGAGCATGTGTGTCTAATTATTTACTTTATTCATGCAAGCATGTGTACATAACCTTCAATGGCATTAATTTGTAAGAGGTGCATGAATCATGTGATAAAGATTCTAAGGCTAGCAGAAGAAGTTTAACTCAGTTGCCTGTGGGTGTGAGGATTTATCTTCAGTTCTTGCATAGTCTAATGCCTAGAACTTACCTGAGTCATTGATACTATCTTCTAGTTGATTCACTAGGATAGGATGGCAGGCCTCCTTGTACCTTCAGTCCACTGAGCCTAAATAATTAACCCCACCAAAACGATTGCTCCCTCACTTGAACCCATTTAGAGCCTTTAGTAGTTTTATTCTTGACCAATAATTTTAATTAACTCTCCATAATACTTTAGCATTCAAGTTCAACTCTGGCCCTAACCAAATATTGGGTATTGTGCACCTTAATTTAGGCAAAACACCTAAATTGAGGGTGGCTATTGTCAAAATGGAAGTACCCAGTGTAAAGTTGGTTTAGAACTTAGTTAAAGGCATTTGGCTCTGATCTGTCAAAGTTATTGTGCACCTTAGTTGGATACATCAGCATAAGTTGAGGGTGGATGATCCCTTTAAAAAAAATGACTAATGGAGAGTGAGAACAAGTTGTTTAAAATAGCAGATTGGGGTTTCAAAGATGCTAGAGCAAGAAGAGTTGAGTCTTAATGAGTCACTTTACCCAAAAGTGCATCAACGAGTGGCCCAGCATTCAATGCGGGTACCCAAAAGTGTATCCTCGCCTAGCCTGAAGCCTCATTGCAAGCCTAGAAAAGACCTGTTTGATCTTAGCAAATCAACTATGAGGGTGAGTCATATGGAAAGGGCAAGCCTATGGGCACTTGGACTATGCTTGTAACTTCTTTGTGAGTGTGAGAGCGTAGATTATGTCCACGTAATATAATAAGTGGTGGACTTATTTGTTGTGAGGGCAACTGGAGTTTTACTTCGGTTTTCTTTTCTCTGTGGGACATAACATCCATGTATGCTGAATTATAATCAATGCTAGGTGTAGAGCCTGATGTGTTAAATTGATGTAAGTGAAATGATGAGTGAGTGATTGCGACAAAATGATTCATAAGTTGGTTGCTTTTCATGATATTATTCATGTTCACAAATAGGTGCTGAGTTGCTTGAAGACAAGCAATGATCTTAAGTTGAGGGTGTTGATGTTTCGACTTTTGACGGAACATTTTGCATTTTTTCTTGGGAAAATTGGATGTTTTCAAGCAACCAAGGTTGCATTTGATACGGGTTTTTAGTGTTTCAGGGCAAGGAGTTAGCTGAAGGAAAAGACTTTGGAAAGTGGCAGAAAAGTGTTTCTAATAGTTGAAATGGTGGACCGTCACACCTTCGACGGACCACCAACCTTACCGTCAAGTCTTAGGTAGAACCCAAGGTTTCAAAAATCTCAGCGAAGGACCAAATGGTAGACCGTCAGATCTGTAACAGACCACCAGCTTGGCCGTCAGTCTTATCCAAAACATTGCCTCTTGAAGGACTCAGGGACAGACCAAATGGTGGACCGTTAGATCTGAGACGGACCACCAGCTTGGCCGTCAGTCTTATCTAGAAAATTGCCTCCTGAAAGACTCAGAAACGGACCAAATGCTGGATCGTCAGTCTTTCGACAAACCACCAGATTAGCTGTCAGCCTTATCCAGAATGTGAATATCCAGGATTAGCAGCGACGGATCAAATGGCGGACCGTCAACCCCTCGACAGACCACCAATTTGGCCATCAATTTAGACGCGGTTTCTGAATTCAAATTTTAGATTCTTTTTACCTGGGAACGTATAAATACCAGTTTTAGATTTTATTATGGGATCTATCTTTCCTTTTCATTTTTTTATCATAGTCTCTATACTTGAAACTCTCAAAGGTAGTATTTTTGGGAATTAAGCAAATCTTGTGGATCTAATCATTCCTTCTCTATTGAAGATTCAAGAACAAATTCTTGTAACCTGTGTAAGTAAATCTTGAATTAATTTATGAATAACACAATGATTTCTTCTCTTTCTATTATGGAGATGTGTGGATAAGGTCCCATAACTAGGGTTATGGAAGCCTTGATGTGAAAAGCTGAATTAGGTTGTGAATCTAGTAGATTCCCATGATTAATTGATATTGCATAAACCCTTCTTCACTTTAATGACTTTTCTTGGTTGTAAACTTGAAAAGTGAGCCCAAGAACATCACTTTTTCGAATAGAAAAGTGTTTGTCTGGAAAAGAAAGGGTTTACAAAAATCTAAAGGCTTTAACCTTTGGATAAAGGGTAGATTCCTTAACTGGATCAACCCATGTGAGAATATAGTTGAATAAATAATATGTTCCTTATGTTTGAAAGAATTAAGGGATAAAATTACTCATTTAGGTTGAGAAACTAATGGGTAAACCATAGAATTCAATTACTCTTGCAATTAGAATTGTTCATAGGGAATTCGAAACAATTCACAACCTTAGCTACGTAACTATCTTGGTAACCATAACTCTAGTTTGACTACTCTTACTGAATTACTATTTTTAATACACTCAACAAGTGGATTACTTTCTGTGACAAGCATTTGCATACAATTGATAAATCATAAACCCCTTTTTTGCTCCGGAACCTTTGATCAACAGTCGCATAACAACCACAATACTTGGTGAACACAGTATTCCCTATGGGATTCAACACCCAACCCAATTGAGTTCTATATTTGACAGCGACCGCTTACACTTTCATAAGAAGGTTATAATTTGGGCGTATCAGTAGAAAATAAAGCAAATAAACACAAACCATGGGCACATCACCTGCGATCAAAAAATGTCCCAAATGGTAACCAACACTGTCTCCACTAACATTTTTATAATTTACACATATAACAAATATAGATAGGGGAAAGAAGAATAAATAAACACATACAATAAATACAAGTATAAAAATATAGAAAAATGGACAGATATCAAGTAAAAACTAAAAATACAGTCGTAGAATAAGCACAATATATGGAATGCAATGAAGATAATAATGATGATGATGATGATATGATGCACGAGGTCGTCGCACAATCTTCGTATACACCTATCAAGTTATGTTTCCAGGTAGGACCCATGGGGGGTTCTTCTACCCATATACAACCAATATCCAATACCAATATCCATAACGGCTTTCTAACACAAACATTGATAGAGGGTTTTTAAGGATGTCACGTTTGCTATCAGAAAAAACTAGTATTTTCAGTATTTTCACAAACGTACCAATGTTTCATAAATGAATAGGATATGAGGATGTAATGCTCACAACTAATCAAAATGACAATTTCCAATATCCAACCAATATACCAACCATGTGAGGTAAAAATCCACTCAAGTCAACTAACCATCCATGATCCAATATAATCTAGAAACTATTAAATCAAATATGCAAGGAAAAGGTCATTGATACCACATAAATAAAAAAATCTAGGCTTTTCCACAAAAAGAGTGCAACCAAATATACATGTATCAATACCAGGCCAACAATATCAGATAAGACCCCATCCGGTCATATATAGCAAATAATATCTCCAAACCACCAAATATTATCCACATAGGCCCCCACACGGGCACATAAATCACCTAAACACATTTTCCATGGTTCAACCCCATATCCATAGCATGCTTTTGCATTATTATTAAATACCCAACCCAATCAGAAGAAAGTTTAGCCATAACCTAACTCGATAACCAATACCAGTATAATAAGCTTTAACACCAAGAATTCACCTCATGCACAGACTCAGAATCAGCTACAGCACAGAAATAGAAAATCTATGCATAAAAAAAAAGTCAACGATACCTTATTACCCACTTTTAAATCGGGGTCAAAAAGGACCCTCGAAATGGGTTCTCAAAAGAGAAGGATAAAATCAAAAATTTTGTCCAAAAACATAATTCCCAAGATTAAAGGAACTCATAGGAGAAAATCTAAGTAAAACAAGTTAAAATTGGGATTTTAGTTGAAGAAATAGTAATTTGGTCCTTCCTGGCCAAAATCCCTAAATTTTGCCATTAAATCCGAGTTTAGATAAGATTTAAAAGATAAAAATTGAAGAAAAACAATTGAAATAGAGATTTAGAGCTTACCCAAGCTTACAATGGAAGAAAATACCCAAAAACTCAAACCCCAAGCTCCATGTCTCAAAAATAGTGAAAGAAATCAAGAAAAGATTATGTATATGGGTACAACGTGCTGCTAAAGCGGTCAAATAGCCATTTTAACAGTCATATGGCCACTTTAGCAGTCACTGCTAAAGTGGTAAAGTACCGTTATAGAGATACCCGTTAATGTGTAGAATTCTACTAAAGCAGACAAGGGTCGCTTTAGCGTCTACCGGTAAAGCAAATAGGGCACTGCTAACACGCCCTTGACTAACTAAAGAAGGCAGCTAAAGGAGCCATATGGAACTTTAGAGCCTTCTTCTTAAGCGGACAAAGTGGTGCTTTAGTGGATGCACCAACTGTGGAAACTTGGAAAATTCCAAGTCTCCACGAACCCCTCAAGATTTATTCGAGATCTCAAGAATGTAAACGAACTATGTTGCCCTATCAAATTTGATGCTCCAGACTCAACAGCAATGTCAGATTTTTGAAAAAACATCTTTTCATAGAATTAACCCCCGATACTACTTTCATAACTTTTCAAATGGAGGGTCAAAATGAGATACAAAATCCATAATACCATACCAACCATGTTATCAACCTAAAGTTGATGTTTTAGATCTACTGTTGCGGTGTATTTTACCATCAATGCACAGATCAAAAGATATTGACCAAAGTCAACTAATAAGCCTTTTAGACCATCAAAATCACAATCTTTCATAAAGCACACTGAAATGTATTAGGAACCATGCCAATCATCCCCATACCCCAAAAATACTACAATGCAATGCAGGGAGGGGTAAAATAGGCAAATTATACAGAAATAAATATTTTAAAAAAATCACCAAAAATCATATCATTAGCAAATGACAAAACCTCACCTTGATATAAGAGAAAAATCATCCAACCAAGCTAGATACCCAAGCTAATGAATAAGAACCGTTAGGAAGGAAAATTCTAACTAGATATTGCTAGTCTAGTCATCTACCAAGCAAGGATTGATAAACATCAAACACTGAAAATAATAATAACAGTAATATAAATATTAGTGTGAAAGATAAGTGGTACCCAAAAATGAAAATCAATAACAAGTACCACTATTGGGCCACAAGAAGGCCAATATGCCAAGGTAAATGGAACTCAAACTCAAAAGCTACACCTATATGGTAAATATAAACACTAATCCACTCTATCCCCTACTAAAAGAAATAATCTATGGGGTTGGTCATATAATCATGAGCTCAATATCAAGGCACACAACAATAGATAAAAAGCTACTAAGGCATACAACCATTGATGGGTACGGGAATCCCGATACACATAAATAAAAAGTTTAAGGCAAAAAATAAAAGTATGCTTATCACAGTGAAATATGAAGTCACATGCTTGACAGATCGAGGGAGAACAAATCTGAATGGGTCAAAACTCAGACTGACCATCTGAATAATAAATTGTGGCACTAAGTGCACTGCCTCTGATCGAAGGTGCCACACACTACAAGACTAATCTTAATAAACTAAATGACTAATAATCCCATATCTATACACTCTCTAGATCAATGGTCAATCTCTCTACATTCGTAGCAAACCCCAAAATCCCTAACCTGGCAAGAAATACGAGTTGAGCTCAATTGGCTAACCAACTAACACTAAGGGCACTCCCTACAGAAATGATCATCCACCCCACAATCATAACACACTTTAGGAACTCTAGGATGGTGAGGAACATATGCTAACTCTACCTGAACAACCAACTCACGTCTAGGGCACTCTCTAGACCAATGTCCTATCTCGCCATAACCAGAACAAAATCTTAGAATAATTTGAGGTACTGCTACTACTGATCTAGAACAGTTTCCATGGCCTGAAGACCTATACCAAATACTCTACAAGTTTCAATGGGAACTCTACCTATTGTGATCACCACCACTAATCTGAGATCCACCTATAGTCTGAAATGCTACCTGCATAGAATCGATAGGCTGCATGTGAAGACCTCCATCAAGAAGATCCTCACTCCTAAATGAAAAACCAATAACACTATACTAATGACATGGCCTATTATATCCATCATCAAAAGTTTTATCACATGTTCTCTCTTTGTCTCTCATATGATCAATAACCTTAGGAAAGAAAGACCCTATTGCTATGAAATGCTTCGAGGCCAAATGGAGTAGCAATACTAATCCTCTAATAAATTCTTGCACTATGTCATACTCTGAAGGATATAGCATAGAAATATATCTAGATCACAGAAAAAACAATCTCATACTCTAATACTGACAAAGAAACCTGATGAATACCAACAAACCCAACTTTGGCCTAAGAACTACTTGATGAACTGAATTTCATCCCTGGTAGTGAGGTACCTACAAAAAGACTCAGGATTCCCAATGCTAAATCTCAAAAGATTAAAATAATTGTAAGCTCTGCCAAAGCATGAGCTGGACCCAAATCCTCTAACTGACACTGAAGATCTTTGACATTCATCCCTTACTCCTTAGTCTGACGTTGCACTAGAGCTCTAGAAACATTTGCTGAAGTTTTGTTTGCATCCATAATAACCTCGCATCATACATCTGAGATAGAATAGAGTCAAGTTACATACGTAAGGCTCATAGAAATACGGGCACACGACAAGGTGCCAAGAATTAAATTTCCTAAAAATTCCCTATAGCCCCCTAAAGATAGGTTATGGATATCTCCGCAACAATTTGTAGGACTCTACTAGACACTTATCTCTTATACCAACACACAGTTAAACCTAGGATCTGATACTAATTTTTCATAACCTATTTCTCAGGTCTTGATGGCATCTACTATAACCTACCAATAGGTAAGCCAACCGGTAGTATGAAACTACTAGTAAAAGACTACCTAGAGAAATGAATGAGGAAAGCAGAATAAATATAGTAAAAAGGGAAAAATACACAAGATGGTCCCAAAACCTGGTGGAATTGGTACAAGAGCTTCTAATATAGGGGGACTACAACATAAACTACTAAATGAATATACTGATACAACCCATCTCTAAATACAACATAGACATTGGTGTAGTATATAGGAGGGAGAATAGCAATACTCCATACATCTTGAGCTCACCCTCTGCCTTCGAACCATAGTTGCTCCATACAATACATATAATAACAGAAAAAACCTGTACTATAATCTACAGGCTGTAGAAGTGTAGCATGAGTACCAAACACGTGGTAATCAATAGGCAACTACCGACTAAGCTCCGAAGATAATAAAAATATAAATAACATGCTATCATGTCATGACCCAAACCCTAGCCTGGCCATGATGGGTAATCTCAAGCCCACAATGGCCAGGAGACAAGCCCCATAGCCTTGCCTCAAGAGCACTAAAAATGTAAACAACGAAATTCAACAAAATAGCAATAAGAAACAAATAAACAAAGTGATAATTCTAAGAATCAAAATAAATAAAAAACCCAATACTTGTCCACGAAGCCTCTAAACCAAGAGCACCAAACTAAGTCAAGACATGCCCCCCTCTGTGATAAAAGAAAATTCACAATTTCCAAAATATGAAGAGAAATCTAATGAAATGGTAGAGATTTTTACAAAATGGAGGCTCACCACTTCACAACAACTCAACCGACAAACCATACCACCTAACGCTACACAGGAGTGATAGAAAAGTCCTATGAACCTATATCACAAAATTATAAAGTATCTGGGGACGGTCAGTGGGGTAAGCACTGCCATGTAACTCAAGGAAATAGAATGAAATAATGTCATTGCTAAAAACTAGTCAAACACCACATGCCCAATATTTATATACATATATAGGATGCTGGGATAGGGACAAAGGTCATGAATATGAGAGTTTAAAACCATTAATCTAAATTATATATCTCGTTCTATCCTAAATGCACCCACAGTCTATATGAGTCTGAATTCCCCTGACGGAAAGGTCCCGGTATATGTTATCCACATGTAACGAGAAAATTGAGGAAAGGCTAAAGAATCTAAGGTGATAGCTGATAATGTCCAAACAACACCTCCTCTCAGATGATGATACGGTCATTGTCAAAATATAGCAACCCAATATAGGTTGGGGTCAAATCCCAAGGAAATATGTGGAATTATGAATCTCAGCAATTGTAGTCGTGGACAGAGCAAGAAAAGTAAATAGGGGTTTTTTGTAGTAATCTCGAGAAAGTAACTATATCGACTTTGGTTGTAATCAGCCATAGGTGAACACTAGGATTGTTTTCCCCTTGGCTTCTCAACTCCACAGGCTTATCATTCTTGGTTGAACCAAACCAATACTTTGCATAAAGAATCAACAAAGTTGTGTACCTTCTATAGTCTTTTAGATGAGTAGAAAGATTTTACCCTTTACCTTTTGAATCTCAGGATGCCACAGTATTAACCCTTATCTTGATCGTAGTTAATTATTACCTTTTGGGACTCTAGTTATTAGATGAAATTTAACTATCTTACTTAGATATTACCTAGTAGCGTGGATCAGCAGTCAAACTCCAAATTACTATTGTCTTTATCTTTTTCTAGTCACTACTCCTCTTTTGGAGTAACCAACAATATCTAGGTGGGATCCTAATGTGTGCACCCATTAATAAAACTATTATAATAAAGATAAAAAAATGCATACATGGGTATCAGTTCAGAACAACAATAGCATTTCCCCTACTTCGTCAATCTACCAGGGTTTCCACTAGACTAGCAATGGGTTTTAGCCGCTTATGCTTGTGAAGAAATCAATAACATTCATAATCGAAAGCATAGATGAAATCACAATGATAAAAACTAATAAACCCACAACCATAACTAAATTAATCAACTGAAGTCAATACAAGAGAATCCAAAGATGAAAATCAAATCTTGAAATAAAAATAAGTTTATCAGTATAAAAAATGTGTAACTCTTACTAAAAACACATAAAGGGTATTATAGCCCAACAAAATTAAAGAAAACACATGTGGTTCGTACCTATGCTCTGACCCTGGGCACAGGTAGTTCTTGCGGTCCTGACCCTGGGGGCAGGTACTAGGCACGGGTACCAGATAACAAAAATCCTGCAAGTTCAGCTCTCAAGATTTTGGATTTTTGGCAATTGTTTTTCCTACTTCTGGTCCACATGTTGACTTAGTAAGTACCGAGAGTCATCTTTTCAGCTCTTCTTTGATTCTCGAATATGCTTTGATCACGATCAAGATGGAAAGTGTCCCAAACATCCACAATTGCTCCAAAAATAGCAAAACACTTTCTTTCTGCTTTTTCATGAACCTATCATCCAAAACATGATTTTCCACAAAACATGCCCAAAATGTATCATATATAACAAAAAAAACTTAGAAACCTACATATTTTCCTTGTTTTGAGCATCGAAAGTGTTATATTTCTATAGCACATCAATAGCCATCCAAAATATAATGTGTATCCAAACATGTGGTCATATAGACCCCCTTATTCGGCAAACGTTGTTTCCAGTGTTAGTCTTCCCTGGACTCTACCTTCACGGTAAGCTACACAATTTCCTTTAAGCCCAAATTAAAATACTTTGCACATAAACGAACCATTAACCCAGGAATCATTTAATAATGCATTTACAAATATGGTATTGTCTTACCAATATGCTTGCAAGCTAATCCAATTATGCCAAATCAATCCATTTAATCATTAGACTCCCAAGTTCCATTTAAAATCCAAAATCATGGCCACCAAGGGCACTTCAAAACCATTATTATCCATTTATTCTTTAATGCAATGTATTAAGTTCAAGTTAAATTATGTGAATAATCATATTTAAAACTAAAATTGTAAAATAGGTTAAAAGTAATACCATTATCAAGAAAAAATTCATCCAGTTGGGAAACCTATGTGCCCCATTCCTACCATTAGAGAATGCACCAATACAATCCTAAAACCATCAATTTAAAACATGAATAATCTATTTAAAATATGAGATAAGTAATTCAAGTACTAATAACCAAAAGCCTCAACCCAATTTCAAACCTGTCAATTCAAATCACATGAATATTTAATAAACTAATGCCACAATATAAAATTCAAGTTAAGAAAAAAGAAACATGCCTAAAATACAAAAGAATTTAAAGAAAAATCAATGCTTGGAACTTGAATGATGAATTCTCCATAAAACCCTAATCTCTTGCCTTGGGAGTTAAAGAGGAAAAAGCAAGGTTTAATTTTCGATAACTAATAGCAAAAGGGTATTTTGGAGAAAGGAAAAATTCAAAGAGAACCTAACTAAAACATGCAGAACAAAGTCTGGGAATAGCCGTCACAGCTTAGGTAATGACTCATGAGGTTTGACCACGAGTCGTGGCCTTGATTCGTTACCTGAGGATCGACAAATCTGGCCCTTCACTATTATGACGAAGTGTCTCTCATAAAGACTCATCGTGTCTCACATGAGTCGTACCCTGGACTCATTGTCAAGGGACCAAGTCTGGGAATTCTCATTGTCATGGCAATGAGTCCTCCTACTGACTCATTATGTTTGAAAATGAGTCATCGTCAGAGTTGTTATCACTGGCAGTTTGACATCACCACAGTAATTTGGCCATAACATTTTACCCTATCTTGGATTCAGGAGACTAGTGGTATTGGAAAGCAAATCCAACTATTTATCCCATGGAAGGTTTAATTCTCAAGAACTTGGGGTATTAAGAAGCAAGAATATAAACTACCCACAACTATCCAAGACACTAAAAAAGTAAAGCTAAAGAGGTAAGAAGCATAAACTATCCTATTTTAGCCACACTTAGGAACCAAATACTATACCTTATATCACTTGGCAATATATAAATAAAGAACATAAGAAAGATATATATATATGTATACAAGTCCAAGGAATGGATATACAACAGGAATAAACAAAAGAAGAGAGGGATATATGATAATACCATAACTACTATAGATAGATACATATCAATAAACAAGGCTAGTTTAAAAGTACAAACTAAGGTAATCATACAAGAATCTCAAAGCCTCCTAATCATAGTAGGAACTAGTGCTAACAAACTTAGGGTCTAAAATCATAATGCCTATGTAACACCCCGAGTCTATACCCCAGACGCTACACGATGCTCATAATCCCGAGGGACCTCAAGCTAATCCATGACTAGTACCTGCTGCAATAACTAAATAATAATACTGTATTATGCAGAAATTAGGTAGAAATCTGACATAAGGTTCAAAACTGTAAATAAATACTGAGTACTGATACATCTGTCTAAAATGCTCTACTCTGATAAGCCTCTACTATCTAAATAAGGGATTGATGGGACAAACCCCCAAATAACCCTGACTACTGAAAACTGATAAACTGAGATACTAAAGTAATAATCATGTCCTTGAACTATGAGGACTCACCACTAGTCTACTACTGATGGATCAGGCTGCTATGTATGATCGGGAGCCCGTGCGTCTAAACCTATAATATAAGACATCATAACACAAAAGAAAGGTATACGTTAGTACATTAAATGTATTGGTATGCTAAGTGAAGTAGGTTGATGTAACACCCTGATTTTCTAAACCAAAATGCTACACGGCACCCATGACCCCGAAGGACCACAAGCTAACTCATGACTTATATCTGTACCTGAGCACTGAATAACCATACTATAAAATATGCAAAAACATAATACTGTAAGGCCATAAGGTTCAAATCTAAATAAATATCTGATAAAATAATATCTAAAAATGGTATAACAATACCAACATTAATCTAAAGTAATTGTCTGACATGTTGTAGTCTGAAAACCCCTAAACTGAACTGAATAAGGAGTTGAGGGGACATATTCCCAACTAACTCCATCTACTGAAATAGAATGAAAACTAAAATAATGATATGAATAATAACATAATTGTCCTCGAATAAAGAGGAGCACTGACTGCTAAAATCTATAATGCTACTACTACTCTGAAACTCGTGCCTCTGTACCTATGGCGTCAAATAAAACACCATAGCACAAATGCATCAGTACGATTGAATATACTGAGTATACGAGTGAGGTAGGCTAAATGTAAAGGGTTTTATATGCCTAAACAAAGCTGACTGATATAAACGTGAGAATACATACATACATACATACATACATACATACATACATACATACATACGTAACTGCAACTAAACTCGTGGTGATACTGACTACTGAGTTTGAATACTGACAACATAAGTATACTGATGCTGAGATACTGAATGACTGAGTTTACTAATATTAAGATACTGAATGACTTAGTTTACTGATATTGATATGTAATTCACTAATAAGTGAGAAACTGATACTGTATACTGGGAGACTGATACTATATTACTGATAAAGGAATAATTGTTTCTGATAGTTCTGATTATGAAGAACTGATTTGATTGACCATATATAATAGTACTAAAATTGAGCTCGTGATAACATGACTACTGAGTATGAATACTGATGATATATGTTTACTGATAACATATCATGAATGATAACTGAATTCTAATAACTGATTTTTCTGATAACATGAGTTCTTATAACTGATAGCATGAATGACTGTATCTGGCAGTCCTAAATTTGATGGAACTAGCTGAGTTTCGTACTATATATGAGTTGACTGTATCTGACAGTCCTGATATCCTGAAGAACTATCTGAGTTCTTTTACTGAGACTGATACTAAAACTGAGGGAAGTAGTTATCTAACCGACATGCCCTAAATAAGCTATAATAGCTAAGCTGGGGTCTGATCTCTGCCCTGATTGTAAGGGTGTCAATACTGCACCACTGGTAAGGACAAGCTGTGAGTGACCCTCATCTGGCAAGTACTCTAATAAGAACGGTGGGAACCCTCATCTGACAGGTTAATCCACCTCATCTACCCTCAACTGACAGGTATTGATGTCTCAATCTATGCTGGGTACATCATTCTAGAATGCAAGGACTGCTTCTAAGAATCACACCCTCTATTGGCAGGTGAGTTCCCATCCTTGGGTTCGCTCGGTGCTGAATCCTACTTCCAACTGAATGACACTGAACTGATTATACTAAACTAATTTCCTAGTTCATACTAGAATTAATTGAACTGTTACTGATTGTTCTATTTAACTGAACTGAACATGGACTGAGTTTATTGAGTTCCGATGACTAGTGGAACACTACAGAATTCTGTTAACTAACTAAATGCTACTGAGTTTTGTTATCTGACTGAAGTCTACTGAACATGGCTTGACGAAGAGTATCATGAAAACATAACATGGCTCTAGGCACACAGCTATATTTTTTGGTTATGAATACCCCCAGGACTTGATGGAAGGAAACTGACATGACTTGACATACAAGAGTACTTGACCAACATTAACAATCCATAATATAGCATCTATGGAGAATTCATAAATCATGTGGTTTTCATAACCTTTTCATATAGCTAACATCATGGTCAATTCTAATATCATGACAAGCCAACAACATATTCATAGCACATTAATATCATAGAAATCATCTTGATCAAGTAGGCATGGCATAACTTAAGAGACATGGCAAAATCTTGGAGCATGAAGACTAGGTACTTGATCATCATTTATTCTTTAAGGCACATTATCAAACACATGGTAGGCATAGCTTTAGCATGGGAGTCGACTTAAGTTCATGGATATGGCATGGAATCATCATTTAGATCATAAATAGGTCAAAGTGCTCAATTCTTCTTCACTTAGCCATTTTAACAAACACCTTGCAAGCACTATTTAGGGCATAGGCCTAATGATCAATTTTATACACCATAACACCATCAACATCTACATGATCATATCTCAACAAGACAATCACAATATAGTATTTAAAGCAAGGTTCTTGGACTCCTACGGATGAAAGGAATTCGTGGATGAACACTACGCATACCTTAGTTCTTGATTTTCTAGAAGATTGACGGAGAGATTTTTGGATTTGAGTCTTGAATTTGGATTCCCTATTGAAACCCTAGCCTTTTTCTTGAGAAGTTTTTGAGAGATGAGAGTATATTTTGCTGTAATTGAGCAAAAATCCCGTGTTTGTGGTATATATAGGGGTGGAAGATGACCAAAATACCCCTAGGGAAACAAATAAGGTCAAATATGTTCCTAATTGACTGTCTGATAGGCTGAAGTAAATCGATAATAACTTTTTACTCAGATGTCTAAATTGGATGAAACTAATTGTATTAGAAAGAAGACTCAAATATATTTGCATTGATATATAGAAACTCTCACAGTTCATTATATATTGGGAGTTATGATCGTTTGAAGTTGACCCTGAAATGCTGAAAAAATTAGGCAAGCACTGGAGTTAGCAGGCTGTGCGGGCTAATCGCCCGGGGCTTCTATTTTGGGCACCCAAACATGCCTTTACGCTACTCCAAAAATTCCAAAACTCACCTGGGATATACTACGAGCTTTCCCGATCATAAATCAACTTGAAAATTGAAAAACAGACATTGGGAAGGTCTCCAAATAAATCCCCAAAGTTTGGAGGTCTAAAATAAGACTAAGTGTTGAATCTTGAACACTTAGCAAAATTTTCTAAGTCTAGCGATCTTTTATGGAGCTTTACGAGCTGAATTTGACACGCAATTTTGTGGGGTATTACAGCTGAGATGCATGGGTTCATAAGCATGAACAATACTAACTGAATAACATGAGTATAACTGAATAAAAGTACATGCAAGAATACGTAAATTGTAACTGAGGTCGTGATAACACTGGATACTGAGTTCTAAATTTTTGATTTACTGATATCTGAGTTTACTAATACTATATTACTGTGAACTAGGTGACTGTATGTGACAGTCTTGATTCTATGGAACTATTCTGAGTTTCATACTGAACTGAGTGGTTGTGTCTGATAGTCCTGATTTCTGTAGAACTGAACTGATTTGAAGACTGAAACTGAAACTGTGGGAGGTAATCATCTAACCGAATGCCCTTTTCTAAATAGATTAGGGTCCAAATTATAACCCCAGTTGGAAGGGTGTCAGTACCGTGCCACAGGTAAAGACAATTGTGAGTTAACCCTCTCTGACAGAAAGCTCTTTTGTCAACCCTCACTGGCAAGAAAACTCATATTAGATGTATAAACCCTAGTTTGGTAGGAAGATATCTTAACCTACGATGGCTACGTAGTTCTGTAACGCAGGGATTGCTACTAAGGGCCAAACCCTCAGCTGGCAAGAATGCCCCTATCCCTGGGTTCCTTCGGTACTGAATCCTACTCCCAACAGAGTAGACACTGAACTGATTCCTAGTTCATACTAGGCTTGATTGAACTGTTACTGATTATATTACTTAACTAAACTAAACTGAGTTCACTGAGTTCTATTGATTGATAGACTACTACGGAATTCTTTTAACTGACTAAATTTACTGAGGTCTGAACTATATACAAAACTGGATTGGACTGATACTGAGTCTACTGAGTTTTTTCTGAGTTCTACAACGGACTGAGAGTACTACTGATCGTGACATGACTGAGATTATTCTATAACTAACATTGGCTCTAGGTAAACAGCTAAATTGTTGGGTATTAAATACCCTTAGGACTCGATAGCATGAAAAATATCATAGCATAAACTTAAAAGGCATAACCATATGCACTTGATCATAACTCATTTACAGAGACATTCCATTAAACACTTGCATGATATAACTTGCACATAAGCTAACATGACATAATTGTTTTCCTTTTTTCTTTATTCTCATGAGCAATTTATCAAACATTTGGAGAACATAATCTATACATATGACACTAAATAACACATAGGCATCATAATTCAAATCCCCATTTACAATTTCAAAGGTTTAGCATGAATTCACATGATTCTATACATATATCAAATAACTTCAAATGAAACTTGTAACAAACATGGATTAGAAACCCAATTAATCATTTTAATCATGAATATAGTCAAACCCGACATGAAATTCATGAAATCAATACACTTGAAGTTTTAAAAGTAGTTTCTTGAACTCCAAGGGTGGAAGAGACCCTTGGATGAACACTTGACATACCTTAAAGCTTGAATTCTGAAATATTGATGGATTTCCTTGGAACTTGGATTCTTGAATGTAATGAACTAGGGTTTGTTCTTGAAAAATTCTAGGGAGAATGAGTAAATTTTGCCTTTTGAATGACCTAATTACATGTTTTAGGGCTGATATAAGATGGGAAAAGACCCATTTACCCCTCTGGATGCGGGTTTTTAATTACTAAAAACTGGACTAACGACGCGTCATGTGATTGGCATCAATGTGCCATATCGAGTCTGTATTAGTTCAATGGAATTTGCACTGTGAGCTGAGAAAAAATTCTCATCGATGCGATGGGAGATGCGGTGCGTCGAGATTGCGTCGATCCATTGGTTTGAGCTTTCAAATATGTTTCAAACGAAGTTCAAAAAATCCAAAACTTGGCGAAGAACACCTACTGACATTCCTGATCATGATTCAACCTAAAAATTATTGCCTTAAGGTCATGAGGGTCGTGTAAAAGGATCGCCAACTTATGAAGGCTAAATTAACTCTAAGTATGAACACTTAGTTGAATTTTTCTAAGTTTGGGACCCCTTACTAGCTTTTACAAGACAGAAACCATCTCAAGATTTTGTGGGGTATTACAATATCTACCCCTTAGGAATATTCGTCCTCGAATGAGACTAACTAACCTGGGAATATAGATAGAATGAATTTAGATACTAGATATGCACAACTGCAACATGATTTCATAACTGACACTACTAATATGCTGAAATTTCATACTAAACATGCATATCTAATGCATGAGTACATGGTTGGGTTTGCTCATAAGTTGAGTCTCTTATACTGAACATTCATATTTGATGCATGAATATCTGACTGAATGGACTCATGAATGTATGACTGGATATGCAATGGTAATTGATACCAAGTTTATAAAGAAAATCTGAACATGGAACTGAGTAAGTTCAAGGAAAAACTATTACCTTGGGCTGAGTCTGAGTTTGTGGAGAAGAGGTGAGGATACTTGGTCTGCATATCTTCTTCTACTTCATAAGTAGCTCCCTCAACGGAATGATTTCTCCTAAGAACTTTGACTAGAGGGTCTTCTTTGTTCCTTAATCTATGAACCTGATAATCAAGGATTTCGACTGGGATCTTCCCATAAAAGAGATTATTCTGAACGTCTATACTCCCTACAGGGACTACAACTGTTGGGTCACCTATGCATTCCTTTAGCAAGGAGACATGGAACACTGGATGGACTGAAGCTAAGTTTGAAGGCAAATAAAGCTCGTAAGCTACCTTTTCAAAACGGGTGAGAATTCGGTAAGGACCAATATATCACGGACTGAGCTTCCTCTTCTTTCCAAACCTCTTCACTCCTTTCATAAGAGAGATTTTCAAATACACATAATCACCAATCTCAAACTCGAGATCCTTTATGCGTATGACTTCAGTCGGCTTTGAGCTGTCTTAAGCTTTTTCCTAGTCAACTGAACTTTTTCTAAGGTATCAAATACCAAGTCAGGCCCTACCGCTGCAGCCTCACCCATTTTAAATGAACCAATAGGAGATCTACATCACCTCCTATAAAGCGCCTCAAATTGAGCCATCTGAATGTTAGAATTATAGCTATTATTATATGCGACTCAATCAAAGGTAAGTGGTCATCCCAACTACCTTAAAGTCTATCGCACAAGCATACGGCATATCATTTAAAGTCTGAATGGTCTTTTCTTCTTGACCATCTGTCTGAGGGTGAAAAGCTATACTAAGGTGGACTTGGGTACAAAGACCCTTTTGGAACGCCTTCCAGAAATGAGAGGTGAACTGCGTACCTCTATCTGAGATTATAACCCCGTACAATTTGACCAACTCTCTGATGTAGAGTTTTGCTTAGTCCTCGGCTGAATAAAATGTATGGACTGGTAGGAAATGAGCTGAATTGATCATCCTATCTATAATGTCCCAAACTAAATCGTGCTGACAACGAGTACAAGGCAAACCCATCACAAAGTCCATGTATACCTCTTCCCACTTTCAAGTGGGAATACTGAACTGCTACATAGACCACTAGGTTTTTGGTGCTCAATCTTAATCTGCTGACATGTCGAACACTTAACTACAAACTCTGGAATGTCTTTCTTCATCCCACTCCACCAATAGATCTCCCGCAAATCATGGTACATCTTAGTGGCCCCTGGATGAATAGAGTAACGCACACCATATGCTTCTACAAGAATCCGTTGTCTCAAGTCGTCTACACCTGGCATACATAGCCGAACCTGACAACACAATACACCATCTCCCCCTTGGGAGAAAACCTCTATCTTCTGATCTCTGACTAATTCGTTCAACTTAACTAGGTTAGGATCCTTAGCCTTCTTTTCCTTCACTTCAAAAACCAGGGATAATTTTGAACTACTCTGTACCCACACATTACGTTCTGCTGAATCGAATAAGCAGACACCTAGTCAGTTAAGATAATGAACTTCCTAAGCTAACTTCTTCTTACTATCATCCACGTGAGCAACATTACCCATAGACATCCTACTTAGAGCATCAGCCACTACATTGGTTTTACTCGGATGATACAGGACACTCATGTCATCATCCTTCAACAACTCCAACCACCTTTTCTAACAGAGGTTTAGGTCTTTCTGAGAGAACATATACTGTAGGCTCTTATGGTCAGTGAACACATCAACGTGCACTCCATACAAATAGTGCCTCTAAATCTTTAAGTCAAAAACTATTGTTGCTAACTAAAGATCATAAGTTGGATAGTTCTTTTTATGGGGTTTAAGTTTTCTAGAGGCATAGGCTATCACCTTACCTCTCTGCATGAGGACACAACCCAAACCTACTCTGGATGTATCACAATACACAACAAAGCCGTCTGAACTATCTGGTAGATTCAAAACTGGGGTTGTAGTGAGTTGAGTCTTCAACTCCTAAAAACTCTTCTCACAAGAATCTGACCACTGAAACTTGACTTTCTTCTGAGTCAATCTGGACATGGGGGATGCAATAGACAAAAATCCCTCAACAAACCATCGGTAGTAGCTGGCCAAGCCCAAGAAATCCTTATATCTGATGGAGATATGGGTCTTGGCCAGTTTCTTACTATTTAAGTCTTTTGGGGATCAACTCTAATGCTATCATCAGAAATGAAATGGCCAAGGAAAGCTACTGAACTTAGCCAAAATTTGCACTTATTGAATTTGATAAATAGCTGATGGTTTTTGAAAGTCTATAATACTATTCTGAGATGGTCTACATGATTATGTTCACTGCGGGAGTAGACAAGGATGTCATCTATGAAGACTATGATGAACATGTCCAAGTACTGCTTGAACACATGGTTCATCAAGTCCATGAAAGCTGCTGGGGCATTGGTAAGACCAAAGAACATGACTAAGAATTTGAAGTGACCATGCCGAGTTCTGAAAGTTATTTTCAAAATGTTGCATCCTCTGACTCTGAGCTGATGATACCCTAATCTGAGATCTATCTTAGAGAAGTAACTGACACCCTAAAGTTGGTCAAACAAGTCATCGACAGTGACTTTATTTAACTGGTGGTAGTCAATACATATTCTGAGGGAACTATTTACTTACGAACGAATAGAACTAGTACACCCTATAGGGATACACTGGGTCTAATGAATCCCTTATCTAGGATATCTTTCAACTGTTCTTTTAATTCATTGAGTTTTGCTGGAGCCATTCTGTATGGCGAAATATATATGGACTGAGTATCTGGAAGAAGGTCTATTTCGAAGTCGATTTCCCTTTCGAGAGGAACTCCGGGAAGATATTTGGGAAACACATCTGAGAATTCACATGCTACTGATACTGACCCAAGAGTAGGGGTTTCTAAACTAGAGTCTTGGACTCTAACGATATGGTAGACACATCCCTTAGATATCATTTTCTTTTCCCTAAGGTAGGAAATAAGTTAACCCCTAAGAGTTGAAGTACTACCCCTCCACTCTAGGATGGGATCATTTAGAAACTAAAACTGGAAAAAATTTTCTCTGCAGCCAACTGAGGCATAGCAAGAATGAAGTCAATCCATGCCGAGAATGACAACAAAATCGGTCATCTCTAATTCGACTAAGTCTGTGGAAGTAACTTTCTGAGATACCATAACCTGACAATTCCTTTATACCCGTCGGGCTATGATAGATTTACCCATTGGGTTAGAGACTGAGAAAGGCACTGCTAGAATTTCGAGACTGACTCCGAAGTCAACAGCTATATAAGGGGTTACAAAAGATAAAGAAGCTACTGGATCTAGCAAAGCATAAACATGAAAATGATAAACTTGTAACATACTGATAACGCTCAACTTACAATTCAATTGAGTGTAAGGCGGTCGTCGTCAATATATTTACCCAACTTTAGAGTTGGGTTCGAATCTACAGGGAACAATGTAAGTGGCAATTAAACTAGTTTGAAACTAAAGCTACAAGTTAAATTCATTTAAATGATACGAAAAGATAAAATGAGGGGTTTAGGTTTAACAAGTTGTTGTTTTTCACTTTACTTTCTGTGTTTGTAAATCAAGAGTTTATGAAATAACCAGAATTATGTTCACTAGGGCTTCTGATACATGACAGATGCTAAAAGTGGTTCAGGATTCTTACGCTGGGTAGGATAACAAACTATCTTTATCGACGTTATGCTTAAATGTCTCTCGACCTACTTAAGCATTTAATTCCCTAATCCTCTCGGACTTGGGGAATTTCTATTAACTACCCAGATTTTACTCAGGTTAACCAACCTTGTTATAGCGCTGATTATTAAACAAAGTATTTCCGAGTCCCTATTGATAATTCACTTCCTACTATATTTGATTTCTTTCTCAAGCAAATCAAAGTAGGTGTGTCTACTATTTGCAACCAACAGACGTTAATTAAAACTTCAGAATTATCAAGAAATCCTACCACCTTTTGAATCTTGAATACTTAGCACCTTATCAAGACCTAACCCTAGATCCCATAATTCAGGTTAAAGGAATTTAGCCATTCATGATGTAAAAATCAAAGCAACTAGATGAATTCATGCTTTGAAAGATAAACTTACCACAAGATGAATAGAAACTAGTGAATCACAGATTAGATCACAAAGAAAAATCCCAGAATAATGATAATAATCTCTTCAAACTATTTGCCTTTTCAAGCCAAGAAATTTAGAGAGAAAATATCAAAAGTATTGTCAAAACTCAATGTGCGGAACAATAATAACAATGTCTAGAAAACCCTAAAACAATGCTTTAAATACCAAGAGCTAATTATGGAAACAAAATCACGATCACAGCTGTTTCTCAGAATAGATGACAACGAGTTATGACGCTTTATTAGGATCCTGACGACTTATCAGGAATATCGTCATGTCCTCTTTAAATTTGTACAAGTTCTGTCTTAGTCTGACGGTGATTGCTGGCGGCTTATCAGGTTTGTGACAATTTATCAGCAATGTCGTCACACTTCTACTTAAATTCTCATATTCTGCCTAAGCCTGATGATGAACTTGATAGTTTATCACACTCCTGATGACTTATTACAAAATGTCATCACATATCTTAGCTGACTCTCTGTTTCTATCTAGCCTGACGGCAACTCTGATAGCTTATCACATGGCTGATGACTTATCAGAAATATCGTCAGCCACATTATTTTTCAGGTTTAACTCTTTTTATTCCCATTTTCCTTAGGTTCCCTTGCATCATCATTTTCTCTACAATATCAAAGTAAAACAATTAAAAATGACAAAAGTTGCTCAAGATTTCATAACTATTTCTCGTTAAAAGCCTCAAACGTGTTAGCATCAGCTCACACATCACATACCAGTGACCACATCAGGAGAACTTTCTTGATACTGTTGGGACTGAAGTGCATAGAGTATGTTTGGGCATTGACCACTGGTGGCACTGAAAGCGACACCCTACTAATTCGGGAGACCAAACTGAGCTGAAAGACGATTATGCTGACTCTGCGAACCCACCTGAGAATATTGTCTGACTCTGTGTCCTGGCTTGCCTTATCCAAAAGATACATCACTGCCAGCTCTGCAGATACCCTGATGGTTTTTGCCACACTTCTGGTAGAAAGGATTTGTTCGGGCACTGCTAACACTACCCTAGGGTTTAGGGCCTGACGCCCTATCTCTATTTTCATCTCTAAATTTTGACATGGAAGACCTAGATGATGATGGAGCTGGAACTAAGGATTTTGGGTAGAACTGAGAATGATTCCCACCCTTTGACTTAGGCTAAGCAAAGTTGAAATTGCATGTTCTAATTCTCTTATTCTTCCTCTCCTTCTCCATATTCTTAGCCTCATCTATCTGCTGAGCATGGACCATGAGCCTGGATATGTCCATCTCTTAAATTAACATTGTGGTCCTACACTCTTTGACCACACTATTAGACACACCAGACACAAACTTACTCATCTTAGATCTGTTATCTGCTACCAAACGAGGAGTGTATCTAGATAATTGAGTAAACTTGAGAGAATACTCTTGTACTTCATGTTTCCCTACTTCAAATTTATAAATTCCAAAACCTTCGCTTCCCTCAACTCTAGCGGGAAGAACCTATCCAAAAAAGCAATAGCAAACTCCTTTCATTCTATGGGACCTGCATCTATGGCCCTCTCTGCTTTCTACTATTCAAACCATAAGTGAGCCACATCCTGCAACTGATATGCAACTAATTCGGCACTCTTACTAGCAGTCAACCCCATAATATCTTTAACCTTCTGCACCTGATCAAGAAATTCATGTAGGACCTCATCTGACTTTAACCCGATAAAAGATAGAGGGTTTATTTGGGTGAAGTCCCAAATCCTGGCTACAACAGTATTGGCCACTGGGTTGGCTGGAATGGCAGCTAGGCGTTCATTTTGGGCTGCCATAAAATGAGCTAGGGTGGTGAAAGTTGATCTGAATTCAGCATAGAAGACATGTTCGTCCAGGGGATCTGGCTGGACGGGCTAAGGTACTGACTGATTTTTAGTTCTCCTTTCATTAATTTTTTTGGGAGGCATGTTCTGTAAACAAAAAGAAGAGAACAGATTAGGCAGAGAGTTTAACTTGAGCTCATGCTCACTCGCATGACATGAATATTGAAAGAAAGGAAAATTTTCCTAAAACATCTAATAACCTCCTGTCCATAAGTGTGGCACACTACACACCTATGCACAAGACTACTAAACGTGGCTTTCAGACTTCCTAAGACTCTATTGAACCTTAGGCTCTGATAGAAAGTTTGTAATGCCCTGAGTCCGTACTCCAGATGCTACACGATGCTCATAATCCCAAGGAACCATAAGCTAACCCATAACTGGTACCTTCTGAAATAACTGAATAATATTACTGTATTATGCAGAAATTAGGAAAAAACTCCCCATAAGGTTCAAAACTGTATAAATACTGAGTACTAAACTTAGTACTGATATATCTGTCTGAAATACTCTAGTCTGATAAGCCTCTAATATCTAATTAAGGGATTGATGGGACAAACCCCCAACTAACCCCGACTACTGAAAATTGATAAACTGAGATACTGAAGTAATAATCATGTCCTCGAACTATGAGGTCTCACCACTAGTTTGTTGCAGATGGATCGGGCTGCTATGTATGATCGAGAGCCCGTACGTCTAAACCTATGATATAAGACATTATAGTGCAAAAGAAAGGTTTGTGTCAGTACTTTGAATGTACTGGTATGCTAAGTGAGGTAGGCTGAAATGCATGGGTTCATATGCATGAACAATACTGACTAAATAACATGAGTATAACTGAATGAAAGTACATGCACAAATACATAAATGAATACATAAATTGTAACTGAGGTCGTGATAACACTAGATACTGAGTTCTAAATTTCTGATTTACTGATATCTGAGTTTATTGATACTATATTACTATTAACTAGTTGATCGTATCTGAAAGTCTTAATTCTATGGAACTATTCTGAGTTCCGTACTGAACTGGGTGATTGTGTCTGACAGTCCTGATTTCTGTAGAACTGAACTGATTTGAAGACTGAAATTGAAACTGAAGGAGGTAATCATCTAACTGACATGCCCCTTTCTGAATAGATTGGGGTCCAACCTGTAACCCCAGTTGGAAGAGTGTCAGTACCGTACCATGGGTAAAGATAACTGTGAGTTAACCTTCTCTGACAGGAAGCTCTTTCGTCAACCCTTACTTGCAGGAAAACTCGTATGAGATGTATCAACCGTAATCTAGTAGGAAGATATCTCAACCTACACTGGTACATAGTTCTGTAATGCAGGGATTGCTACTAAGGGTCAAACCCTCTACTGGAATGAATGCCCCCATCCCTGGGTTCGCTTGGTGTTGAATCCTACTCCCAACTGAATAGACACTAAACTGATTCCTACTTCATACTAGGCTTGACTGAACTGTTACTGATTATACTGTCTAACTGAACTGAACTGAGTTCACTGAGTTTCATTAACTGACGAAATACTACAGAATTCTATTAACTGACTGAATTTACTAAGGTCTGAAATAAATAGTGAACTGGACTAGACTGATACTGCATCTATTGAGTTTTTTTTTTTAGTTTTGTAACTGACTGAGAGTACTACTGATCATAACATGACTGAGATTATTCTGTAGCTGACACTGGCTCTTGGTAAAGAGCTAAATTATTGGGTATTAAATACACCCAAGACTCGATAGCATGATAAATAAATCATAGCATAAAATTGAAGTCATAACCTGATCATAACTCATTCATAGAGACATTTCATCAAACACTTGCATGATATAACTTGCACATAAGCTAACATGACATGATTGTTTTCCCTTTTTCTTTGTTCTCATGAGCAATTTATCAAACACTTGGAGAACATAATCCATGCACATGACACTGAACAACACATAGACATCATTATTCAAATCCCCAATTACAATTTCAAGGGTTTAGCATGGATTCACATGATTCTATACATATATCAAACAACTCCACATAAAACTTGTAACAAACATGGATTAGAAACCCAATTAATCATTTTAATCATGAATATAATCAAACCCAACATGAAATTCATGAAATCAATACACTTGAAGTTTTAAAAGTAGTTTCCTGAACTCCAAGGGTGGAAGGGACCCTTGGATGAACACTTGACATACTTTAAAGCTTGAATTCTGAAAGATTGATGGATTTCCTTAGAACTTGGATTCTTGAATGTGATGAACTAGGGTTTGTTCTTGAAAATTTCTAGAGATAATGAGTAAATTTTGCCATTTGGATGACTTAATTAAATGCTTTAGGGGCTGATATAAGATAGAAAAAGACTCATTTACCCCTCTAGATGCGGTTTTTAATTACTGAAAACTGGACTAGCGACGCACAGACCGACACGCTGCGTCATTAGCATCGATGCGATAGCCAACGTGCCACATCAAGTCTGCATCGGTTCACTGAAATTTGCACTAGAAGATAGGGGAAAATACTCATCGACGTGATGGGTGACGCGGCGCATCGAGATCACATCGATCCACTAGTTTGAGCTTTCAAATGTGTTTCAAAAAAAGTCCAAAAAATCTGAAACTTGTCCAAGAAAACCTATTGACATTTCAGATCATGATTTAACCTAAAAATTGTTGCTTTAAGGTCATGAGGGTCGTCAAAAAGGATCACCAACTTGCGAAGGCTAAAATAACTCTAAGTATGAACACTTAGCTGAATTTTTCTAAGTCTGGGACCCCTTACTAGCTTTTACAGGACTGAATTAGGTTAGGATTTTGCGGGGTCTTACAGCCTAACCATGGGATAATCATACGTAATAAAATAACCGTAAGATAAGGATTCAGAATCATACCACAAATCTCAATACTAGTCCAATCATCAACCTATCACGAACTAACCATAATAATATCAATAATACAGTTCTTCAGTTAGCCTAGATAAACAATACCTAAATCAGGCCCTATAACCCGAAAGTTCCAATTAACACACCATATTCTGCAAGTAATACTCATTACCTATACTTATGCAACCCCCTAAGACTGATATATTTAGGTGCATACCGGTGATAGGCAATGCGCATGCAAGGATGAATGAAAAGTGAATCCATAATACCATAACCGATCCAAGTACCATAAATTAACCCAGTTTATACACATCTTTCATCTCGATGGCTTGCAAAGGCAAAACTTATGATAACCTCTCTTCTCCAGTATAACGGATCACAAACGAAGAGGCCCCTAGGGGGTTTGGGAGTACCTGTATACACCGTCCTGATCCTGATCAAGGATTTCCAATAACCATCACTATTATCAATCTACTAAGTCCAGTACCAGAGATATAAATAGATTAAAAAAAACAAGGGCTAGAACTGTGGCTAAAAGAGTATGAGTCATAAATTCATTGCCCAGGGTAAAGTCCGAGACTAAATTATCATAAAAGTGTATAAAGGGTTAGAATTTATCTCAATCGAGGTAAATTGTAGTAGCAAGATTATGGACAAAAATATATCTCGATCAAATCTTTAAAACATCTTTTTTAGTCTCATAAGTTTATTCATTAAGATGGTAAGATTCTCATTATGAAAGAATCCATTATAAAAGTAAAAAGTGGGAATAAATCCTTTTTTAGGAAAAATAGTAGTAAAACTATATTTTTGTTGGAATCATACCATTTACTAGTTTAGTGAGCATAAATGTATCAAATCTATGCATGTCATCACCAATATCTAAACAATACAATCATAAGCATCAATACATCTATAAAAAGGTTCACGTCCTTTACAAGGACAAATTACTTCTCAAAATCCAACCAATATGATAATTACGGCCTTGGGCCTAATAATATATATATATTCGACATAACCATAACATCATAATCTGGTAAAAACCAACAAAATCCACTAAATAACATGGTAAACATTATACTAAAGGTTCATTAGTCTTAACTATGTCTAACATGCTAGCAACTTAGGGTAGTAGGATCTTAAAAGCATAATAAGTATTTTACCTTAAGGGTCAATTACCCTTCTAGCCCCCAAACTCATAAATTAGACTAAGTCATGGTGTTCTAACCATAATCACATCCTAACATTCCTATCTAACATACAATATATATATATATATATATATATATATGACACCATCTCATGAAAAAAGAGTAGACAGAATCCTACCTCGCTATCGAATCGTATATGCTTAAATTGCCCACAAATCATCCATAATCTTGAAATATTGTCACACTATCAAAATAGTTATCTATATATTATTAGGAGTAAAACGAGACTCTTATTAATATATTTAGGGTAAGATTCAAATTTTAGGTCAAGAACGAGCCTATGGGGCCCACAAATAAAATCCAAAATTAAATACATCATGAAGTCTCTTAAAGGACAAGGAATCTGTTCTAAAAAATTGAGCACAAACGGAGTGCAAAATGGGTCTCAAATAAGCCCTTGACGTTTAGGAATTCAAGATCTAATTTCTAAGAATTTTACCATGATTTTGGATAGAAATTAAAGGAAAACTTAATGGAAAATGACCAAGGAGAGTTAGGCTAGCTTACCTTAACTTCTATGGATGATTTTCCACTTTTTCCTCTCTTTGAGAGATCCATTTGGTGTGAAAATGGTGAAAGAAATTGGGTGGAGAAAAGGGCATTTAAAGCCACCAAGTGCCACTTAAGCGGTCACCCTTCTACTTAAACGACTCCACTATCGCTTAAGTAATCTAGCACTACAGGTGGGTACCGCTTAAGCAACTCTCAAGCCGATTAAGCCATGCCCGCTTAAGCAGACACATTCATCGCATAAGGGGTCATTGCCCATATAGTCAAAGTCGCTTAAGCAATACTATGTACCATACACGAAGACCTCTTAAGCAGTCATATGATTGCTTAAGCAATCGCATCAGTAGCCTGATGTACCATATTTCTTCGAGTCCAAAATGGACTCTGATTGGGTGCTCGGGATTAATTTAAAACCCCATACGCACAAATGAAATATGCTACCATACCAAATTTGACATTTCAAACTCAATGGAACCATTAAAACTTTCATCTGGGATTCCCAAACCTATAGTTCCATTTTCACAGAATCTACCCAATAGCCTAAAATGAGTTTAGGAGCCTCGGGATCAGAACCAAGGGTCCTCCTAGCCTAAAATCAATGTTCTGGAGTTGATGATGCTGTCAAAATTCTCATCCGAGGTCATCTACTAGGATTTTTTATCCAAGACCAAATTCTAAACAGTAAAAGTTGCAAAATAAGGAACTGAGCCAAAAATCCAAATAAATTGTTCGATAATTATACCGACTATTCTAGAAATTCATAAATGACCTATATCCACTGTGGAAAGGATCAAAATGCCTAAAATGCATGCAAATTGAGAAAATGTCCTGGAGAGTCATTTCACTCTTGTGGTTAGTAAACACATCAATAGAACTCATAAATATAATGCTTCAAAATCTTTAAGGTAAAAACATTACTGTTAACTCAAGATTATGAGTCAGGTAACTATTCTCATAAGGCTTGAACTATCTAGAGGCATAAGCTATAACCTTACCATACTGCATCAACACATAAACAAGGACAACTTTGGAAGCATAACAATAGACTACAAACCCACTTGAACTCTCTAGTAGAGTCAAAACTGGAGTAGAGGTGAGCCGAGTCTTCAACTCTTAAAAACTCTTCACATAAAAATCAAACCACTGTACTTGACTTTTTTAGTTAATCTGTACATAGGATAAGTAATAGAGAAAACTCCTTTAACAAACTATTTGTAACTGGTAAACTCAAGAAACTCTTGATATTTGATAGATTGATGGGTCTAGGCCAATTCTTAACTGCTTTAATATTTTGAGGATCAACCTAACTTCCCATACCAAAAATTATATAACCAAGCAATGCTACTAATTTTAACTAGAATTCACATTTATTAAACATCACAAATAATTGGAAATCCTTTAAAGTCTGCAAGATAATACTCAAATGGTATGCATGTTCATCCTCACTCTGTTAATAAATGAGGATGCCATTAATAAAAGAAAATAACGGGCATGTCCAAGTATTGCCTGAACACCCTATTCATCAAGTCCATAAAACTTACAGAAGCATTCATAATTCTAAATAAATCAACAAATTTGAAGTGAATCTACCGAGTTTTAAAGGTTTTCTTCAGAATGTCACATTCTCTGACTCTAAGTTGATAACAGTCGAATTTGAGGTCTATCTTAATGAAACAATTGGCACCTTAAAATTGGTTGAACAAGTCACTAATCCTAGGAATGGGATACTTATTCTTGACTGTGACTTTGTTCAGTTGACAATAGTTGATGCATATTCTGAAAGAATGATCCTTATTATGCGTGAAAATAATTGGAGCACCTCATAAAGAGATTTTGGCTAAATAAAACCTTTGTCAAAGAGGTCTTTCAACTGCTTCTTCAATTTTTTAAGCTTAGAGCCATTCTGTAGAGTGGAATTGAGATAGGTTGGGTATATAAAATAAAATCTATTCCAAAGTTGATTTTCTGCTTGGGAGAAACTTTGAGCAGATCTTCAGGAAACACTTCTGGAAACACATTAACCACTGGAACTGACTCAAGAGTTAGGGTTTTTGATTTTGAATCCTTAACCCATATAAGATAATAGATACACCATTTGGAAATTATTTTCCTAGCCTTAAGATAAGAGACAAATCAACCTACAGGCACTGAGGTACTACATATTCACTCTATGACTGGCTTATTTGATAACTGAAATTGGATATTCTATTTCTATAATCAATTAAGGCATAGTAAGAGTGGAGCCAATTCATTCCAAGAATAACAATAAAATATGTCATGCTAACTCTACAAGATCAACTGAAATGACTTTCTGAGAAACTGAATCACTGATTGGAGTAGAGACTGATAAAGGTTCTAAAAGAGTTTTGGGACTGACGACAAAGTCTACTGCTATATAGGGAGTTATGTAGAAAAGTGTGGCTCCGACTTGTAACATACCAGTGACTACATGTAAAAACCTTCCTAATCTTATCCAATCTGAAGGGCAAAAAACCTGTTTTA
Organism: Capsicum annuum; assembly: GCF_002878395.1. Classification (NCBI taxonomy): domain Eukaryota; kingdom Viridiplantae; phylum Streptophyta; class Magnoliopsida; order Solanales; family Solanaceae; genus Capsicum; species Capsicum annuum. Next base: position 176,020,125 of record NC_061119.1, read on the forward strand.
ATGTTGCTCACTAGCTATATTGGATGAAGCATCCTGCTGAGTCGGGCAATCTGCTGGAGATATTGAAGAATTAGATTAATTTTGTTGATGAGTATCTCTGCCTCTATGCAGAGTCACTGACAATGCCTCAATTTGTGGCCTAGCTTGCCATACCTAAAACAATCATCATTACCAGCCATACATTCACCCTTATGGGTCTTATCATACTTCTTGCAAAATAGGTTAATATTAATACTATTCACACTAACCTAGGACTTCGAGCCTGGTGCTCTATCCCAAATATCTTTCTTGAACTTGGGCACTAAAGAACTAGTAGAAAATAAGGCTGGAGTTGAAGATTTCTGGAAGAACTTAGAAGAGTTACCTTCATAAAACTTCGGCTTAGAGAAGTTCAAGCTATCTGTTTTGTCCCTCTTACTCTCCCTTTCTTTCTCCTTGATTTTCTTTTCTTTAATCTATTGTACATGAACCATCAAACTGGATATGATGTCTATCTCCTTAACCAACATAGTAGTCCTAAACTCCTTGACCAAATCCTTAGAAACACCAGACACAAACTTACTCAAGCGGGATCTGGAGTCATCAACCATTGTTGGAGCATACTTTGCAAGCTGGGTACACTTAAGAGAATATTGTTTCACACTTTTGTTCCCCTGCTTCAATTTAATGAAATTTTGAGCCTCGTCATCCCTCAATTAAGTAGGAAAAACCTATCCATGAAAATAGCAACAAACTCATCCCACTCAATCGAGCCTGCATTTGTACCTCTATCTTTTTTCCACTACTTACACCAAGTGTGGGTCACTCCCTTTAATTAATAAGCAGCAAAATCAACATTTTTGACTAGAAAAACACTCATAATCTCAGTTTCCTTCTGAATATCATCAAGGAACTCCTATTGTTCCTCATCAACCTTAGAACCAAAAACTTTATGAGGGTTTATCCTAGTGAAATATCAAACCCTAGTTGTTGTCATACTAGCTGTCAGATAGACTAGTTCTATAGCGTGCTGGTTAATTTGGGCAATCATGGCCTAAGCTAGCACCACGAAAGTAGCCCTAAACTCAGCATGCGAGATGTATTCATTAAAAGGGTCTACTGGAGCTAGTGGTACTTGTTGGTTTCTATTTCCATTTCTCATTCTATTAGCCCATCTGTGGGAAATTTTATGTAAAAGCATAGAGCATGAGTTAAAAAAAAATATTTTAATGGAGTTCGCACTCTATCGCATGATATGGACATAAAAGAAGTAAAACTTTTCATAAAATTCTTCATAGTGTCTCACTCATAAGTATGGTGCGTTTTATACCCATGAATAAGACTCTACTTAACATGGTTTTCAAAAACCCTAGGACACTTTAAACCTAATACTCTAACATCAAGTTTGTCATAACCTGAGACTACCATCTAGTCATAACACGGTGCTTAGAGTCACAAGTGACCCCACACTATCCCATGGCTTGGCATAACACTAAGAATACTAACATAACTGATGAAATGCTAACCCAAAGCTAAACTAAAATGATATAATCATAAATAAAATCAATACAGAAAGTCAAGTACACTTTCTAACATAACCAACTTACTGAAAATCTAACTGTCTATCTGAAAAACCTCTAAATAAATGAGTTGTTAGGACAAGCCCCCAACTAAATCTAAGCAACTGAAACTAAGATAATACTAAAAAATTATTGATAGTTGGTCCTTGAATAATAAGGACTCACCAAACACAGTTGTTGATATGATGCAAAATTGTACTAGCCTTGAGTGGGAAGCTAAATGTTAGAACCTATATTATAAGAAAATATAGCGCAAAAAAGTATGCGACCAGTATTTTGAATGTACTGAACATGTGAGATATTCATGATCAAATATAATCTAAAAATGTTGGAGATGACATCATAAACTGTACATGAAGTTGAGATATGCAAACTAATACAATGACAGTGGTATGATAAGCTAAACAAACTAAATACAAGGTCATACATATATATGAATCTGAATCGTGGACTGTGGGAGCTATCATTAACTGACATACCCTAACCTCAGCTAACCTAGGTCCAACCTTAACCCTAAAAGAGTTCTTTACACCTTGCCAAGGGTAAGAACACTAATTGACATGGATCCACTAAATTGATTTTTGAAAGGATTAAGATGTTAAGCCTGATCTAATGGGTGACCGTTTAGAACCGACGGTTGCACAGTAGTTCTTAGACAAAGGGACTTGTACTAAAGGTTTCTCCCAAACTAACGGATGAGTCTCTATCCTTGTGTCTACTCGGTACTAAGTACTACTCCCAACTGAATAACAACTGATAACTGGAATGATCAATAAAATTAATAATCTGAAGACTAGAAATAAGTAATTTATTTGAAAGCATTCAAATCATGAAAATCAAAGAATTTAGTATTCAAAAATATATGCATGAAATCCTAGGTCCATTGAGTGTTAATAATCCACCATCTCTAAAGAATACAACTATTATGGCAATTTTCATAACCTGAGTAAATTAAGAAATTTCTTACCTCAAGTCCAACAATCATGGATTTCACAATATAATGAGGGTTTAGAATTATGAACATATAATGGTATCTAAATTCATAGTAAAACATGGGTTTGTAACTCTATGATATTAGGGAATTGGAATATCAAGAAATTCACAACATTTGTGAATCCAAAACTCTGGGGACTAAATTAACTGAAGATTTGAGTTAACTTTTAGACCCAGTGGGTAAAACAAAACTCATTAAAAAAATACCACATATTTGGAGACAAAAATATTGAAGAAACCTTTGAACTTGGGGCCTAAAGTTGAAGAACCCTATTTCCTCCTTAGAAAAGTAAATTTCCTTTTTCTCTAGTATTTTTGCTAAGTATCGATTGTATTAGGAGGAATGAAGGACTTTGGGTAGTATTAGGATTAATAATAAGCCTTAAAATAGCTTAAAATACATAGTTTTGATGTTAAAAGATTGGGAAAAAGCCAAACAACACTTTTAAAATTGTGTGAAAAATTGTTAGAGTCCATCCCGATGACTCACGTGACAGCCCGTGGGGCCTGGCCATGAGTCGTGGGCTGGGTCGGCGTCGTCTGTGACTTATTTTTAATTTCTTTCAGTAGTGGCCATGATCCATCCCACTAACCATGGTGCCTTCCCACAATCCATCAGGTATTCTGATGGTCCGTCACTGACAGCTTTGATAGTGCTTCAGTGAAATGGTCATAACTTCTTACTCCACTATCATATTAAGGCAAAATTAGATGTGTTGAAAAAATAATTCAAATATCTATCATTTGATGGGTCTTGATATCAAAAATACTTCATAATCTAGGATTTATTCTCGTTTGAAGTTGATTATAACAAGATTCTTTACAAAAAAATCAATCGATAAAGGAAGTTTTGACTTGGCTAGCTATGAGTTAGGAGTTACTTGTAGCCTTAAAACATATATAATAATCTTTAATACTATCCAAATATAATGATTCAAAATTTACTTGAAGCATGGTTCTAATCTTGGCTTGAATTTTCAAGGTGTTACAGTACCAAAGGTAATGTAACATGTTTACATTAGATTTATCTGAACTCGTTCGTAATGCATCTGTCATCTTCAAATCCTGGGTTCACCTCTGCCTTCAAGCCAATTATAAAAAATGCCCTTGAGTAAAGAATTTTCTCCCAAAGTGTGAAAAAGTTTTTCACACCCTAAAGGACGTCTTCGTAATTTGTCTGAAGATGCATTGGTGCACGTGATCCTTTAGGGTTTTAAAAGTTGTATCTAATTTCACATTAGTGCAAAAAGTGACCATCTTTTCAAATTCTTAGATAGTAATATTAATATTGAAGGATCCTTAAGAGTAAATGAGCCTTTTTTTTAAATGTAAAGGAATCAATGAAGGCTCATAACTAGTAGAGCATCTTCAGTATAAATATTTTAAACGGATCGTCTATTTTTAAATATGAAAATTGTACACTAAAGGTGCTCCATCATTCATACATTTTCACCATTTTGATTATGAAAAATCTGACAAACTCATTTGTTGAATTTGTTCCTCATTCAACACTATTTTGATTCAAAATTTTAAAAGTATACTATAGGAGTTTTTCATTTTCCTGTATGAGGAAAGGGAAGGGACTTGAATGAATGATGGATTGTGTTAAATCATGGGAGTCTCAATTGGAACAAAAGGCATAAAAGTGACCAATTGGTAAAGCCAATAAAAAGATGAGAATCTTTCTCTCTCTTTATATATATATATATATATATATGTGAGTGTACGAGTGTAAAATTGAAACTGTATGTACGTTCCTACTCCGAGCAAATCTTTCGTTTAATCCTACATCTTGAAGTTAAAATTCTGTTTGGACGCATTTTACTTTAATAATAAAAATAATTTGAAGATTTTGTGAATGGAAGTTCCAAAAATTGCTCAAGATGAATTTTTGGAAATTCGAATATACTTGGTAATTAGATGTGAAATATTTGATCAAATTTTATTACTAAACAAATATTTAGATAAATTTTCAAAATCTACTTTAAAAATATTAATTGAAAACTAAATAAACTTAACCCAAATCATAAAGATCAAAATCAAAATTTATGGATATTTGATATATTAAAAGTTCTAATATTTTGAATCTATTGTTCCAAAAAGATACCATAGATACACTGTTCATCTTGCCTATATTAATTTTCAATTCTAAATCTTTTTAAGTTGGGAATTGGCTATTTCACGTGATACTAATAACATGCCAGGGATTAGCACACAAAACCAGACTGTCCATATAGAAATGCCTTTAATAAGTATCTATAACCTTATATTAATACTAGTTAAGATACGTGTGTTGCACGTTAAGTTTAACTGATCATCACCAAGATATTACTCTTAATGTAATAGACGATAAAATTCTAAATTGTATTATTTAGAAATCCTAACTAATGAAACTCAAGCTTATGTATAGAAAATATTATTCATAATCTAGAATGGAATAACATTAGTAGATATGGATTCGAAATAAGCTGGAAAATGAACCTAAAGAAACTATTGTGCTTGAACAACCTAGGTAGCAGCACGGCGGAGGATTTATGAGAATTTCTAACAATAAAGTTGCTCTTTGTTCTACAACAAGAAATCACTGCAGTGAAGATATCAATGTTGGTACCTCGTATTAAGGAAATATTACGATAATGAAGAAACTACACAGGTTATGGCTTGGATTTCTTTCCCTAATCTTAATCCTACTTATTTTGTTAAGGAGTCACTATTCTAATTGACTTCTGCTTGTTGAGAAGCCAATTTATTTGGACATGGCTACTGTAAATACGACAAGACCTAGTTGTGCTAGGTTGAGAATACAGGTAGATCTACTTGATGATTTTCTTGATTATGTTGAAATGAAAATTGTCAACTCAATAAGGGAAGTTTCTAGAATTGAAAGGGTGAAGATTCAATATGATTATCTATCTAAGTACTATAAAAAGTACATGCTCCAAAGACATAATGAAGTTAAATGTAGGGTTCTTCATCCTGAGTTGAGGAAAGTATATGATGAGGATGAGAATAATCATTCATAGAATAAGGAAGAGGACAGAGACACTACAAAAATACAAGGAAAGCAACAATACATAAAGGATAATACCTGGAACCTACTAGAAGAAGATTCCCTTATAAAGATTAACAAGGAGAGAAAGTTATTACCTTCAAAAAGATCAGTATTACTAACCAATTCCACTCTCAGATAGAGGAGACAGAGGATAATGTGCAGAGACATAATACTGTGCAACAACAAAATAATATGGATGCTATAATAAATGACAATGTGTAAACACATAATAATGTGGGTATAGCAGATGGGAGACAAAATGCTGCAAGTGATAAAGGAGATATGAGCAAGGAAATATCTACAAAGAACTGGGTAACTAAGTCTTTCCAGCAACATAAAGAAGCAACTAGTTTAGGTAACAATACACAGCATGTTTCTGGAACAAAGAAAAGGAAGCTATCAAATCATAATCAGATGAAGAACACACAAACAGAGAGTAAATTACCTAGTGATATTGAAAAAGGGATAATGATAAGGAGAAGCTGGTACATAAGCAGCAGCAGGTCCCTGTAGATAGAAGCAAATACATGAATAAAGATCCCATTATTAAGTGTCCTGATAAAGATATTAATAATGAGGTAAATGATGAGGTGATTAATACAGGAACATCTAATAATAGATTAGTTATTGTAGATGTTCCCTTAGCAATTGTGGAACCTGTGTGAAGTGGAGAATTAATTTATCCAAACTTAAATCTGCATGACATAGTAGAGGAAATATAGGATAGGGGAGGTGTGATAGAAGGGGGAAAGGATATAGTATATAGTGATTTTCATGAAGACCAAATTTTGAAGGATGCAGATGTGTCACCAAGAGTTAGTAAATCGGTCAAGAAATCTAAAAAGGGTAAAAAGAAGAAGAATATAGAGAAGTCCTTACCCAGCAGATCTGGACCAAAAAGAGGGAGTGAAAGCTCTCTGAATAAGCAAATATGAAATCTTTGATATGGAATATTATATCTGTAAAATATCAAAGGCCTTCCAAAGGGTACAGATATTACATAGGGTTCATCATTTTTCTTTTGTTGCATTGGTGGAAGCTTTTCAGCATAGCAGATATATTAACAAATACAGAGGAAGACTCCAGATGACTATCATGTTCCAAAATTGCAATGGAAAAATATGGTATTTTGTGAATTATGGATTTAGGGCCTCAGTAGAGAGTAATACAGAAACAGTTATCTTTATTAATTCAGAATTAATCAATGGATCTACAATTTGTTTTGACAATTGTATATGCTAAATATGATAGAAATCAAATATTGGAGTTATGGGATGATATATTTTCTGTTGCTAATAGAATATTTAGACCATGGATTATGGGAGGTGATTTTAATACTATCATGAGTGAATCAGAAAAGATTGGGGGGTTACCTGGTAAGTGCAGCTGATACAGGAGACTTTAAAGAGTGTATTGAGACATGTGATTTACTGCAGATTACACATAGAGGTAGTCCTTTTACTTGGTGGAATGGAAAAGCAGGAGATGATTGCATATTTGAGAAGCTGGATAGGCTATTTAGTAATTAGGATTTTTAGCATAAATTTAACTTGTTAGAAGTGGAACATTTAGCTAGAGATGGATCCGATCATGCCCCTTTATTACTTACTTATAAGAATTCTGAAATTATAGTCCACAAGCCATTCAAATTTTTGAAATTCTGGACTGAATATTCAAAGTTTAAAGAGGTTATAGAAGGAATTGGGATAATGACTATTCTGATAATCCTTTTGTTGATTTTAAAAGAAAGATCAACAAAGTCAAAAGGGCTCTTACACTATGTAGTAAGCAGACTTTTGGGAATATTTTTCAGATGTTACTTATTAGAGAAGAAATTGCTAAGCTGAAGGAGAAACTTTTTTAGGAGAATATTTCTAGTGAAAATAGAATTTTTATGCAAAAAACTAGAGTTGAATACATAAAATATCTTAATTTGGAGGAGTGTTATTGGCAGTAAAAAGTTGGATATGACTGATTTGAAAGTGGGAATAGAAATACAAATTTTTTTTCACAGTATTATTAAAGGGAGAAGAAATAGACTTAAGATCTCCAAAATTCTCCATGATGATAATTGTTGGATAGAAGAAGAAGGGCAGATTGCAAATGAGGCTATCAAATTTTATCAGAAGCAGTTTACCTAGGAGAGAAGCAACTGAGTTTCCTCTATTGAAGTATATTTCTAAACTTATCTCTGAGAATGAGAATGCCTTACTATAGTCTTGTCCTGAAGATATGGAGATCAAGAAGGATGTTTTTCAACTAAATAGGGATAGTGCTCATGGACTAGATGGACTTACAGGGAGGTTTTATCAGGTATGCTGGGGATATTATCAGCGTGGATATTGTTAGATTGGTGAAAAGATTCTTTGAACGTAATACTCTTCTTAAATCTATTACTCATACTTATTTGATTCTCATTCCAAAAAATAATAATGTGCAATTTTTTCGGATTTGAGGCCAACTAGTCTAAATAATTTTGTTAATAAGATTTTTTCTAGGATTGTTCATGATAGACTGGAGAGTATTTTACCAAATCTTATTTCCCCTAATCAATCTGGCTTTGTTAAAGGTAGAAGTATTGTGGAGAATGTACTTCTAACCCAAGAATTGATTACCGATATAGGGAAGAGAGGGAAAGGAAACCTTCTAATGCGGTACTGAAACTTGATATGGCAAAAGCTTATGACGGAATTTTTTGATTTTTGTAATGAAAGTAGTGAGAAAGATGGGAATCTATAATGGAGTAATAGACATTATTTGGAGATTAATTTCAAATAATTACTATTTTGTCTTGCTGAATAGGCAATCTATTGGTTTCTTCCACTCTACTAGAGGAGTCAAATAGGGGGACCCTTTATCCCCTGCTCTCTTTATTTTAGTTGATGAGGTAATGACTAGAGGCCTTAATCAGGTTTTTTATGATTCTTCTTTTATTGATTATGGTATGCCTAAGTGGAGCCCTAATTTGAACCATTTTGCATATGTTGATGATACTATTGTTTTCACATCTTCTAATGAGTATTTAATTAAGCTGATTATATAGATATTAAAAGAATATGAATTAAAATCTGGTCAAAAGATTAATAAGGACAAGAGCTTTTTCTATATACATTAGAATGCTTTGACTAATATAGTACATCAGGTATAGAAATTTACTGGAATAAGCAGAGGATCTTTTCCGTTAAAATATCTTGGTTGTCCTCTATCATATTCCAAGAGAAAAAGAGAGCACTACTCTGAGTTGATTGACGAAGTGCAAAACAAACTTCAAAAATGAAAAGGTAGGATGTTGTCTTTTAGAGGAAAAAAAGTTCTTATTAAAAGTGTTTTACAAAGTGTCCCCCTCTATATTTTATCATCAGTGGTCCCTCCTAAAAATGTATTTAAAGAATTTCAAAGAATATTTGCAAAATTCTTTTGGTAGAGTAAGGAAATATGAAGAAGTAAACATTGGGTTACATGGAATAAGCTTTCATTATCCAAACAAGAAGGGTTGGGATTTAGATCACTAACAGATATGGCTCAGGCTATGCATGCCAAATTATGGTGGAGATTCAAAACTCAAAATAACTTGTGGATAAATTTTTTGTAGAACAAGTATTACAAGAAACAAATTCCTACTATTATGTTGTAGAGAGATGGGTCCCAGGTGTGGAAGACAATGTGGGGAAAATGTGATACAATTGAAAAAATTATATGGTGGTAGCCAAGGGGAGGTACATCTACTATTTTGTATGACAATTAGACTAATGTTGTCCCTCTTTATATGCAATAGTCTCAAGTTCAAACCTATCATCCATTATCTGCTATTTCAAATTTTTTGAATGAAAATGGGTAGAATTATAAAGCCATGAAGTATGAAGCGCCAAATCACGTAGTAAATCATGTTAGAGAAACTATGGGTGTTATATGTTATGAAGATAATATTGATAAACCATGGTGGACACTAAATACCAATAGCAAATTTTCTACAAGAAATGCATGGGATTTACTCAGGCAAATAGAATATAAAAAGAGGATCTCAAAGCAATTTGGATTAAAGGTTTATCTTTCAAATTTTGCTTTTTAACTTGGAGGATATGGCAAGTATTAGTTCCAATTGTTGCTTTAATGAATCCTTAAAATCCTGGGTTATCTGAGAATAGTGTTTGTTACAGCAGTTCTAAAAAAGAAACTATCTCTCACCTTTTTTGATTGGTGAGATAGCAGGAAGGATATGGGATCACTACTGTATAGGAGTAGGAATAAAGGAGAAAAAACTAAATCTGAAGCAATGTATCAAAATGTGGAGGAATCAACAAATATCTCCCAGATTGAATGATGTGTATAATATGGTGCCTATTGTTATCTTATGGTTTCTATGGAAGAGAAGAAATACAATTAGACATAGAGTCAATTATCATGAAAAGAAAATATTTTAGGAGATTACTAATATCAGCATCAAGTTTATAAAACTCATATATCATTTGAAAGTTATAGAGAGAGATTGGGTCAAGATAGTGGATAAATTGCAATCAGTCAGGGTCTTTTATTCCTTCAAATTGATTAAATGGATTCCTCCTGACAATGGGTGGCGTAAAGGAAATACTGATTGTGCATCTAAGGGGAATCAAGGTCTTAGTTCCTTTGCATTCTATATTAGGGATGAATATCGTGATCTGGTGGTAGCTAAAGGCAGCAGAATAAAAGATACTACAAGCTTGGAGGTAGAGGCAATAGCTATCAAGGAGTGTCTAAACTACTGCAGGCTGAACTCTATTAATTAGATTATAGTAAAGAGTGATTCTTGGGCTATGGTGCAAATGCTGAATAATCAATGGGAGATCTCTTGGAGTGTGGTTTTAGTGGTTTAAGTCCATCAAAGTTTTGATGGAAAGTATGTCAGTTAGAGTAATACATTCCTTCAGGGAAGGTAATACTCTATCTGACTTTTTACTAACTCGATTTTTAATTTTGCAGGTGATTTTCAATTTAATAGTGTGGACCAAGTTCCAGGAAAAGAGTAAGCAAGATGTATAGTCACTCTTTGCAGCAACAAGTCAGATAAAATGGTCTGCGTGCACAGGGAGAACTTATCAGGCTTAAGAAATTACTAGCAACCTAAACCAAACAAATTAATGATGTCTTTATAGATTATACAGTGTATATATTAGGATTGACTGGGAAATGAGTAAAATCACTATTGGAAATGATTTCTGCTGAATACAAAACCTATATCCAGTAAGATAATGGGATGTCGTAGGTCAGAGTATTCAATCAGTACATAACTCAAATCTTAACATGCAATTCCGATATATATACATATATAAATAATCTATAACACTGTTTTCTATCATCATTCTCAGGCCCTTAGTTTTCTTATCTCTAATCGTTGGTGGAGGAGGTGGTGGTATCAGCTTCATCGAAGCTCAACCCACTGAACTAATGATTAGGGAAAGGAATATTAAAGGGCAGATATTTAGCTTCATTGGAGGAATACGGAGGATGATAAACTCATGGAGAGGTCAATCGGTGGTAGGCAGCATTTGAAGTCACAAATCGAAATATTGGAGCAGCTGAGGATGACAACTAACTTTCCTAATTCTATCCTATGGATTTCTTGTTCTTGGTTTTGATAGAACAAATTGGGTTAGATTAATTTTGGTCCTGACCCTGTCCAATTGTATTATTTGATTTGGGTACCTTATTTCATTTTAATAAAATAGGCCTATGGCCGACTTTAATTCAAAAAAAATAGTGGAGAATATTAAAAGAAATAATGCACGAAATAATGTGGTAATTGACACACAATATACAGTAGATTGCAGTAGACATTAAAAGCAAGAAAATACATGTATGAGACTAATACAACATCAGACGCAATGCTCCCAAACTCCTACCAAATTTAAATCTGTCGAAAAGCAAGTCAAAGCATAACTATACCTACTAACCTTCTACACTAATATGTGACTTTTATACCCTTCTAATTAATGCATTTATATACATAAAAAAAAAAAAAGAATCACAAACTTTTTAAAGCAACTATACTACGGGCATGTAACAAGATTAAAACTAAATTGCTCATAAAAGCTACTACATTACAATAAAAATGATTCATAAATTAAAAAAAATTAACCTTATGCTCTAATCTGTGACATTCATACCCTCCTATTTAATGCACATGTATAGAAAAGAATCACAAATTTCTAAAAACAAATATACTACGGACTTGCAACAATATTAGAACCAAATTGCACATCAAAGCTATGACATTACAAAAAATATGATTCATAAATCAAAATGAATTTAACCTTCTACCCTAATTCGTGACCTCTATACCCTCCTGTATAATGGATATGCATGGAAAAAGAATTACACTCAAAAGAAATAAACTATGGGCATGCAATAATTAGAACTAAAGTGCACATAAAATTTACGACATAAAAAAATGATTCATATATAAAAAAGAATTTAACTTTCTACCCCAATCCATGACCTCCATACCCTTCTATCTAATCTATCTGTATAAAAATACATTTTCTAAAATCTAAATAAATCTACTTAAAATTTGATTATGGTAGCTATGTGTTCTTCTCTAGTGCAAAAAATATTTTGTTTTCTTCTATCTTGCTTTGTTATGATAAAACATGATAAGAAACTAAATTTATAAACAATTAAAGATCAAACTCTGATTTCATAAATATAATATGATACAATATAGATATAGGAGTCTTGCTTTTATTAAATACACGAAATAATAACTCAATTCAACATGTAATAGCTACCTTCTTATTAAGTTACCACATTTTATATAATTTTTTTAGTACAAAAAACATGGTTCATAAATAAAAAATAATTTAACATTCTACCCTAACTCGTAATCTCTATATCCTCATGTCTAATGGAAATGTATAGAAAAAGAATTACATTAAAAATAAATAAACTACGGACATGCAATAATATTAGAACTAAAGTGCATATAAAAACTACAATATTCATAAATAAAAAATAATTTAACCTTCTACCTCAATTCGCGAATTCCATACGCTTCTATCTAATGTACCTGTTAAAAATACATACTCTAAAATCTAACACATCTACTTAAAGATTGATTATTGATAGCTATGTGTTCTTCTCCTGTGCAAAAAAATATATTATTTCCTTCTATCTTGTTTTCTTATGATAAAATACGATAAGAAATTAAAATTATAAATAAGTAAAGACCAAACACTCTGATCTCGTAAATATAATATATACAATGTGGATATAGGAGTCTTGCTTTCATCAAATAAACGAAATAATAACTCAACCCGACATGTAATAGCTATCTTCTTATTTAAATTACCACATTTTTATATAACTAGTTAAACCGCACGTGTCTCGCACGTGTAACATTTGATTATTTAAAATTAGATGATTTTGTCTATTGCAAATATTTTTAATAAAGTGCAAAAAATTGAAATCACTTCTCAAAGATCCTTCACACTTTAATAAAATAGTGCAAACATAACATATGTTTTATTAAAATATTTAATAAATTTTCAATTCTTAAATATTAAAAAAAATAGTGAAAAACACTGAATCAAATAGAAACGAAGTTGAAAGAAAATGAACCGAGCTGAAATAATTCGATTCGGTGTTCGATGTCTACTTTTTAAAATTGTAAATCAAAGAATTGAATCGAAATTTGATAAAATCGAATCAAAGAGAAGTAACGTGCGCTCTTAATCAACGCCTTAACAACATAAATCGTACTAATATGAATGAGAAATAATTCTTTTTAAAAAAAACATACCTTCAAATCCTCTCGTAATCGGCACAAAGTCTCAATCACACACTCACATAATTTTTCTTTACCTACACATCATGCGAAAGTCAACAATTGAAATTACAATAAATCATATGATAAGAAAATAATAATAGAAGATGCATAATACTATTTAATATTATTGACCTACAAATTTAAAACTAATATTAAAGAACCCAAAACTAATCTTCTCTTGAACATACTCTTTAACAATTAAATTGTGAATGTTATTCTATTATTTATTAAAAAAAGGGAATGCTCAATATATAGAAGTACAAATTTTTCCCTTGTAAAAAAAAAGTTGATGAAACATGGAAGAAATCTAATCTAATTTGGGAAACTTTTTTCATAAAAAACTAATTATTGTAGAAAATCAAGACAGACAAAACTTAAAAGAAAAGAAAACTAAGGACTCCTAATTAAATCGAAAATCCTACTTAAAAGAAAGAAAATTATGTCGTAATCTGACTACAAGCTAGCACTACTTTTTTTTTTCTTTTTTGAGGTGGGACGTGTTTTTTTAGTAAAAATAGTTAAATAATAATTTGATAAATTAATAAAAAGACGTTTCTTATTACGTATTTAAAACTTTTTAATGAATTCAAACGTTACATTAAATAGAAAATGTGTTTTAATAATAAAGATGAATGCAATAATTAAATTCAACATCTTTTGAATATGTAAAGATGGAGAATTTATTTAATTAAACCTAACCTTTACTGAAAAAATTCTCAAAGCCGATCGACGTTCATCTATCACCTATAAACTGTAACAAAATAATACGATAATAGAGACATCAAAAGATACAATTAAATCTAATCTTTACATAAAAATTTTCTCAAAGCATCTGACACTCGTCTACCACCTGTCAACTATAACAAAATAATATGATAATAGAGATATCAAAATAATATAACTATACATAATCTTTACATAAAAAAAATTCTCAAATCAGAGATATCAAAGCAATACAATTAAACTTAACATTTACCTAAAAAAATCTTCAAATTCTACCAACATTTATCTACCACTTGCAAACTACAACAAAACAATACGATAAAAGAGATATCAAAATAATATAATTAAATTTAAACTTTACACACAAAAATTCTTCAAAGTCGATCGATATTCAGCTACGACTTGTAAACGACCACAAAATAATAAACTAATAAAGATATTAAGACAATATAATTAAACCTAATCTTTACCTAAAAAAAATTCTCAAAGCTGACTGACATTCATCTACTACCTGTAAATTAAAATAAAACAATACGATAATAAAGACATCAAAATAATATAATTAAACCTAATATTTATATAAGAAATCCCTCAAAGTCAACCGACATTCATCTGTGCCCTATAAACTACAACAAAATAATAGTGATCACAAAATTTTGATTTTGATGAAAATAATTCTTGTTTAAGCGAATTACAAAAATATACACACACACGTTGAATTCTATTATGTTTACAAAAATGGTGAAGAAGTTGAGAGTTACAAAATTAAGCATCCACTAAGTAAATTAATGAGCATCAATCATATTCTCCCAATAAGTAAATTTATTTCTTCTCTAGTATATTTTTTCTATAAGTAAATTGATTTATTCTCTAGTTTAACATGCATCTCAATATTTATAAAAGTATTTCCTTAATAGAGTACTATTATCAATATTACCATGATACTGTCCAAAAGAATAATTTAGGTTCAATCTCTAAAGGCATGCCGTCATTACCCGTAATGACAAAATAGAATTTCCGTAATCATAAATCTAACCTTAGAATAATGAAAATTTCCTACAATATACTACTGTATCTTATGTTTTCTCATAGTATTAGGAAGAACAAAATTGATCAATTATTGGCCCATTTTCCTTGTGATGTTATTTAGGAGTATCTTTTTAATTGATCGGTATAAAGAAAAATATTAATTGATTCACATTCCATATATTTTAGTAGTCCTGTATATTTTAGAAGTTTAGTTAATATAATAAAAATAATTAAATAATAAATTAAATAAAATGGTGAAAAGATAATTTTGTCTAAAGAAGAGTTTTTTTTAATGAAGGACAAAAAGTTCAAATCACTTTTCTAAGGGGTTTCACACTTTTAATATATTATAGATTATAGATATAGATAGATATAGATTATAGATTATAGATTATAGATTATAGATCATAGATCATAGATTATAAACTATAGATATAGATATACGAGGGTTTGTCGAAGCACCCATTATTTCATCAAAAGCTTAGCAGACTATAATATAATCTTTATATATTGATTTTCATAGTGACATATATCAAAATGTGTCCATAATTAAATATGAAAAAATTAGATTATTTGGACAACCTTTAAATTTGTAATTATCTATAAAAAAAAAATATAATATAATTTATTATTTGATAACTTCAAAAATAAATGAAACTTAGTAAAAAGGGATCCTAATTTTAAAGTGAATAAATTTTTTATTTGAACAAAAAAAAAAAAGAAATAAACTTTTGATTTTTCCAGCTGAGGTGGGGTCATGAAATTCGAAGGTATCTTGTCAAAACTCCTTGGCTAATTTTCCAGGCACGTGCAATACAACTCCAACGTTACTGAGATGATCATGTATACCATAAGGAGACGTTCAAAATTATTGACAAGTACCACTAAGAAGAGCCAGAAGTGATAACTCTCTTCGATTTATATATTTGATTTGAAGATATCAGAAAATCATAGCTCACAAACATCAATTGCTAGCATAGTGAAATCAACAAATGATCTAGAATCTAGATTCATGGATTTCTAGATGGAAAGTGATTCTAATAGTTCATAATTAATAAGTATTAGGAAATTGCATGTCATAGACCAAAATATGGGTGACTTTAGATATTTGACCTCAATAAGAAATGTATTTAAAGAATAACCTTCTAATTTTTAAGTAAGTACAAGTATCATTTTGTCCCTCTACACATCAAATATATTTTTTAAACTTTCTATACTTATTTGTTTCTCAAATTTTATTTTTTATTATTTTCACTTTTTATTTTTCCTTTAATTTTAGTGTTCAATTTTTTATTGTTTTCACTTTTTTATTTTTTTCTTTAATTTTATTATTCTATTTTTTATTATTTTTTGTTTTATTTTTTCCTTTAATTTTATTTTCATGTTTTAATTCATTTTTCTCAACCTTTATTTTTTTCTCTTTTTTCTTTATTTCTCAAACATTATCTATTTCTTTTTTTTTTCCTTTTTTTAATTTATTTAGCTTTAACCTTTATTTTTCTTTTATTTTTGTTTTTTATCAGTTCTTTTTTTTCCCTCATTTTTCTCAAACTTTAATTTTATTTTTTCCTCTTATTTTTTATTTTCTCAATTTTTTAAATTCTTCGCTTTTTTCTTAATCATTATTTTTTTCTTGCCTTTTTTTCTTTTTCTTTTTTTTTCTTTCTCTACTTTGTTTGATCGCTTTTTTCTTTTTTCAGTTCTCTTTTTTCCCCTCATTTTTCTCAAAATTTATTTTTATTTTTCCTCTCATTTTTATTTTTCTCAATTTTTTTAATTTCTTCGCTTTTTCTTGATCTTTTTTCTCTTTCCTTTTTTTTTCAATCTTTTTTTTGTTTCTCTATTTTGTTTGATCGCTTTTTTCTTTTTCTCAACTTCTATTATATTTTGCTAATAAATAAAAAATTAGATAATCCATAAAGGTATTTTTTTTTACATCAAAGCAAATTTAAGGGCATGAATTATTGTTACGAAGTTCTTTGAAAATTCTTGAGATAAGTCGTGTCTCTAAGGCGAGAGTTGTAGAATATCTCATAAATAAAGGCATAATATGGTAGTGTCAACTTTTGCCCATGGGGCATAATTTATTATTTGAAAGTCTTTGAGCTAAGTCTTGCCTGTAAGGCAAAAGTTGTAGAACATCCCATAAATGAAGACATAATGTGGTAGTATCAACTCTTGCCCGTGGGGCATAATTTGTAGTTTGAAAGTTTGAAAGTCTTTGAGCTAAGTTTTGCCTCTAAGACAAGAGTTGTAGAACATCTCATAAATGAAAACATAACGTGGTAAAGTCAACTCTTGCCCGTGGAGCATAATTTGTAGTTTGAAAGTTCTTGAGCTAATTAAGTATTGCCTCTAAGGCAAAAGTTGAAGAACATCTCATAAACGAAAACATAACGTAGTAGTGTTAACTCTTGCCCATGGGGCATAATTTGTAGTTTAAAAATCCTTGAGGTAAGTCTTGCCTCTAAGGTAATAGTTATAGAACATCTCATAAATGAAAACATTATGTGGTAGAGTCCACTCTTGCCCGTGGGGCATGATTTGTAGTTTTAAAGTCCTTGAGCTAATTAAGTTTTGCCTCTAAGACAATAGTTGTAGAACATCTTATAAATGAAAATATAACGTGGTAAAGTCAACTCTTACGCGTGGGGCATAATTTGTAGTTTGAAAATCCTTGAGCCAAGTCTTGCCTCTAAGGCAATAGTTGTAGACCTTCTCATAAATGAAAATATAATGTGGTAGAGTTAACTCTTGCCCGTGGGGCATAATTTGTTGTTTGAAAGTCCTTGAGTCAAATCTTGCCTCTAAGGTAAGAGTTGTAGAACATTTCATAAATAAAAACATAATGTGGCAGAGTCAACTCTTGCCCGTGGGGCATAATTTGTGTTTGAAAGTCCTTGAGCTAAGTCTTGCCTCTAAAGCAATAGTTGTAGAGCATCTCATAAATGAAAATATAACGTGGTACAGTCAACTCTTGCCCATGGGGCATAATTTGTTGTTTGAATGTCCTTGAGCTAAGTCTTACGTCTAAGGCAATAGTTGTAGAGCATCTCATAAAAGAAAAAATAACGTGGTAGAGTCAACTCTTGCACGTAGGACATAATTTGTTGTTTGAAAGTCCTAAGCTAAGTCTTGCCTCTAAGACAATAGTTGTAGAACATCTCATAAATCAAAAAACAATGTGGTAGTGTCGAATCTTGACCATGAAACATAACTTGTTGTTTGAAAGTCCTTGAGCTAAGTTTTGCCTCTAAGGCAATAGTTGTAGAACATCTCATAAATGGAAACATAACGTGGTAGAGTTAACTCTTGCCCGTAGGGTATAATTTGTTATTTGAAAGTCCCTGAGTTAAGTCTTTCCTCTAAAGTAAGAGTTATAAAACATCTCATAAATCAAAATACAATGTGGTAGTGCTGACTCTTGCTCATGAAACATAACTTGTTGTTTGAAAGTCATAAGTCTTGCCTCTACAATGTAGTAGTGTCAATTCTTGCCCATGAAACGTAGCTTATTGTTCGAAAGGCGTAAGTCTTGCCTTATAATGTGATAGTGTCAACTCTTGCTCATGAGATGTAACTTGAATTGAAGAAATCAAAGAAAAAAATAAAATAATAAAAATTACGAAAAAAAGAAAAGAATGAAGAAAAATATTAAAAAATAAAAATCAAAGAAAAAGTAAAAGTTGAGAGAGAATAGGAAAAAAATATAGGTTGGTAAAAAAAGAAAGATTAAATAAAAATAAAGGTAGAGAAAAAATTAAAAAGAAAAAAATCAAAGAAAAATAAAAATAAATCTTTTTATAAAAGTAAACATTGAAAGATGTAAAAAAAAGTAAGGGTTGAGAAAAACTAAAAAGAACAAAAAAAAAAGGAAAGAAAAAATAAAAATAAAAATAATATAAAAGAAAAAATAAAAAAAAGAAGTTGAGAGGAAAAAAAGAAAAAGTAAGGGTTGAGAAAATTCAAAATAAAAAGAGAAAATAAAAAATAAAAATCAAAGTGAAATTAAAAGGAGAAAAAAAATAAAAGTTGAATGATATAAATATGGAGTTGTTATCCAATATGAGGATATTTATGCAATTTACTCCATTGATCAGGGGCAATTTCGTCCAAAAAATATTAGTTAATAAGTAGGCATAACTTTATTTCAGATAAGATGCTACAATAGCAAGAAGATAAGAAAGCAGCAGATACGACGAGGATAAGATGAAAAGAAGATAACAATGGGGCAATAATTGAAGAGAAAAAAATAATAAGAGCTAGAAAGCGACATGTGAATTATTGTATAGCCTTTTAAATCTTGTTACGTAAATAAGTTGTATAGTCATTATTATTAGGAAGACTTTTTAGCCATTAATAGCTTTAACTTTTTAGGCATAGGCTTTTTAACTTTATTGTACAATAATTATAAGGTAGATATCATAATTTTTTGAAGACTTTTTGAAAAAAAGCTAGGGATACGTGTAAAGAATAGGAACAGTGTAAAATATTCATTTTCCCTTTATAAATAGAGGAATCGAAGGAAGAATAGATTTATTTTTGCTACCCAAATTATTCGCACCCCTATAATTGGTATCAGAGCGTATGTTGTTTAAAGTTACGGAAGTAGTATATATTTGAATTTATTTGATTAATTTATTAATTATGATAAAATTAGATTTAGATATCCACCAAAATATTATAAATATCCTTAGATGAATAACGAACAAAAATTACAAAAATATAAAGAATTAAAACAAATAATATTTGAAAAACGTAAAGAATTAAAAATAAGGATAGAAAGACTACAGTATAACATAATTGTCAGATTTAGTAAAAATTCAATAAATGCACAAAAAAAAATATCAAATTTAGAATCAACAATAGATAGTCTAGAATATATATATCAACATAATCTATAAATATTTAAATAAAATGAACAAAGAAGAATTTATAATAGATGAAAAAACATATGAAAATCACGAAAGATCAAAAATAAAAATAGTATTCCCTAATCTAGGAAGAAGATATAAGAAAATAGGGGAACATTTATATTTAATGTTAGAAAAAAAGAATTAAAATTAGAAGATAAGTTGGCAGCCATGGTAAGAATAGAAAGAGAAAACGAAGAGATAGACAGAAAAAAGAAAATAGATAAAATAAAACAACAAACCACAGAAGAAATACGAAAAATAAATGAAACTAAAAATATTTGGATTGCTGAATTAGAAAAAGAATTACAAATGCTAAAAGATTTGTATGAAAAAAGACAGAAAGAAAAAAAAGGAAAAAATAAAGAACAAAAATTATTAATTAAGATAAATTAATTTAAAGAAAAATTATAAATAAAAAATAAAGAATTAGAAACCAGTGAATTAGAAATAAATATAATAGAGGCTGAAGAAATAGATAATTATGATTCGGAAGATAGTGAAACATATACAGAAATTCTAGAAAACATAGGAAAACTAGAAATTAATGAAGAACAAGAATTAATTAATAAAGAAAATCTAGTACTAATAAATACAGAAATAAATACTCTAGATAAAAATATAATACTTAGTACATCAAAAATAAGAAAACCAACATATAATTACAAAAATAAGTTTAAAAGATATAATCCAAAAATTGAATATAATAAATGGACACCAAAACAAATAATTAATTACAATATTTTAGATTTAGACTGTGTAATAGACACAAATAAAATAATACAACTATGGGTAGGATACATGTCAAAACAATTATTTGATAATAAAATAGATACAACAAACACGCCAGAATATATAGAAGAGACATTAATAGGAACGGTAAAATTATGATTTTTAAACCTAGTCGAAGCAAGTAAAAAAGTATTAAGATCTGATAATAAAACATAAGGAACATCAACAACTAATAAAATACTACCAACAGAAATATTGAAAAAATATGAAATAGTTATAAGAGATGAATTTAGCTGTCTAACAACAAAAGAAGAAGATCAAGATAAAGAAAGAGATATAAACAGAAATTTAATGTTAAAACTAGCAATATGTAGTATGTGCTATATAGATGAGTATACGTACGCATTTAAAGAATATTATTATCAAGGAACATATAATACAGAAGAAAGTAAAGAAATAAGAAGATTATATTTTAGTAAATTATCTGAACCATTTAGTTCAAAAATAATAAAGAGTTGGGATGAAGCAAAAATAGTAGATATCCTAGGAGCAAGAATAAAATTTTTACAATAATGGTATAAAAATCTATGTGAAAAATATAGAGAAGAAATAAAAATGGAAAAAACATTAATAAGAAATTTAGCATGTTGCAAAGATAAAATAACACCTCAATTTGGATGTAAATTAAGATATTATAAGAAAAGAAAAAGACATAAGAAATATAAGAAATACAAGAAATCAAAATATAAGTATAAGTAACCAAAAAAAAGATATTATGTAAAA
The DNA here is from genome assembly GCF_002878395.1 of Capsicum annuum. Taxonomy (NCBI): domain Eukaryota; kingdom Viridiplantae; phylum Streptophyta; class Magnoliopsida; order Solanales; family Solanaceae; genus Capsicum; species Capsicum annuum. Next base: position 176,041,710 of record NC_061119.1, read on the forward strand.
AATTATAAACATAAAAGACCATATAGGAAAAAGAAATCTATAAAAGAATATACTTGTTATAATTGTGGAAAACTAAGACATTTAGCTAGAAATTATAAATTACCAAAAAACCCCAAAAAGAAACAAATATCAAAAATAAAAATAGAAAATACAGAATATATGCAGATAGATTATATAGATTACGAATTAGAAAGTGAAGATAGTATATATAAAATTTCGGAGAATGAAACAGATAATGAAATAGATAGTGATTTAGATGAATCAAATGACTCAAGAAGATATAAAAATGAACTAAATAACTGAAGAAGATATAAAAATAATAATAAAGGAAGAATATTTAAATGAAGAAAGAACAAATCAAAAAATAATATTTGATAATAATATATTTGACGAAATAAAAGGAAAAGAGTTAGACTTAAGTGTAGAAAAAATATTTAAAATACCAATAATAAAAAATATATTTAGTAGGAAAAAAGAAGAATACTATGTAGTAAACCAAAAAGAACATGTAATAGACTGTAGATATAGATTATAGATATAGACATAGATATAGATTATAGATATAGATTATAGATATAGACATAAATATAGATTATAGATATAGATTAGATATAAATTAATTCCATCTAAAAATAGTACAATTATTAATGCTTGGTTTAGATATGGTCAAATTTTCAAGTCATGTCCATTTTTGAAAAATATTTAACGTAATATATATAAATTAAAACAAGCACAATCTTTATTGATGCTACATGCTACTGGCTACACAACACTTTGTGTTTGCGGATTGCAAGATTCCTTTTTTTTTTTTCCCAATCGTTACAGTATACTGATGTATAGATCTTCTTTATTTAGGAGTTTTTTATTCTTATGCATTAGGAACATGCCAATATGCAATGACAGATCCAGAATTTAAAGAGAGTGGGTGCTTACTACAGAAAAAAATAAAAAATCACGTGCACCTAACCAATTTCTTGTTTAGTGAGTGCTTTTATATAATTTATACCCATTTTCATATATTTTTTATGTAATTATACCTATTCCACGTCGAGTTTAATGGGTGTCGGAGCAGTCAAAGTTGATGTGTAGGTCTACCCCTGCCAATATATGATTGGGGTGAGAGATGGTTAGATAAATGGGTGACTTGGGTGGCTTGGATCGGAAGGAAGGACTTCACTTTTCGATCACTTTTTGAGGTCAGTTTGAATGAGCGTGGGCAAGTTTGAAATATGATGTTTTTCTATATCGAGAAGCTTGAATTCGAAATATCTTAATAAAAATGTGGGAATCACAATCATTTTATCATAATTCATATTGCTACTTAGCACTTTCTTGTTAAAACATTAATACTTATACTTGTCAACATTTCTTTGAAGATATTATCATTCTTGTACATTAAGTTGGGATCTAATCAACCTTTCTACCACAGCTATAAGGTAAAAGTGTACACTCTATCCTCCCCAAACTCCATTTGGCGAGACTATATTGGGTATATTATTATTTTAACACCCCACATTTTTGGGCTAAAACCACTACTAAGAAAATTGGTAAAACCGACCACAAAAAACCGACCATAATTTGTGGTTGGAAAAAACCGACCACACGTGGTGGGTTTTTTAATTTTTTATTTTAAAAAAATCGACCACAAGTGGTCGGTTTTATATTTTAAAAAATCAAAATAATTATTACAATAATTTTAATAATAATTATTATTTATTTAACAAATAAAAATTTAAAAAAGATAAGAAAACCGACCACAAGTGGTCGGTTTTCTTTAAAAAAATTTAGTTAAAAAATATTTATAAAAACCGACCACAAGTGGTCGGTTTTTTAAAATTCTTCTTTAATTTATTTTTAAAAATACCGACCACTTTTTATTAAAAAATAATTAAAAAATACTTTTAAAATCCGACCACAAGTGGTCGGTTTTCTAACTAAAATAAAAAATTAATTTAAAAAAACCAACCACTTGTGGACGGTTTTTGAAGTAAAAAAAAAATAAAAATTAAATAATTTTAAGTAACACTTAATTATATATATAATCAAAACCAAATATATTAAGCTAATTCAATATAATTAATTGATCACTAGTCTAAGTATGTATAAGAAACACATCGCATAATATTATTGAATAATATATTTGTATACGTATGTGATGTATATAGTACGTATTTTGAACTTGATATAGTCGATAGTGTGTATATGTGTGTGTATGTATATGTATATATATAACATATACATATTATATAGCGATGGTGTATTAATGACATAAGATAAATCAACCGATAAATTATTTGAGTATATGTGAAATACAATGGGGTAGTGAAATCGGGTATGTGATGTATATAGTACGTATATGAAATACATTGCATTATAATATTGGATAAGATACTCGTGTACGTATGTGATGTATATAGTACGTATTGATATAGGCGATAATGTGTATATATATGTGTGTGTATGTATATGTATATATATGCGTGTGTGTGTATGTATATATAAGTATATATATATTAATGACATAATATAAACCAACCGATAATTCAACTGAGTTTCTGTGAAATACATTGTATATTATTATGAGGTAGTTAAATCGTGTATGTGATGTATATAGTACGTATTTGAATGTTGATAGCTAATTGAATATATTTATATATATTTATATCTCGTGTAATGATGAAATAGATATAATATTTTGTGTCAATATAATGAAGACACACGTATATTGTTGAAGTTGTAACAACGTAAGGCAAGTATTACGAGGTATATAAGGGGGGGGGGGGGGGGGAGGTGGGGGAGGGAGACAGAAAATTGAATCATGAAACTGGCATATACTTACCATTTGCTTTGAATTTTGAATTTTGAACGACCGCCAAATTTTGGCGGTGAATTTAAGTTTATTCGCTTAAAAATTTCATATATGAGTATATGTGAAATACGTTGAATATTATTATGGTGTATAAAAATCATGTATGTAATATTTATATCTCGTATAGTGACATATGTAATAATCGAAAGCTCGATAACTGAATCTATATATCAAAATATTTTCAATAATACATTGATATCATACTACTGAAGAAATAGATATACTATTTTGTGTCAATGTAGATACGCGTGTATTGTTGAAGTTGTAATAACGTAAGACGTCGATAATTTATTTGATTAACACCTATATATATATATATGTATATATATGAATATATATATATATATATATGTATATATATAAAATATCGTAATTAAAAGCTAATGAATCAAAAATTTATCGTAATTTGCCAAATTCATTGATATTATTATGGGTTGGAGGAAATATACTACTCGTGTTAATGTGATGATAAAATAACTAATTGTCTGATTTATATATATACACATTGTATTAAATTAATTGGATATTGTTATAAATATTATAAAATTTATTAAAAAAATTAATTAATTAAAATTAATTTTAATTTATTAATTTATTTTAATTTAGTAATTAATTTATTAATTGTAGTTTATTAAAATTTAATTTATCAAAAAAATTGTAAAAAACGACCATTAAAAAAATAAAAACAATTAATAACCCGACCCGATCCACCCAAATAATTAAGTTTCCCAATTGATATAAACACAAAAGAAATGGGAACAACATACACACACAACTCTATTCAACCCGTATACACACACAAACACATACTTTGACACTCGAAATCAGTCGAACAAGTGCGTTTTCGTAGCAAATCTTGGTTTCTTCAACTCAATTAAGTAACGATGTTAGATTTGTTGACCTTATTTTGAGTTAACTTCACTTCATTTCGTAGAAAAATTGGTGATTTATTTATTTTTGGGTTTAATGGTTGGATCTGGACTGATTTGTTTCGAGGGTTTTGAGGAAATTTTAAAAAAATTTCCTTGTTAGATAAATCATAAAAAGTTGATTTGAATCTTTGTTAGAGTTTTGTTTGTATAAGATGAATTAGTGAAGTAGCAAGTTAGGAAGCATTTTCTGGTTACATAAATCACGAGAAAATGATTTCGATTTTTGTTTTCGGCTTAACAAATTAGTGAACTAGCAAGTTCTCATTTTTTCCCCATTTTTCAGTTAAGGTAATTGTGGATTCTATGCTAAGAGAAAAATAATTTTTTTTTTTGGGGGTTACATAAACCATAAAAAAATTCTTTGGATTTTTACTTTTGGTTTGACAAATTAGTGAACTAGAAAGTTAGCATTTTTTTTCCGTTTCGAGCTTAGTTAATTGAGGGTTATACTTGAGCCAAATAGTTACTGTTTGAAGACTATTTTAAAAGGGAATCTCTGTTTGTTGAAGTTGGGAGTGTGAGAGTTGTCGTGATATCTAATTTGGTTACTTATAAAAGACCTAATTTGGTTCTTATGTTTTGGTTGAAAATGGGGAAATTGGAGATAAACTTGAATGTAGTATGGATTGTGTGTGTTATGTGGACCGAAATGAGTAATATCTTGCATAGAGTAGATGGGTATTTTGGATAAAATTATAGTAGTCTATCTTTTAATTTGCTAAGCTCATCATTTTCGATATTGTAGCTTCACGTGAGAGAATCTATAAGCAGATTGAAGCTGTCATTTTGAAATATCAAGAAATTAAGGAAAATATCAAAGGTATGTTGACATAGTGAAGCCGTGTGGGGCCTTGTTCGTTCACTATTGTTGTTATCTTTCTTTTATTGTTCATATTGAAGTTTAGTGAAGCCGTATGTTGCCTGCCTTGTGCGATTCACTAGCATTGTTCGTGACATCTTGTTGGTCTTGTTATTGCTTATTTTTTGTATTGTGAACTTGATCTTGTATCATTTGGCATGAAAGGTCAAGGCTTGGTTTTGAATGTGTAGGGACTAGGTAGGTGTTTTTTTGTTTTGAATTTGATTATATTTGGTGACTTGGTAAGTTGAAAATGATTAAATGTAGGGACTTTAAAGGTGACATGATAGGTTGAAAGTGGTTAAGTGTAGGAACTTTAAAGGGATTTTTTTTGTTTTGAATGTGGTTTTGTTTTGAGACTTAGTTGCTTGCAAATGGTTAAGTTTAGGGACCTTAAAGGGGATTTTGTGTTTTGAATGTGGTTTTGTTTTAATACTTATATTAGTTGCTTGAAAATGGTTAAGTGTAAGAACTTTAAAGGGAATTTTTTTCTTTTGAATGTCGTTTGGTAGGTCACTTAGTTGCTTGAAAATAGTTAAGTGTAGGAATTTTAAAGGGAATTTTTTATTTTGAATGTCGTTTGGTAGGTCACTTAGTTGCTTGAAAATGGTTAAGCGTAGGAACTTTAAAGGGAATTCTTTTCTTTTGAATGTGGTTTGGCAGGTCACTTAGTTGCTTGAAAATGGTTGTGTAGGAACTTTAAAGGAAATTTTTTTGTTTTGAATGTGTTTTGGTAGGTCACTTAGTTTCTTGAAAATGGTTAAGTGTAGAAACTTTAAAGGGAATTTGTTTGTTTTGAATGTGGTTTGGCAAGTCACTTAGTGGCTTGAAAATGGTTAAGTGTAGGAACTTTAAAGAGATTTTTTTTGTTTTGAATGTGGTTTGGTAGATCACTTAGTTGCTTAAAAATGGTTAAGTGTAGGAACTTTAAAGGGAATTTTTTTATTTTGAATGTGGTTTGGTAGGTCACTTAGTTGCTTGAAAATGGTTAAGTGTAGGAACTTTAAAGGGAATTTTTTTGTTTTGAATGTGGTTTGGTAGGTCACTTAGTTGCTTGAAAATGGTTAAGTGTAGGAACTTTATTCAGTCCCTTTCAAAAGCTTTGTTACAGATGTCACACTTAAGGGTAGAGATATGTATCAGAATATTGGAATAGTATTTCCACCCATGATGTAAATAAGTTTAGGTGTTATAACCAATGTGTAGTAAGATGATCCCAAAGTTAGTGATATAAACTCATAAGTTTTGAAGTTAGAGTGAAGGTAACTTTTGAGTAAAGAAGGTAGTTTTAGTTGTATAACCTTTGAGTGAAGGATTGTATGTCATTTTATGGTGGTTGGCTAAGGTTGTACCAAGATTTGTAGATTTTATAATAGTTAGTAAATGAAGTAACTCGTTATGATGATTTACAATTTATTTGAAATTGGTAAGGAGCGGATGATAGATAGTTATTATTATAGTGAAATCATTTATAGGTTGTGAATGGGAGGATAGAGTGGCTAATAATTTATGATTTAGACTTCTTTGGGAAAATCTTAGAAAAAAGGACTCAGTAAGGTTTAAGGAATTTTGAAAGTAGTTTAAATGTATGCATGGGTAAGTAAATGTTATGTGAGGAAGGAAAATATACTAATTGACCATAATGGGTTATGATATAAGGTTAAGATTGACTATTTATATTATGTGGTTTTACTACACTAAGAGTCCCTTATTTTTTATCTAGTAGTTGTAAGCTAGTATAGTATGTGAGAAGACGTCTAGTAAATTGTAAGGTGTAGTAATGATGTTGTGAAGAATATGTGCTTGTAAATCGTAGTTAAGTGGATTAAGTAATTTAGGTTGATTTCCCAATTTTATGGACTAGTATAGTATGTGGTATGCTTCATAGGTGGTACATGATTGATGATAAATAATAAGTTTGAACTTAGATGTTATTGTGATGGTAAGGATGTTAGTTCGAGGATATTGATGCAAAATTTGTGGGAGTGAATTAGTAGGCTTGACATAATGTGTGAAAGAGTCTAGGTTGATAACTTATGAGAAGTTTGAATGGATAATTGTGATATACATATGAGAACTAATTTTAGAACAATGAATTTATAACACCCCGGGTGTTTGGGGAGTCCAAATTGAGCCTACGTGGTCCATAGATCGAATGTAGAACACCCCTAGATGGGTTCAATTATGTTGGGGAGTTTGGGCATGGAAAATAGGTTGGGCATCGAAGGGGGGATGATTCGGGATGGCCTCACACCGCAAGGGAGCCCGTGAGGGCTCACTACCTTGCTTTGGCTCCAAGCATTGCGCCGCACAGGGAGAGCCTCATGATGGGCCCCGCGATGGGGTCCGCACTACAAGCTCTTTTTTTCATCGACGTTTCATGTTTTAAATGTTTTAAGCATGCTTTGGTCTTTTTACGCCCTATAAACCATCCCACCTTCTCTTAACTCATTTCTAACTCTCAAAACATCCGTAATCACTTGAAAGAGGTATTTCTATTCTTCAAAACTTATCCTAAGAGCTTTAATACTAAGGTGTAGGCTTGGAGGATAAATGAAGTTAGGAGTAGTACCCCTTGAAGGAATGTCTTATCAAGAAGTTAGTACTTTACTATATAGTTTATCAAGGCGAGTCTAGAATTCATGTGTATAGTGATACCTCATTATGTCGAATGTTGTGCTTATGTATTTAATGAGGGGATATGTCTATAAGTTAGGATTGTGGCTTTGATCTAAAGGGGAGGTGATGAATTAAGGTAGATCTTGAACTCTCTCATGGTGTCGAGTTTCAGGGAAGAGTTATGATAAATCTATTCGTGTTCTAGCGAATACCTCCTAATTTGGTTTAAGAGGGCATTCTACTAATATCTTATGTATTGAAATTGTGCCTATGCCTAAGGTCTAAGTTATGTATGCAACTTATGTCCATGTTCTGTCCTTTAAACTACAAGCATTAACGTCTCTTAGCAATTCAAGTTGTTAAGTATTCAAGCTCTATGTTATGACGTTCATGATCCATAGACCCACGTCTCACTTTATGATTAGTTCTAAGAAGCTATACTTTCTATATATTACTAATTCATTTTATGTCTTATCTAGCTCAAAGAGACACTATCTATGCAAACTCATGGCCAATCTCAGTTCTTGAAATGAAAAGTGATAGCTTCAAGGAGCAATCCTTGTCTGACCCCTTGAATATATGAATCCTGACTTTATGTTATACAACTCAAGATATATGCGTTTATGCTTCTCACTGTGCACAGTCCTAAGAACTCATGTTTTGTTATGGTTATACCTGAATGGCCCTCTTTATGTTAGGATGACAATGGTTATGAAAGCATAGTAATGTTTTAGATAAGAGAGTAGATGTTCCTTATGGTAAAAATTTTAGTGTGATTGCTCGAGCTAAGGTTATTGGTGAAGAGGGAAGAGGGAGATAAACTTTTATGTGAAATAGTTACAAAGGCGATATGTGATGAAAATTTTTGTGAAAGTGATTGAAGTTTTTGATGGGGAGATCCATAAAGTGGGTGTAGTAAAGGTAGGATTTAATGTTGTGATTGATAGATACACAACCCATTGTGCTCTGTGGTTAGTACTTCTTGATTAAGTCCTAAGGTTATGTGATTATAGTGAAAAGGTGCAGGAGTATTTTTAAAGAGATGTAGATTATAGATTCTCACAGCTTAAGCTAGCACCTTTTAACTCCGGGGTAGGTTTCTACATGAAAGTACAATATAGTAGGACTCAGGCCCTTATAGTTAGGTTTGTTTTTGTGGAATTTTAAGTTGGAGATAATGACGTGAGTTGCTCGTAGTAGATTGCATAGTTGAGAAGTGTCATTAAATTTAAGGGCAATTGGTAGTATCATTTAAGGTGGAGGATACCTATATTACTATGTCCCGTAAAAACCTTATCTCATGTTTAGTATCGATGTAAATCATAACCTAGGGTCACCAAATAAATTCATGTCTTAATTGTTATGGTTATGTTCCATAGAACTCATGTCCAAGACCATCTCTATGTCAAGTCTCATTATCTCATGCCCTGTGCTTACGCAAATTGCTTGGTGATGTCATAAAGCTCTTCTTGATGCTTATGTATGTTTTTTTGAGGGGAAATTCATAATGTGAAGTTACGTCATTTATTCGGTACTTCTAGAGCTTCAACAAGTTCCTATCCATCATTCGAGGATAAATGATCCCAAGGAGGAGATAATGTAACACCCTATATTTTTGGGCTAGAACTTGAACCGTTCTTCCTGCGTAAATAGACCTGAATGCAATGATATATATATATATATATATATATATATAAGTGTGAATAACAATTCTTTGTTGTGGGAACATCTTTGGAGATGATTATAAGTTATAAAAAAATCTCCTAGCTCAAAGTTAAGTTGATCATTTTCCTACCGATTGAATTTTAGTTGACCTTTTTATATGAGTTAACTTCCAATGACCATTACTCCTAGTATATAAAGAGCTATATGGCCTACTATATATCAAATTAAATCCCTTTGAGTCTTTCTTATAATGCAACTGACCGTTCATCAATCCGAGTTTGGAGTAAGAAGTTATAGGCATTTTAGTTAGGCATTGTCCAGGGTACGCGGTGGGCCGCAAGGGGTAAGGCTCTTGGTGCGGAATTAGGGTCAAGGGAAACAGCTGGAGCCATGGATTTGGGCCCGTGGTGTGACCCTCTCTTCTCATACGTTAAAACATATTTTCCCCTTACTAAATCAAGAGCAAGATGGTCTGCTCACCCCTATAACCCCCCCCCCCCCCAATTCGTTTAATAACCCTAAAGTCATCTAAAATTAAGAGAAATCTTCCAAATTCCTCATTCTCTTCCCGCTAAGAACATCAAGAAGGGTTCCTCAATCCCAAGGCTTGTAGGTTCAAAACTCAAGGTTCTTATTCAATTTTTCTCCATCAGAAATATATGTAGAACTATCCTAATACTCATGGGCATAAGTATGATGTTTTAATAAACCCTATATCATATATGTATGAATTAAGGCTTCAAAATTGATTGAAAACATTAATTACGAAACCCTCATTCTTAGATGAAACTATGTATTTACTATGGGATTTCGATAAACTTAAGATTTGATGTATGTATATACGTTATGGGTTTTGAAGTGTTTGAAGTGTTGAACTATGAACCCCAATTTATGATAAGAATTATCTAATTGACAATTGTTGTGGGTTCTCAAATGAATACAGAAAAATTGATGTTTCGAATGATCTTTTATCAAATTATGGACTAATTCCTTGTGTGAATTTTTAGAGAGCATCTTATGTACATCAAAATACTTTTGTTTGTCAGGAAACTTGTATAAACTATGAAAGAAATGACCACCTAAGAGTTATGTCTTGAAAGGAAATTATTTTGCCTAAACTTGTATGTCTCTTTCCGAAAGAGAACACTTATGATATTTGAATTATCTTTGTTGCCAATAATATGTTTTAGAATAAAAAGGGTTATCGATATGATATGATATGATATGATATGATATGATATGATATGATATGATATGATATGATATGATATGATATGATATGGCATGATATAATATTGATATGATTTGTAAGTCTGAGTATGACGATATCTTGTTATGAAATTCCCTTAACAGAACAAGAAATGAACTTTTATAAGTATGAAATATGATTTTTAAGAGGCTAAAATTGGGCTTAAAGAGAGTTAGAAGGTTACCCGAAGACGACATTGAGTGAAAGGGATCATTATTGAAAATCGTATTTTACCAATGCAGATTTATCATGTCATGAAATATGGATTGTACGCTTGTTATATGCTTTTGGCGTATAAATATTAGAGATCCCATTTGTTGTGCCAAACTCAGATTGGGGGCTTCGCCACCGAGCTAATGGCGGATTTCATATAGCCTGTGGGAATGTAGAGATATAGGGTGTACCATCTAACTCAGAAATAAAGCAAAGAGTTGAGCCTATATTTTATGAGGTTGATTGAAGATTTTAGGTATGTCCATGTGTTTTTATATCTATTATGTTAAATTATTTTCACAATGAGCTCGGCTATATTATATGAAATATATGGTGTTTTTGAGTTGTTCTGCATACTTATACATTCCAAGTATTGACCATCACCTAGCGGCTACATTGTCTCATAATATAGGTTCTGAGGCTCGGTCCTGTAGTCCGTCACATCAATAGAATATTTGGATATGTCGAGTTGGTGAACAATCCATCTTTCGAAAGTCATTTTATTCATATGTATAATTATTCCAATTTATGTTCCAAACGGGGGCCTTATCCCGGTCTAGATAATTAGTTTTTAGTAGAGGCTTCATAGATGAGATTTGATTACTATATTGTCACGACTTTATTGACACAGTTTGATTATAAGTTTTTCTTGAATTTCATTATATCTTCCGCACTTCTATTTCATATGAATTATGCTTATGATAGTATGCTAAGGGGTCTCTCGAGCCTTCGTGGTTTGGGATGCCCGTTGCAGCCAGGGCCTTGACTCAGGTCGTGACAATTATTTTACAATTACTATTATTAGTTATTTATAACAAAAAAGTATAAAAACTGGCAAACTTAAATCCATAATTAGGTTAAGGAAAAAGGGTCAAATATGCCTCTAAACCTTGCAAAAATATTTAGATATACCCTACGTTAAAAGTTTAGTTTACTAATGCCCTTGTCGTTCAAGTCTTGGGCCATATATACCCTTGTTGTCAAGTTTTGGGTCATATATACCCCTGTTGTCAAGTTTTGGACCATATATACCCCTGTTGCGTTAATTACTTTGATAAAAAGTTTCAATCCCTTTTTTTCTTTTTTTTAAGAAATCATATTTTCCACATTACTTTTTAACTGTCACATCACATATAATTAAATTCACCCATTCTTCTACACATTAACCATTCGTCTAATGCTCTCATATAGCTCACTATCTCTTTGGATTTTCTCTAATTTGCCAAAACTCCCTTGTTGTATTTTTTGATTGTTGCATAACCCCAAGGATCAAGTAAAAAATGAAAGAAATCAAAAATACCCCACAAAAACTCAATGCATAATTGCAATAAAAATCAAGAATTAAAGTACTTACCAACTGCAAATTATTTTAGTATCATATCAACCGACTCCATCTTTCACACCACTGTCAATTTCAACATCAAGAATAAAAGAATAAGGAAAATTCAAGTGAGAAATTGCGATGTAGAAGGATAAAAGAGGCAGTCCATATAGAGACAACAAAATCAAGTTGCCAATTAAGAGGATTTCTTTTATGCGTATGTATGTATGTATGAGAGGAGCGGTTACACAAGAATATGAAAATATAACAAAGAGGTTTTGGCAAATTAGAGAAAATCCAAAGAGATTATGAGGTATATGAGAGCATTGGACGGATGTTTAATGTGTATAAGAATGGGTGAATGTAATTATATGTGATGTGGCAATAAAAATGTGATGTGGTAAATATAACTTCATAAGAAAAAAAAGAAAAAGGAGGTTGGAAAATTCCACCAAAGCAATTAACGACGACTGGGTATATATGATCCAAAACTTGAAAAAAATGTGTAAATATGGTTCAAAACTTAACAACAGGGGTATATATGGACCAAAACATGAACGACAAGGGCATTGCTGAGCTAAACTTTTAACGGAGGATATATCTGAATATTTTCGCAAAGTTTAGGGGCATAGTTGACCCTTTAACCAAAAAATAACAATGCTTTTAAAAAAAATGGAATAGAAAAATAGAAATATTTAGTGGATCCTTATTCTCCCTTATTTTTCTCTCATTCTCTCTTATATCTCTAACCTTTTTTCTCCTTCTTTTTTTTTTTCACTTTTCATCTTCGTTTTTTTCTTTACACCTTTTTCCCCTCTTCTTTTTTTAGTAAGCATGATTGGCACTATTATATATTAAAATAGTATAGGGACGTGCCGAGAGGCACGATTAGGAGTACAGTTGTTAGTAGTAGTACTTGCAATTGAGACTGCATAACAAAACATAAATTAGACTATTATCAGGGAAGTGGGAGTAGTTACAAGGAGACGTGTTCTACTGTTTCCTATGCATTTCCTATCTCGTTTCTGGATCTCTGGCACAATGGGATAGTCTTTAAACAAAAACATGATATCACTTTTCTTAAGTGAGGCACCAAAATTTTCAAATTATCAGCTAACATGTTGAACTCCATGTATGTGTGATAAATAGACGGATCATGAAGCAGTCTTAGGAGGGACTTACAGTCATCAATAATCTGTTAGTAGACAGGAAGTGGGTTAAATAAGATGTAAACAGCCTCTAATAATACATCTACTATTATATGTAAAGAGGGATATCTATGTCGGTGTGCCAGTTGGAGGCCTCATAGCAATGCCAATAGTTCGCGCATTATTGTAGATTGATCAGTGAGCGATCCTACAAATCATAACAACCAGTCGTCAGAACAATTTCTGAGGAAACTCCAAATACCTTCTAAGTTGGAGGATATTGGGGTTGCGATATCAGTGTGGAGAAAAATAACATTAGTTTGAGTATGATAGCTTTGTCTAAACAAATGGTGGGTAAGTGAATGGGTGGAAGAAGTAGGGTGATGTATTGCTCGAAGGATATTGAGAATAAGAAATGTGTCAAGGTTTGGGCGAAGCCTACTATTTTCAGGAATGGTTTTGTATCGAATTAGCCATAAGTGACAAAGCAAGAAGGCGTAAAAAAGTTGTCAAGCTAAAGCTGGTGCTTGAGAAGGTTTATGGTGCCAATGGAGTAACTGCCTTAGCCATGCAAAAGGCGATGTCGGAGTGGTTCCAATCAAATAAGGTGTTGACACCTAATTTTTTCTCTCCGTGCTTAAAATTAACGTCTTCAAGCCTCCTGATCGTTAAAGGGCACATAATATAATTTTCACACATTTTTTACAATTTTAAACAAATAATTGATAATCATCCTTACTTTAGAATTTTATCAATTTATTGTCATAGTTTTTTTTTTTCATAATTTATTGATAATTCTCCTTATATTAGGAATTTTATCAATTCATTATTATTTTTAACATTTTTTCACAATCATCTGCACACATACACGACATGACATGACATTTTTATAACATTTTCAAATTAATTATATTTTTTTATTTTCAGTATTTTTTATCTTTTTCTGTAATTACATATCAATACCTACATTTTTGTACATATATTACGACCCGCAAAAGCTGAGTCATATTAGTTATTTCAATATACATTATAATAGTCCGGTGTCTTGTCACATCCAACAACGACCACACAATAATGCCTTATCACATCTGACAAAGACTACTCAATGACACTATCCTTTGGACAATAACTTTGTTTGTTGGTTAAAAAGGTGAAAATCTATTGGTCATAACTTAAGGACCAAAGGGTGTGCTATTATAAAAAAAGGAAAAATCTTTTTATTTTTTGGGTAATAGGGGGAACCAATTCTTATTATAAATAAGTGGTGAGTTAATTATTTTACACAAAAAAAGACACCCACACATTTTTATTCCTTTTTCCTCACTTTCTCTCCAAAACAAAATTTAACACACACACACTTATGCGTTACATATAGCAGATCTATCCCTCTATCTAATCTATCTTCTCTCTCCTCTTCTCTTTCTCCCTTCACTGCCGCCTACCATTGTCGCCCGCTGGAGCTCTGGCTACCACTACTAAACAACCTCCTTTTCCCTTTCTCCTCTTCTACTACTGCTCAGACGCCGACGCCAGCGACCACTGCCTGTCTCTCGATCCCTTATTCCCGTCATGCTCCAAATCCGACAGTCCATGCCACCATTGTCACTGGCCGGTGCACATCCTAATGAATCAGCCCATTTTCCTTTCCCCTCTTCCTGCTGCTATCACCAGATTTGGCCATCAGATGACAAAATTCAAACGAAATCGAAGCAAACATAAAATAAGAGGAACCAAAGCACGATAAAGAAGATCAAGCGTCAAAACAAAACAAATTTCAAAAGCATAGATACAATGCAACGCTCATTGATAAATTAGTCACTTTCATCCCAAATATCATCCTACCCGTCCTCAAGATTGCATTACAAGCCGATAAAAGTCCTACAAGATCCTACTCTAAGTGTTCTCACAATAATGGATACTTACATGAAGGTCAAACCTATGGTATAAAAATTGCATTCATTGAATTTTTTTTTTACTGTAAGTGCACATCTTTAGACGTCCCCAAATTCAAAAGAAAAAAATAATAATACTCAAATAGGTGTAAAAATGAGATATTTTTTCTGGAGAGGACACTTAAAACATGAGAGTAGGAATAGTTCAAAATCTTTGTTTGGAGCAAGATGAATAAATCTTGTCGATACTTAGGTACATCTGAGGTACCACTTGAAGCTATATGAGTTACTCTGAAGTCGATCTGCGTTAGCTAGGAAAGAGATGGGAGAATTCTTATACACACTACTAATTGTTGGTATCGACTACAGTCAAATCATGATCATGCCTCTTTTACCGTTCAACATCTCTTACAGAGAAAATACAAAATAATTTTCTGCATTCTCGCCTTTCAACATTCCTTACAATGAAAAAACAAAATAATTTTTTGCATTTTCACCTTTCAATATTTCTTACAAAGAAAATACAAAATAATTTTCTATTTTTTTAACGTTTCAACATTTCTTATAGAGAAAATACAAAATAATTTTCTACATTTTCACTTTTTAACATTTCTTACAAAGAAAACACAAAATAATTTTCTAAACTTTCACATTTTCATATTTCTTACAAAGAAAATACAAAATAATTTTTTGCATTTTCACCTTTTCACATTTCTTACAAAAGGAAATACAATGCAATTTTCTATATTTTTCACTTTTAAATACATTTTGCAAAGAAAATACAAACTAATTTTCTCTCTTTCTCATGACATTCACCTTCAAATACATACATTACACTTTGTCATTCAAGGCGCCCACCTCCAAATACGGGCAGTTGACTTTTCCTTTCAAGCACGTACCTTCACATACATGCATTACACTGTGTCATTCAAGACGCCCACCTCTAGATACAGGCAATTAACTTTTCTTTTCAAGCTCTCGTATTCAAATACAAACTTTTATTGTTTAGTTAGGTGTTATCCTTTTAATTTTGCTATCTTACACTTCCATAACCCTGCCAGTCGAGATGCTATTATCTTTCAAGATCTCCGTCAGTTGAGAGTTCCTAATTTCAATAGCTCTGTTAGTTAAGAGCTCCTAATTTTAATAGTCCACCAGTCAAGAGGCTATTACCTTTTAAATAGCTCCGCCAGTCGAGAGGCTATTACCCTCCAAGTAGCTCAGCCAATCGAGAGCTTTTACATTTTTGTAGCCCGCTAGGTCGAGAGGCTATTTTCTTTCAATTGCTCAGTCAGTAGAGAGCTCTTTATTTCAAAATCCTCACCAGTCGAGAGGCTATTATCATTCAATTACTCCGCCAGTCGAGAGATCCTTTATTTTAATAGCCCCACCAATTGAGAGGCTATTACCTTTAAATTGCTATGCCAGTCGAGAGCTTATTTATTTCAAAAGCCCCGCCAGTCGATAGGCTATTACCTTTCAATTTCTCTGTCAGTCGAGAGTATCTTTATTTCAAAAGCCCCGTCTGTCGAAAGGTTACGACCTTTCAATTGCTCCGCCAATTAAGAGCTTCTTTATTTCAAATGCCCTGCCAGTCGAGATACTGTTACCTTTCAATTGATCCGCTTGTCGAGAGATTCTTTATTTTAATAACCCCACCAGTCAAGAGGCTATTATCTTTTGCTCTGCCAGTCGAGAGCTTTTTAATTTCAACAGCCCCGCCAGTCGAGAGGCTATTACCTTCGAGTTGTTCCACAATTAGAGAGGCCATTAGAATTCAATCTCCTCGCTAGTTGATGACCCTACTCTTCATAGATAATTAAGGGTGACCACTATCATCAGTATTCATAGACAATAGGAGATATCATGCACCAAGACAACCAGAGGACTTTACCACAATCATCATCTGTCTCCATAGACAATTAGAGATGTCATCAATTCTTTGTATACAATCGAAGACATCATTTATCACATAGTATTCGTAAGTAATCGGAGACGACAATCAATATCAGTCTCCATAGACAATTGGAGACACCATGCATCAAGTCTTCGTAGATAATCCAAGACATCATCATTCATCACACAGTTTTTGTAGACTATCGGAGATGACAATCCACATCATTATTCATAGACAATTGAGGACATTTTTCATTCATCGAATAGTCTTCATAGAAAATTAAAGACATTTTTTATTTATCATATTAGTCTCTATAGACAATCGGAGACGACATTCATCCCCAAGTCCCCGTAAATAATTGGAGATGTCATTTATCCTTAAGTCCCCATAAATAATTGTGGGCATCATGCATCTTTTAAACTGAAAATACAATTCAAAACAATAAAATATTTTTTGAATTTCATTCAAAAAGTCAATTTCTAGCCATAAATCACACACTAGGGTAAATTTTGAGAATCGCCTGAAAATTTCTCCTATTTTCTCATTTCGAACTACATTTACCTTATTCTCATGACACTCGAGATAGGTAGAAATCTCTATGCAGAGTTCGGTTGTCACAACCACACAATCATTCTTTCTTCTCAGCAAGTGCACAATCTTGCATCCTCAATATCTCACAGCTCGATATTGGGATAATTTCAAAAGGAGCATCAGGAATATTGAACACTTTCGTTCTCGAATATTATTTCTCTCAATAATCATTTCATATCATCCACCCTTAATAATGAGTTTCAAACTACACCCGACCTGATTCTCATACAACTCGAGGTATGTAGGCAGCTCCAAACTAGAGTTCGGATAAATTTTCTTCAAAAAAATTATTTTTATCGAGAAAAATTAGCTACACATCAACATTTTTGTTTGAAGACTTCTACATCATCCTCAAACAAAAAGGGACAACTGTTGACACCTAATTTTTGCTCTCCGTGCTTAAAATTAACGTCTACGGGCTTTTAGATCGTTAAAGGGTACGAAATATAATTTTCACATATTTTTTACAATTGTTAACGAATTATTGATAATCATCCTTACTTTAAGATTTTATCAATTTATTGTTATATCTTTGCTTTTCATAATTTATTGATAATTCTCCTTATATTAGGAATTTTATCAATTTATTATCTTTTTTAACAATTTTTTTACAATCATCTGCACACGTATATGACATGACATTACATTTTTATAACATTTTTAAATTAATTACATTTTTTAGATTTTCAATATTTTTTATATTTTTCTATAATTACATATCAATACTTACATTTTTGTACATTTATTACAACCCGTAAAAGCTTAGTCAGATCTGTTATTTCAATACACATTATAATAGCTCGGTGTCTTGTCACATCCGACAATGACCACACAATAATATCTTGTCACATTTGACAACGACTACTCAATGACACTATCCTTTGGATAATAACTTTGTTTGTTGGTTAAAAGGGTGAAAATCATTTGGTCAATAACTTAAGGACCAAAGGATTTGCTATAATAAAAAGAGGGAACATATTTTTATTTTTTGGGTAATAGGAGAAACCAATTCTTATTATAAATAAGTGGGGGAGTTAATTATTTTACACACAAAAAAATACGTCCACACATTTTTATTCCTTTATCTCCATTTTCTCTCCAAAACATGCACAAAACACACTTTAACACACACACACTCACACATTACATACATCAGATCTCTCTCTCTATCTAATCTGTCTTCTCTCTCCTCTTTCCTCTCTCCCTTCACTGCAGCCTACTATTGTCGCCCTTTGGAGCACCGACTGCCACCACTAAACAACCTCATTTTTCTTTTCTCCTCCTCCACCATTGCTTAGATGCCTGCGACCACCGTCTCCCTCTCGATCCTTCTTCCCATCATGCTCCAAATCTAATATTCCATGCCTCCACCATAATTGGCTGATGCACATCTCGGCAAAGCAACCCTTTTTCTTTTCCCCTTTTCCCACTATTGTCGCCGGATTTGGCCACGTGACGATTGACGGACAGTACCAACATCGGCAGCCTTCGACGGGACGCTGTTATCCCTCACTGTACCGTCTCCCTTTGCCCCTATTTTTTCTCTAAAAAGAAAAATCATTTTCCTTTTTGTATTTGTTTGGGCATTGTATTTCCAGTGTTGATCCGATGAAACTTCTTTTAAGCAATGTTGATCACCTATGGTTTTTTGGGAAATACGCTGCCTTGATAAACATCACTATTAAATCATGATAATGTTTGAATTTTAACTTCTCCGATGAACATCACTATTTCGAAATTCATTTATGGTTATGTTGGCTGATTGTTGCTCTATTTTATTACTTGTTCTGACATTTGGGATTATTTTTATCTTATGTACATTTTGATGACTTTGTCAATCTTTTGATGGTCCTGTTTTGCTCCAATATTGTGTTTGAAAATTTGGGACTATATAGGTGGAATTTTATCCCCTTTACTGAAGGGTGCCTAACCTCTTTCCTTCGAAATAATTTAAACCTTTACCTAGAGTCTCAATTATTTTTTCGCAGACGAAAACATAAATCATACGTGTTAATAATTAAATAGATTTTATTATTTTCCTTAAAAATTAGGTGGCGACTCTACATAAAATTCAATTCTTTTAGAATTCATAAGTCATGTTTTGTTTAACCTTGATAAAAATAGGGCATTAACAGAATGACGACTCCACTGGGGAAATGCTAGGTTTCAACCACAATAGACTCAATTTTTCAATTGAGGGAGGTCTTATTATATTTTTTGCATATGCTAGTTCTTTGAATCTTTATCTGTTTCACATTACAAATTGTGTGGATTTGTTCATAAATTCTTTCCATTATTTGTATAAATTAGCTTTGTTGTGTTATTTTTTTTTTTCATTACTTGTTTAATACACTATATTTGTATATTGTAAAAATTGCTACACATTATTCTCTACTCCATTTAATCATAAATCACAATTTCATTGAGTCTTTGGCCGTACACTTCACACACTGTGGTTCACGTGGGGGTGTCTTACACTCCTCCAAACCTTCGATGACTTCCATAATTTCAGAGTTGGTGCATTTAGATTATTGCATCTTTTCGCAATTATTCATTCCTATTCTCAACTATTTAGGAAAAATTCTATTCTAGAAATAGGTCATGCTGAATACAAACTCACGAATAGGTTTAAACTACGTTTTGACCTGATTCTTATTTTGACAAGATACGTAGGCAATCCTGTATTAAGGTTCGGTCTCTTCACTGTTTCAGAATAATTTCTATAATATTCAAACTAGGATAATTTTTTGTAATAGTTCAAACACGCTCTCCAAAAATCTTCAAAGAGCGTAAATAAAATCCAAATAACATTAGTACCTAGCTAGTCTACCTCCAAATCCTCGCACAATTTTGGTTTGAGAACACCTAGCCTCTTTTTTCAAACGCCGTAAACCATTAAATTTATGGCGTATCTATCCTTACTTTCAAAAGCAAGGGTTCAACACTCTTTTTAGTCCTAACAACCCTATAAACTATGGCGACATAAGATCATAACTTCTTCAATGACTGGCCTGTCCTATCCTGTCGACATATTGAAGTGGTTTCCAAACCTCATCATGCTTGAAATCCATTCTCTCGATCGTCTTATCGAAATAATTTTGATGCTATAAGCAGTTCCTTACTGGTGGTCTTTCACATTATTTTCAAGGATGACCATCACCACTTTTTTAAAACCGTACATGTAACATGCAAATTCATAAATTCACCTGAACTATGCAGACTTGATTAATGTTTTTACAGGATACGTAGGCAATCCTCATTCAGGTTCGGTCCCATTCTTTTTTAAAATAAATAAAAATTAGAATTTTGACTTGGTTTGTACCAATACAGTTAGAAGTGTGCTTGATAAAGAACAAATTGGTATGATGAAAAGGACCGACTTCATGGTAAACCATAGATTTTTTTGCTACCTTTTAATCATACCTGAGTAGCACCTGAAAAATTCTCTTACATACATCTGAGACAAGAACAAAGCCAATCTCATCGTTTCAAGTGCATTGTGTGGTGAGCTTTAAATTAGTTCATTGCATTATTGATCTAGAACTTGGCCTAAATATCTGTTGAGAGGAAATTCTGAGTTATACTTGGTTTGGGAAAGGATTGTAGGCCCTATTTGACCTGATTGTGCCTTCCACACCCCATCAAATGACATTAATCCCAAGCACTCCCCCTTTTTTTCCTGAAACCTTTTCCTTGAATAACAACATCTGAGCCTATACCTTTTGAGTGCTTACATGAACTACCCCTCTTGTTCCACCTTCTTGAGTGCACTAAGTACATGCAAATTGAGAATGAAGATTCAAGATCAAAGCTATCAAAGGCAAAGGACGTATAGCCCCATAAGAACAAAATAAAAAACAAAAGACGACTTCAAAGAAAAAGGAGCAAAAATCCCCGCACAAAAAAAAACGAAAAACTTCATAAAGGTGGAGAATTATAAATAAAAAGAAAAAAATACGTTTATTAAAAAGAAAGAGTAAAAACTCCAGTACAAGATTCAAACAAAGTTGACGCAAACACAAAACAAGGGGCACCAAAGCACAATAAAGAAGATCAAGCGTCAAAGCGCAATAAATTTTAAAAGCACATATACAATGCAATGCTTACAGAGGAGTTAGTCACTTTAATCCCAAATATCATCCTACCCATCCCCAAGCCTACATTACAAGCAGATAACAAGTCCTACAAGATCCTACTCTAAGTGTTCTTACATTAGTGGATACTTACATGAAGGTCAAGACTATGGTATCACAATTGCATTCATTGAACTTTTTTCTGAGTGTGAGTGTACATCTCTAGATGTCCCCAAATTCAAAAGAAAGAAAATAATAATACTCAACTAGGTGTGAAAACGAGACATTCTTACTGGAGAGGAAACTTAAAACATGAGAGTAGGCACAGTTAAAATCTTTATTTAAAGCAAGATGAATAAATCTTGTTGATACTTAGGTATGTCTGAGGTGCTACTTGATGCTATAGAAGTTACCCTAAAGTCGATCTCAATTAGACGGGAAAGAGATGGAGGAATTCTTATATACACTACTAATTGTTGGTACCGACTACAGTCAAAGCATGATCATGCCACTTTTACCTTTCAACATCTCTTACAGAAAAAATACAAAATAATTTTCTGCATTCTCACCTTTCAACATTCCTTACAAACAAAATACAAAATAATTTTCTGCATTTTCACCTTTCAATATTTCTTCCAAAGAAAATATAAAATAATTTTCTGTATTTTTCACTTTTCAACATTTCTCATAGAGAAAATACAAAATAATTTTCTACATTTTCACTTTTCAGCATTTCTTACAAAAAAAACATAAAATAATTTCTACACTTTCACCTTTCCATATTTCTTACAAAGAAAATACAAAACAATCTTTTGCATTTTCACCTTTCCACAGTTTTTACAAAAAAATACAAAGCAATTTTCTATATTTTTCACTTTTCAATATTTTTTGCAAACAAAATACCAAATAATTTTCTCTCTTTCTCATAACATTCACCTTCAAATACATGCATTACACTTTGTCATTCAAGGCGCCCACCTCTAAATACGGGAAGTTGACTTTTCTTTTCAAGCACATACCTTCACATACATGCATTACACTATGTCATTCAAGGCGTCCACCTCTAGATAAAGGCAATTGACTTTCCTTTTCAAGCTCTTGCATTCAAATACAAATATTTTATTTTTCTGTTAAGTATTCTCCTTCTAATTTTTCTATCTTATACTTCCATTGCCCCGCTAGTCGAGAGGCTATTATCTTTCAAGTAGCTCTTTCAGTTGAGAGCTCCTAATTTCAACAGCCCCGTCAGTCGAGAGGGTATTAATTTTCAAGTAGCTCTGCCAATCTAGAGGCTATTACCTTTTAAATAGCTCTGCCAGTCGAGAGCTCTTCTATTTCCATAGCCCCTTCAGTCGAGAGGCTATTACCCTTCAAGTAGCTCTTCCAGTCGAGAGCTTTTACATGTTCATAGGCCTGCAGGTCGAGAGGCTATTACCTTTCAATTGCTCTGTCAGTCGAGAGATCCTTAATTTAAAATGCTTCGCCAATCAAGAGGCTATTATCTTTCAATTTCTCCTCCAGTCGAGAGCTCATTTATTTTAATAGCCCCACCAGTCGAGAGGCTATTACTTTTCAATTGCTCCGCCAGTCGAGAGCTTCTTTATTTCTAAAGCCTCGCTAGTTGAGAGGCTATTACCTTCTAATTGCTCTGCCAGTCGAGAGCTTCTTTATTTCAAAAGCCCCTCCAGTTGAGAGGCTATTAACTTTCAATTGCTCTTCCAATCAAGAGCTTATTTATTTCAAAATCCCTCTAGTCGAGAGACTATTACCTTTCAATTGTTCCGCTAGTCGAGAGCTTCTTTATTTCAATAGCCTTGCCAGTCGAGAAGCTATTACCTTTTAGTTGCTCTGCCAATAGAGAGCCACCTCATCTACATAGCCCTGCCAGTCGAGAGGCTATTATCTTTTGCTCCTCCAATCGAGATTTCTTTAATTTCAAAAATCTCGCTAGTCGAAAGGCTATTACCTTCTAGCTGTTCCACCAATCGAGAGGCTATTAGAATTCAATCACCTTACTAGTTGAAGACCCTAGTCTTCATAGATAAATGAGGGCGACCATTATTATCATTCTCTATAGACAATCAAAGATATCATGCACCAACACAACCAGATAACTTTACCACAATCAACATCCATCACCATAGATAATTGGAGATGTCATCAAGTCTTCATATACAATCGAAGAAATCATTCATCGCATAGTCTTCGTAAACAATCGAAGACGACAATCAATATCAATCTCCAAAGACAATTAGAGACGTCATGCATCAAGTCTTCGTAGACAATCAAAGACATCATCATTCATCACACAGTCTCTATAGACAATCGGAGATGACAATTAACAATAATCTTCATAGACAATTGGGAACATTTCTCATTCATCGTATAGTCATCATAGATAATCAGAGACATCTTTTATTCATAACATCAGTCTCTATAGACAATCGGAGACAACTTTCATCCCCAAATCTCCATAAACAATCGAAGATGTCATTCATCCTCAAGTTCCCATAGACAATCGGAGGCATCATGCATCTTTTAAAGTAAAAATACAATTTAGAATAGCAAAACATTTTTCAAATTTCATTCAATGAGTCAAATGCTAGCGATAAATCACACACTGGGCAAATTTTGAGAACCACCTCAAAATTTCTTTTATTTTCTCATTTCAAACTACATTGACCTGATTTTCATGACACTCGAGATATGTAGGAAGCTCTATGTAGATTTCATTCGTCATAATCGCATAATCATTCTTTCTCCCCAGCAAGTACACAATCTTGCATCCCCAACATCTCACAGCTTGATACTAGGACAATTTCAAAAGGAGCGTCGAAAATATATGAACACTTTCGTTCCTGAATATTCTTCTTCTCAATAATCATTCCATATTATCATCCACCCTTAATAACGAGGCAAGAGGCAATTTGCCTATTCTTTCAAACTACACCCGACCTGATCCTCATACAACTCGAGGTATGTAGAAAACTCTAAATTATAGTTCGATCGAATTTTCTTCAAGTAAAATCATTTTTGTCGAGTAAAATTAGCTACACGTTAACATTTTCGTTTGAAGACTTCTACATCGTCCTCAAATGAAAATGGGCAATTTTTGACACCCAAATTTTACTCTCTATGCTTAAAATAAACGTCTTCGTGCTTCCTGATCGTTAAAAGGCACAGAATATAATTTTCACACATATTTTATAATTGTTAACTAATTATTGATAATCATCCTTACTTTAGAATTTTATCAATTTATTGTCATATTTTTATTTTTCATAATTTATTGATAATTCTTCTTATATTAGGATTTTTATCAATTTATTATCATTTTTAATAGTTTTTCACAATCATTTGCACACATACACGATATGACATGACATTTTTATAGCATTTTCAAATTAATTACATTTTTATATTTTTAGTATTTTTTACATTTTTTTATAATTACATATCAATACCTACATTTTTGTACATTTATTATAATCCACAAAAGCTGAGTCAGATTAATTATTTTAATATACAGTATAATAATTCGATGTCTGGTCACATCCGACAATGACCACACAATAATTCTTGCCACATTTGACAATGACTATTCAATGACATTATCCTTTGGAAAATTACTTTATCTGTTGGTTAAAAAAGTGAAAATTCTTTTGTCATTAACTTAAGGACCAAAAAGTGTGCTATTATAAAAAGAGGAAACATCTTTTTAATTTTTCAATACACCGTATAATAATTTGGTGTCTTGTCACATCCGACAATGACCACACAATAATGTCTTATCACATTTGATAATAACTACTCAATGATATTATCCTTTTGACAATTACTTTGTCTGTTGGTTAAAAAGGTGAAAATTCTTTGGTCAATAACTTAAGGAACAAAAGGTGTGCTATTATAAAAAGAGGAAACATCTTTTTAATTTTGGGGTAATAGGGAGAACCAATGCTTATTATAAATAGGCCGGGAAGTTAATTATTTTACACCAAAAAAAAAAGACACCCACACATTTTTATTCCCTTTTCTCCATTTTCTCTCCAAAATACACTTTAACACACTCACTCACGCGTTACATACATCAGATCTCTCTATCTCTCTAATCTCTCTTCTCTCTCCTCTTCCCTCTCTTTTTTCACTACCGCCTACCATTGCCACCCGCCGAAGCTTCGACTACCACCACTAAATAACCTCTTTTTCCCTTTCCCCTCCTCCACCATTGCTCAGATGCCGGTGTCGGCGACCACTGCCTCTCTCTCGATCCCTTCTCCCCATCATGCTCCAAATCCAATAGTCCACGCCACCACAATCACTGGTCAATGTGCATCCTAGCTAAGCAACCCTTTTCCCTTTCCCTTCTTCCTGCTGTCGTCACCTAATTTGGCCACCGAACGACCACTGAACAATACCAACATCGGCAGCCTCCAACGTTACACTGCTATCCCTCACTGTACCATCTCTCTTTGCCCCTATTATTTCTGTAAGAAAACCATTTTCCTTTTTGTAGATCTATTCGGACGTTGTATTTCCCGCGTTGCTCGATGAAATTCCTTTGAAGCAATGCCGGTCATCTCTCTCCTTTGCAATGTCTTGTCGAGAAATACGTTGCTTCGATATTACATCACCATTAAATAATGATAATATTTTAATGCTAACTTCTCCGATGAACATCACTATTTCGGAATTCATTTATAGTTATGTTGACTGATTGTTGTTCTATTTTACTACTTGTTTTGACATTTGCGTTGATTTTACTTTATGTATATTTTGATGACTTTGTCAATCTTTTGATGGTCCTGTTTTGCTCCATTACTATGTTTGGGAATTTGAGACTATTTAGATGAAATTTTATTCCCTTTTACTGATTTGTGGATGTGCTTGACTGATAACAAACGGATACTACACTACCATGGCCAATGACACTATCTCTTCATTGGATTTTCGAGGTCACCCCATAACATAAGACGAATTTTATTTTTCTAATTTAATTATTTTATATCAAATATCAATACATGATCGATGAAGAAATTCTCCGTTGATTTTTGAGGCCTCCACAAATAAAAGATGGGCATTACGTATATAAATGCGTAACAAAAATAAATAAATTCAGACGATGGCGAAATCTTGTAATATCACGACAACACAAAGAATTTTATGATTCATATCTTGGCAAGGCGATTTAGGATAACCAATAAATCAAGCAACCACTTTGTACCCGTGGGATATCTAAACTTAATCCGAGCCCACACTTTTACAAAAAGTTTTATTTTTTATGTATATTTGTATACACATATGTACACATAGTTCTTAATTTATTTTTCTTTGTGACTAACATGTTTGTACAGGTTCTCGAAAATACTTGCCGAAAAATAACTTTCAAAAAGAGAATTTTATATTTGTACTTTTCCTTATAATTGTATATATTAAACATAGTGAAAACTTTATTTTTTAGGGTGTCAGACGGGAATATTCTTTTCTTACATAACACATGTTTAGGCAAAATTTAGGCCGTTAATAATTACCTAAAAGAATTGAGTCAATCAATTAAATTCACACATTTACATTATAAATATTATGCAGTCTTTTCTTCTCAAACGAATCTTTACTTTTCTCCGTAAATAAAGTAAAAATATTATTTGTAAATACTTTTCCTTTTCATAGTACATCAAGGATATTTTTCTCTTCATATATTACAAAAAAAAAATTATTTTCACATGTATCTTATTCATTTCTATACGTATCTTTTATAGCAATAAATTTATACTTAATATACATACATCTCTTACATTAATTTA
>NC_061119.1:176068938-176073908 GCF_002878395.1 Capsicum annuum
TTCAAAACTGTTAGCTAACAGTGGTAGATTACAACTGGTAAAGAGTGTATTATTCGAGATGCAGACATATTGGGCACAAATCTTCCTGCTACCTAAGAAGATCACAAATATGGTCACAACTGTGTGCAGAACATTCCTTTGGATTGGAAGTAATAATTGCTCAAGGAAAGCTTTAGTTGCTTGGGCAACTATTTGTCAACCTAAAACTGCAGGAGGGATGAATGTTATAGATGTGACATATTGGAATAGAGCTGCAATTTGCAAGCTCCTGTGGGCAGTGGAGCAGAAACAAGACAAACGATGGGTCAGATGGATCCATAGTTACTTTATTAAAGAACACAGGATGGACACAATGCGCATTCCAAAGCAAGCTAGCTGGATAATGAAGAAAGTTCTTGATGCAAGAAAGTGGCTATTAGGTACAACAAGCATTCATCAAGAACTACAACAGATGACTGATCATAAAGGATTCAGTATCAGGAAGGCTCTACATGAGACCACAATACCAGAAGGCTAATTGGCACAAAGTGGCCTTGGTGAAAGGGATGATTCCCAGACACCAATTCATTCTCTGGTTGGCTTTACATAACAGACTTGTAATTGTGGATAGAGTTAGTAAATGGGGTATTCAAGTGAAGAAATAGTGTGTGCTATGTATAACAGCAGAGGAGGAAACATTTGAGCATCTATCTTTAAATGCAATTACTCTTAAACTATTTGGAGCTCCATTCTACATTGGCTAGGATATCAGCAGAGCACATGGGATTGGCAGTATGACATTCAGAACCTAATACACCTAATGTCCAACAGCAAACCAAGAGCTAGCATACTTGGATTCTGTTTAGCAGCAGCAGTGTATCACATATGGGCAGAAAGAAATGCTAGAAGATTTACTACTCAAAAAAAGGATATCAGACAAAGAGCCAGAAGCATTGCATTCAATTATTTGTAGCAGGTCAAACACATAACAAATGGAAAGTATATTTAGATAGCTTAACGGGTTATCCAATTTAAATTTAGATAACTAGTAGATTGATTAGAAAATAGTTCTATTGTGAGCTGGAACTGAGTAAAAAAAGTCTAGCTGGTTTGTAATGCACATTTTTTTGTTGAATGGAAAAGTTAACTGTTTACCGAAAAAAAAATTATTCCTAATTAGAATTCATAGTCTCTTTCATGTATTTTTTTTTATTTTCTGTTACTCTCCTTTTCTTTTTCATTTTTTTTTCATTCTTCTTTTTTCCTTTTTATTTTTTTCTCCTTTTTTTGTTTTTTTCTCTATTTTCTATTACTCTTTTTTTATTTTTGAAACTTCAGGAAAATCCACAGTCGCTACACCCTCTGGCACAGCTTCTGTCCTTTGGGTGAGCACTCTGTGGTGAGCACTGTGTGCGCACTGGGTAAACCCCTCACTGTGTAATAGCTCGCAAACCACACAGGAGATGTAAACCACACTAAGTAAACCTCGTGCGACGAGCTCAATTGAGAAGGCATTAGGGGTGGATCGAACCCGCGACTTCCGCTATGGAAATTCCCCCTTAATCCAACTCAACCACCCTTTCTCCTCCTTTTCTCTCATTTTTTTCTCCTTTTTTTCCCTTTTCATGTTTTTCTCCTTTTCATTTGTGCGAACTAGCAAACACAAATATAAGTGCGAACTATAAAATATAAATACAAATGTGAGTTATAACATACAAATACAAGTGTGAACTATAAAATACAAATACAAATGTGAACTATAACATATAGATACAAGTGTGAACTATCATTTGTATATTTTAATTATTGAAAAGGAATGATTGATTGATTTCTACGAATACTTGTTTGTATTTATTGATACGAGTTATATTTATTGATACAAATAAATACAATTCAAATTTTTATATAAATACATATTGTATTTGTATTTGTAAAATCATTTATTTCATGTATTTGTAATTATATTTATATCAAGTGATATTTATTTATTTACAAATATGAATGTTAATTTTGACATACAAATAAATATTTATATATTTTAGAATCAAGAAAATACAATTAATGCATTGACTAGTTTGTATACAAATACAAATGATAAATTGTACATAATCACGGCTAAATACAATATGCAATCAACTTAAAAATACAAACAAAAATAATTCTTTAAAATAAAAAGGCATCGACGAAAATAGAATACAAATATAAATATAATCTAAATATACAAACATAATAAAACCACAATACAAATATAATTCAATATAATATACAGTCAATTATAAAATGCAAATACAAAACAGTTCTTTAAAATACAAGTGTAAATTATATAAAATATAAATTATGGTGCGAACTAACAACGATAAGTACAAGTGCGAACTATAAAATATAAATATAAATGTAGACTAACAAATACAAATACAAGCGTGAACTTTAAAATACAAATATGAATACAGTTGTATCAATGAATACAAAATATAAATGAGGGTGTGACTCCAAATGTGATAAATAATTATAGTATTTACGTTATCATTCATGATTTGTACTCCAGTAGTCATATTTTTTGAAAATACAAAAAATATAAAATAGAACAAAAAAGATTAAAAAAAAAATAACTACAAGAAAGAAAACAAAAAAAAAATCAAAGAAAAAAAAATAGAAGTTAGAGATAGAAGAGAGGAAAAAAAATAAAAAGTAAAAAATAAAAATAGAAAAAAGAAGAAAACACGAGGAAAACAAGAAAAAGAAAAAAAAGAAAAAAAAATAGTATTTTCGACAAGACTAAATATGTAGTGTATTTATGTTTTCTATGAATACAAACCATTGAGTAAAAGTGAACATAGCGGCTAGAATCGAATACAACGGTTAAATAGGTACTGTATTTATATTTTATATGAATACAGACTATTGATAAAATTGAATACAACGAGTGTAAATTGAATACAACAGTTATAAATGATAATTATATAAAATATAGCTATAAAGGATGAATTTTACATCAAAGTGTAGTTATTTCTTAAAGATCCTCTTTCTTAACTGTAGTAGATATAAATTTGAGACAAATAAATTAAATTATATTATATAATATTTGTTTGTTTGTTACAACTTAAACTAACTTAAGGGTTTGTTTGATTGGAAAACAAAAACTTCTGAGGTTAATTGTTTCAGAAGTTTTATCCCTATTTAGCCTGAATGGATTAACAAATTTAAATTTCTAATTATTTTATTTAGCTTAAATTTCAATTAGTTATAATCTATAATCTCTCTGGTCAATTAAATATAATTTATAACTTTTCTCTTTTATTTTCTCTTTCTTTATTTTCTATTTTTTCCTTATTTTTTTCCCCTTTCTTTCTTTTTCATGTTTTCTTTTTTCCCTTTTTGCTTTTTTTCCTTTTCATTTTTTTGTCGTTTTTAAAATTTTTTCCGTTCTCTTTTTTTTTCTTTTCCGTTTTTTTCATTTTTTTTTCTCTTTTTGATTTTATTTCTTCTTTTCTATATTTTCTTTTTCCCCTTTTTCATTCTTGTTTTTTGGGTCATTTTTTCTCCTTTTTTTTGTTTTTGTTTCTCTCACCTTTTTTGTTGTTGTATTTTATATTTTATATTTATTTATATCATATTATATATTTCAAATAAAATTATTTGTATTTGAATAGTTTAGCCATGAATATGTATAATTTATTATTTATATTTATATACAAATAAGTATATGAATTAATTGTATTTGCATGGAACTAAAATATATGAATATACAATATGTCATTCAATATGAATGCATCAATAGTATTTGTATGTCAAATTTATCAATTGTATTTGTATTTAAACAATTATTATTGATATGTGTATGGTTTAAATTGTATAAATTTGTATCATTTGATACAAATTTAGCATTTATATTTTTATAATTTAATAATTGTATTTGCATTTATCATTTGTATTTGTATTAATAAAATACAATTTATGTCAACGAATATAAATATTTGTAGAAAGAAAAATAAAAATTCTTTTTCAAGTGTTTAAAAATACAAATGATATTATCAACTATAAATTCAAATACAAATAAATGAAATTACAAATAAAACTACAATATGCGGTCAACTTAAAAATATAAATATAAAATAATTCTTTAAAAATACAAGTGCATCGATGAAAACAGAATACAAATACAAATAAAAATAAAAATAAAAATAAAATGAAACCACAAAATACAAATACAAAGCAATTATTTAAAATATAAGTGTGAATTGTATAAAATATAATAATGGTACGAACTATAAAATACAAATTTAAGTGTGAACTATAAAATACAAATACAATTACAAGCGCGAACTATAAAATACAAATATAATTGTATCAACAAATATAAAAATATAAACGATGGTGTGAGTACAAATACAATAAGTGATTGTGATATTCGTTATCATCCGTGACTTGTGCCTGACATAGCAATATTTTTTGAAAATATAAAAATATAAAATAGAACAAAAAATTGAGAAAGAAAAATAATTAAAAAATGAAAAAAATAAAAAATAAAAAAAAGAAAGAGAAATAGAAGCTAGAGATAGAAAAAAGAAAAAAAATTAAAAGAAAGAAACAAAATAAAAATAAAAAGGAAGAAAAAATATATATAAAGAAAAAGAAATAGAAATAGAAATTAGAGATAGAAGGGGAAAAAAATAGAAAAAAACTAAAAACTAAAAATAATAAAAACAAACAAAGAAAATGATGAATATAAATACAATAAGCAATTATGATGTTTTCGTCATCATCCATGACTTATATTCGACGTAGACATGTTTTTCAAAAATATAAAAAAATATAAAATATATTACAATTAAAAAAAATGAGCAAGAAAAAATTAAAAAAAGGATATTAAAAAGGAAAAAAAAAGTAGAGCCTAAAGATCGAAGAGGAGAAACAATAAACGAAAACGAAAAACAAAAGTAAAGGAAAAAAAAGGAGAAATAGAAGAGAGGAACAAGTTAAAAAAGAAATTA
>NC_061119.1:176076908-176125305 GCF_002878395.1 Capsicum annuum
AGACAATCCAACAAATGGTTTCAACCTGTCACTTTTACTACTCCCTCAATTTAAAAAAGAATGATCTATTTTAATTTGGCACAAAATTTAAAAAAATAAAGAATACTTTTAAATCTTGTAACCTTAAATTAAAGTTGTGTCAAATGTACCAAAATGTCTTTTAATCTTATTGTTCTAAACATGTCATGTGATAAGTTGAAATTAAAGTATTGTCAAAAAGGAAAAATAGTCATTCTTTTTTAAACGAACTAAAAAGAAAAGTAGATCAGTTTTTTTAAAACGAAAGAAGTAATATTTACTTGGCTTTCCCTATAGATAAAAAACTTTTCACTATATTATTTTCCTTCCTATAAAGGCAAAAGCTCAACTTTATTTTATTACGTAAAATAAAGGGAAACAAAGTGCATTTGGTGAAAGATATTACTCCCTCGTCTCAAATTATTGGTTTCAAATATTTTAATTTAATTTCTTATTTTAATTATCTTTTTTCATTAATCAAAAAGAAATAATTTTTTTTTTTATATTTTACCCTTTACATTAATTAATTTTTCTTTAAATTAAAACGTAAACATCATTTAATAGGGATATTATGATAAATTAATCATATTATTAATTATTTATTTTAATTAATAAGTTATCTTAATTTGAGACGGATAATTAGAGACGAAAAAAATACTATCTTTTATTTATTTCCCTGTCATCAATGGTGCTTTTGTCATTTTCTGAAGTAAATGTTGGTCAAAGTCCTTTTCTTCGAGTAACTCCTTGGTTAAGGGCAAAAGAATCGTCACTCTCACTTTCTCCCCCTCCTTCCAAGAGGTCCATGACAGGGTTTTTTTATTAGCCGTTTGCTCATGAGTAAATATTTTTTTAAAAAAATTATTTTATTTTAATGAAAAAAATAAAAAATATGGTGTTTATTTATGAGAATTTTAAATATAATTTTAAAATTGTATTAGAGAAAGTGAAAATAAATTTTATTTGTTTTTACTTTTTTTCACTCATACTTTTCTCACAATTATCTTTTTCTTATTTTCATATTACTCTTATTTTTGTGTCTCTCATGTTTCTATTTTTATTAGTCTTTATTTCTTATTTCGGTTATGCCACCAATCCTGTTTTCGTGTATTACTTTAATTTTACTAATTATTCTTTATCTTGAGCCAGGGGTCTATCGGAAAATGCTTCTCTATTTCTTCGGAGGTAGCGGTATGAACGACGTATATTTTAACCTTCTCAGACCCCACTTGGTGGGAATTCACTAGGTTTGTTGTTGTTGTTGTTGTTGTTACTTCTCTCACAAAATTTCTAAAATAACTTTAATTTATATTCATGGTCAAACACAACTCCAACTTCAACTTCAACTCCAACTCCGAAAAATTATGATTTTCATGACCAAACAGAGTCAAAAATATTTCTTCATTCAGTTTTACTTGACATATTTATTAAAAAAAATAACTAATAATATAATTATTTTATTATAATACTTCTATTTAATAATATTTATATTGTATTTTAAAATGAATTTAGAAAAAAAAAACAATTAATGGTAAAGATAAAATAGAAAAAAAAATATTTTTTTTCTTGATATGTTAAAAATAACAAGTAAAATAAAAATACAATTATAAAATTGGTGATAAATAAAAACGAGCGAAGCAAGTATAAATATTGAATCCATTAAATTTAATTTTGGTATCCATTTTCCTCATCTCGACCTCAAAGGCAATTATTACTTGAACATAATACTTTTACAAAGTAATATTTTTATATTAATATACAATAATAATTAAATTAATAATTATAATTTATAGTCACGCGAAATCACATTCAAAAACCTTGAAAATTGTCTACTTTTAATTTATCATCAAGATAAAAGATCAAAATTTTTAAAATTGTTCACCTCCAAAATAATTTTTATAAATAATCCATTATCAATAAATTCTTTAATGCATATACTAAATATCCACGAAAGTTATTAAATTTATGTGAACCCGTTGACATCCCTCTTGATCTCTCCCTCCATAAAAAATGAAAAAATAAAAAAAGATGGTCCACTTTAATAGACGAGTTGAATTACCCCTATTAGGGATTTTCTTTTTTGATCTTTGGGGGTGTTAAATATTTCAAGGGCTAGAAGAAGTGATTATAAA
This sequence comes from Capsicum annuum, assembly GCF_002878395.1. NCBI lineage: Eukaryota > Viridiplantae > Streptophyta > Magnoliopsida > Solanales > Solanaceae > Capsicum > Capsicum annuum. Next base: position 176,079,059 of record NC_061119.1, read on the forward strand.
AGTGTGGTCCTCCACTTACTCTATTCGAGAAGTTATTATGTATAAGATTCTGTTTTTCATGCTAGTTCTTTTTTTCTTTTCTTTAATTGATTTTTACTTTATTTTTTATTGTTTAAAATTTCTTATATTTTTTTTTAAATTTTTTTTCAATAAATTACTCGTATTTCAATCAGTAGATTTTTCTCCAAATCAAACTCAGTTATGAAGATTATTATCTTCATGATATTCAAAATATCACTTTCTTATATTTCTAATTTTTTTTTTTGCTAGTTTTTTCATTGTTGTTATCCTTTTATTTTTTTATTTTAATTTCTTTTTCTTTTTCATTTTTTCTTTCCACTTTATTTTCTCTCTTCTACTTCTCTTTTTTTTTTTATTTTTTATTTTTTTCATTTTCTTTTTTTTTTTCCAGGTCTTGTCACCAAAAACCTTTTCCGATTTTGGATCGACATGAGAGTCCAACTACATTGCCAGAATCCATTTTGTATATTTGAAGGGAAGTTCTTTCGTTAGCAGTAAGAGCCTATTCTGTCTTTCTTTCTGAATGAATTCTCTCATATTTTTTCTCATTTTCTTCTTCTTCTTTTTTTTTCTCTTTTGCTTTTACACTTCTATTTTTAGTTTCTATTTCTCTTTCTTCTATTTTTTCCTTTTTCACTTCTTTTTTTTCAGATTTTTATTTTTTGATTTTGCCTTTTTATTTTTTTTATTTTTTTACTCTTCTATCTTTATTTTTTATTTTTAAAATACAAATATCTATATCACATATACATATTCAAAAAATATACTAAATAAATAAACATATATATCTGCATATGTATTTACAGAAATACATATCTATTTCACATGTATATATAAACATATAGGATATGTATCATGGATTTTTTGATTACCTATATGTACATGTATATAATTGTCCTTTTTGTTACAGAAATTTTGTGTCTTATATGTTTATATATACATATGAGTGATATATATATTTTTGTAAATATATATGTAGATACATATGTATATTTTGTATTGTAAATACATATTCAGATCTGTATGAATATGTATTTTGTATTTCTTTTGAATATGTGTATGTGATATTGTATTTTCAAAATAAAAGTTAGAGATAAAAGAGTAAGAAAAACGAAAAAAATAAAAATAGAAAAACAAAAAAACAAAAAAAAAGTGAAAAAGAAAAAAAATTGAGTTTGAGCAGCTTAAAAAATTGATTTTGATCACGATATTGTTTGATCAATTCAATCTACTGTTGCATTACTTTTTTTCGAAATTCATTTACAAAATATCCAAAAATAATTTAACGAAATAAATTGTTAAATTATACAACATAATAAAAAATAATTTTGATCACTCTAACGAGAAATCGTTAATGGCTTGAAATATTCAAAAATAATTTAATGAAATATCGATTTTGATCATTATATTTGAACGAAACATCAGTAATGACTCAAAAAAATTTGAACGAAATAACAGTAATGGTTCAAAAAAAATTCAGAACAAAAAATTTTTGATCAATTTCAAACAACTGATGAAATTTATATAAGAAAATAATATTACGATTAAATACCTTCAACAAAAGTAATGATTTAATTTGAATTTTTGAAGCTATTGAACAGAAGAAGTTTCAGTTGAATTTGATTTTGATTTTTTTTGGGATGAAAACGATAATATGAAACTGAAATTTAAATTTTGATTTCAGTTGGTAAAAAATAATGGAAATCATGTTAATTAAGAGGTTTTAATGGAAAAGGAATCTCCACATTTAATTCATGGCTAATTATACCATATTTAACTCAACTGATTTGTGTTAAATATGGATAGTAAAATAATTTGTATATGTATTTTTATAGCAACAGTTCGTTCAAATACAAAATACAAGTTGCTAGTTTTAGTAATTATGAAAGTGTTTCTATGAATCTTATAATTATGATCTTAAGTATGCTATTTATGAATATTACCCTTATTTATTCAGAAAAAGAGTGTTGGACCTGCTGACCCGGCCCAATATGCAACCCAATAAAGATAGAGTTCATGTTTTTTGAATGCAGTCTATTTTTGTAAATGAATAAAAAGAGTGAATCTGGAAGATTCCAAATAAGAAAGGTCATTGTGTAAAGTGGGTTTAGTTCCAAAATAAGAGATTACTCTCTCCTTTTTTCTCTTCAATGACAGCTACTGTTTCTTAATTTGAGAAATGATTCTGCTTGAAATTTGAACGTAACATGGTATCAGAGACAGATATGAGTAGCTCATAGCGTCAACTTTCGATCGATGTTACCCTCGACGAGTGGCTTTACTGATTTATCTTCTTTTTGGTGAGTTTTTTTTACCGACGTGCGGTGATATTCTCCGATAAAGTTTTGTATTTTCTTCAAGTTCTGCTTCTATAGTTATAGAAGACTCTTACTTCTTCAAGTTTTGGAATGTAATACCCCGGAGTTTCCCTAGCTAATTTCGTCTCTAGAAATATCAAGTATTAGCTTCTAAAATGAATGATGTTTATTATGTATGGAATTCTTTAGATTTCAACTTTCCATGACGTAGAAAATTGAATAAGATTTCCATCGATATAAGATTCGCCCAAAATCGATACTCTGTGAAGAAGTTAGAGCGTTTTTAGTAATTAGTATTCCCAGTGGACAAGCCACCGCATCGCGGTGAGTACCAAATCGGCATTCGTCAAATTTTAGTAGCTCACCGCGATTGGGCTGCGTCATGGTGAGAATAGCAATGGGAATACCACCAAATCGCGATGGAGGCCAAATCGGCATTTGATAATTTTCAGTGGGTCACCGTGATTGCACCGCATCGTGGTGAACCCCAAATCCACAATTGTCACAAACCAGTAGCTTATCGCGATTACCCCGTATCGCAGTGGGTATCGCGATGGACCCTTCACCGTGTCCCGGTGAAGCCTTAAACGGCATGCCTAGTACGAATTTTAAAATCCAAGGGTTGTGTAGTTTTTTGGCCACACCCCAAACCATGAAAACAGAAGATTTAACATATTTGTGAGCAACATATGCTCATTATTCATCAAACTATCTCAAATTAAAAACCCTAGGCTCCAACCTTCAATATCAAGCATCTTCAAGATTCCACCATTACTTTCTCAAATTTATTCAAGATTCAAGCTTCCTAGACCAAGAGTTTCAAGAATTTTCATCCAAGAATGCGATTAGAGTCTCAAAAGCAAGCGTGTGCATCTAGTTCATCATCTAAGGTATGTGGGGTTTGAACAAGAACAAACCTTTCGTTCTTGTGTCCAAAACTTGATTTTATTACGAAAGTTATTTGATTTTATATGTGTTCCTATGAATTTGAAGTTTGGGTTTATACCCCATGTTACTATTCATGAGGTTTTGAGATTTTCAGTGTTTTAGAAGTGAATTACACGGGTATGTTCTTATATTATGCTTATTGCTGAAGTTTTTAGATTTTACGATGAATTATGAACACTTATATTATCAAGCATGAAATTTGAGATGTTTTATTAGGAGATTGATACATGGGTCATCAAGCCCTATATAAGATTGTGATTTTGAGAATTTTTATGCTACATTCACCCCATAATTAGAATGTTTTCAAATTATTGAGAAAGATTTTCCTTTTGATCAGAATAGATTTAAAATCCACTTTACAAATTGAGATTACAGATTTTACAGTTGGTTTCATTATAAACAATGAGATTAATTTCAAAGTGGATTTTTTTGAGATTTTGAGCACGAGATTGGGAGTATTATTTAGCATCGAGTTGGGCATGTTACTATGGTTTTATACCCCAGAACTATGTGTCACCGTAGAATTGAGATTTATTCCCACTATACGTGGATGATTGAGATTGTGATCATAGAGATGAGATTATTCTATTCCGATGGCAAGGGTAGAAAGCTCTAACCTTATGGGGGCTAGTCACGGGACACCATGGATGCTCACATGGTGTACATGTTAGTTAGAAGAACCCCCCAAAATGTCCCCCCACTCTTGAAACAGTTTAATTATTTAAAGTCTGGAGATAAAGTATTTATTATACAGAATGAGTTTCAAATTTCATCTAGCTTACATAATTTGAGAACAAGAAGAGAATACAGATTTTAGAACTAAGTGTAATGGCTCACAAGATTCAGATTATATATTTTACTAATCATGATTTATATCTTTAGATTTCAGATTTTACTCGAGCTATGTGAGTCATTTACATTTAGCATGCATGATTTATAAATTATGAAGATATTGTTTACTTATTGCATGCACCCCCATATAATAAGTACATCCTCAAAGTACTGATCCACATATACGTCTATGTGCTACATTGTCTCATAATGTAGGTTCAGGTGCTCAGTCTCAGCAGCGACAGTGATTTCATAGTACCTCATCTATATCCCTGCAGTTGGTGAGTCCTCATAGTTCGGGGACTTAGTTGTTAGATTTCCAGTTTCTTTAGTAGATTATTTCAGTATTCTTTTCAGACATTATGAGTCAGCTGGGGGCCTGTCCCAGTGACTCTCTATTTTCAGTCATTAGAGGCTTGTTGGACTATTAAATTCAGTCTAGATTTCAGATGTTGTATTTATATCTTTCAGTATTTGTTTTATTAGATTGATATGATCAGTATTTTTAGATATACTCAGTCTTTTCATATAGTTCTCCGCATTTGTTAGTATCTTATATTTATATTTCCCTATGTTGAGATTCAGAGTTAGTAGAAAGCAGCTAGGGTTAGCTTAGGACTACTTATAGCTTAGAGCATCGTGTGGCATCCCGAGAATCAAATTTTGGGGCGTTACAAACTTGGTATCAGAGCCTAAGATTTAGAGATTCCTAGGGGTCCACGTTGCATAGAGTCTTGATCATCAGTATGAAGCGCTCCACATCTATGAAGCATTTTAGAAAAATTATCTCTTTCTTTCATAATCTATCGTGCTCACAGCTATCTTTATCTGATAATAATTCATGCTCTTTGATGACAAAATATGTCTCCTCGCAGAGCTAATTCCCATAGAAATGATAACCAGCCACCTCAGCCCGCAGATCTTTTGAATGAGAATGTGTCACATACAAAATTTTGGGCAGCTTTTCAGGCGCTAGCCCAAGCTGTGATAGCTACTGTTCAGGGTAACCGTTAGGCTGCAGCCTCACCTCAGCAAGATGGAGACTTAGCCGCAGCCAGAATCAGAGACTTCATGAGAATGTATCCGCCAGAATTCTTTGGGTCAAAGGCAGGTGAGGACCCACAACTCTTTCTTGATGAGGTGAAGAATATCACCCAGATTATGCATGTTTCTAAAGAAGAGAGTGTAGAGTTGGCTTTTTATATGCTGAAGGATGTTGCTTATGATTTGGTAGTAATGTGGAGGAACAATAGAGGAGAGGATGCAACTCCCATGAATTGGCAGATATTTCAGGATGTATTCTTGGACAAGTTCTTCCCACTTGAGATGAGGGAAGCTAAGATAAAAGAGTTTATGAACCTGAGGCAGGACTCTATGACAGTGAATAAGTATTAGCCTTAAGTTCAACCAGTTGTCTAAGTATGCCCATGATCAGATGGCTGACCCTAGGTCAAGCATGAGTTAGTTTGTAACTGGTGTGTCTGGGTTGGTGGTTAAGGAGTGTAGGACTGCTATGCTCAAAGAGACATGGATCTGTCTAGATTGATGATGCACGCTCAGTAAATTGAGGCAAAAAAGGTAAATGAAAGAGAAAAAGTTAATAAGAGGGCTAGAACAGGGTAGTTCGATTATGGTCAGAATAGGTTTGGGGGGGGGGGAGAATTGTTTGCAGTTTCAAAATCAGTCATCTATGCCCGAACCTTCTTCAGCTAGTGCTACTGCACCCAAAAATAGACAAAAGCAGTGGGGTAAGTCTTCTATGTCCAGATCTCAGAATAGTATGAGTAGAAAGCCTAATCTTCCCCCATGTGCTAAGCATGGTAGGGATCATGGAGGTAAGTGTTTATGGGGTCAGAAAGGTTGTTATGGTTGTGTCCAGGAGGGTCATGGTATTAGTGATTGCCCGCATACTAGGCAGAGGAATAGAGAGGTTCGCCCCCAGACTTAGGCTTATAGTGCACCAGGTCTTTTAGGTCTCCCAGCTCCTCCTCAAGGTGCATCATCCAGTACTATTGACGGTCATCACCAGAATTGATTTTATGTTTTACCAACCCATCAGGATCAGGAAGATTCACCTGATATTGTTACGGATATGCTTCGTATCTTTTATTTTGATGTATATGTGTTGTTAGACCTTGGGTCAAGTTTCTCTTATGTGACCCCATTAGTTGTTGTGAATTTTGAGATAAGTTCTGAAAAGATCCCTGATCCTTTCTTGGTTTCTACTCCAGTAGGTTAGTCAGTCATTGCTAAGCGAGTTTACAAAAAGTGTCCTATCATTGTTCTTCATAGAGTCATGTTAGCAGACTTGATAGAGTTAGACATGGTTGATTTTGATCTTATTCTTGGTATAGATTGGCTCCATTTCAGTTATGAAACCATAGATTATTGCACCCATGTGGTTAAGTTTTAGTTCCTGGATAAGCCAATTTTTGAGTGGTCAGGTAATTTATTATCTCCCAAGAGTCATTTTATATCTTATCTTAAAGCCAAACAGTTGATTTTCAAAGGTTATTTTACCATTTCGTTTGAGTTAAAGACACTAAGTCTGAGACTTCACCAATTCAGTCAGTCAGAGTAGTTAATGAGTTTCTTAACATTTTTCCAGAAGATCTCCCAGGGGTACCTCCCAATAGAGAGATAAAATTTAGGATTGACCTTCTTTTCGATACACAGCCTATTTCTATCCCTCCATATCTTATGTCTCTCGCAGAGCTTAAGGAGTTGAAATAGCAACTCAAAGATCTCTTAGATAAAGGTTTCATAAGGCCCAGTATTTCTCCATGGGACGCTCTCATCATATTCGTGCAAAAAAAAGATGGTTCTTTACGAATGTGCATTGACTATCGGCAGCTAAATAAGGTCACAGTTAAGAACAAATACCCTCTTCCTAGAATTAATGACTTATTTGACCAATTACAAAGTGTAAGTTATTTCTCAAAGATAGACCTTAGATCTGACTATCATCAACTTAAAGTAAGGGAATGTGATATTCCAAAGACAGCCTTCAGAACCCATTATGGTCATTTTGAGTTTTTAGTCATGTCTTTCGAGCTAACCAATGCTCCAACAACTTTCATGGACCTCATAAATCTAGTGTTCAAACTGCGTCTAGACATGTTTGTCATAGTATTCATAGATAATATTCTTGTGTACTCCCATAGTGAGGATGACCATTTAGATCACCTTATAATTGTTTTGTAAACTCTTAGAGATCATAAATTATTTGCCAAATTCAGCAAGTGTAAGTTTTGTCTAAGATCAGTAGCCTTTCTCGATCATATTATTTCCACCAAGGGCATTAGAGTTGATCCCTAAAAGACAGAAGCTGTAAAAAACTAGCTAGACTTATCTCTCCATCAGACATTCAAAGTTTCTTGGGTCTAGCTGGCTATTACTGCCATTTTGTGAAAGGTTTCTCATCTTTTGTGTCCCCTATGTCTAGATTGACCCAAAAGAAAGTTAAGTTTCTATGGTCAGATTCCTGCAAGAAGAGTTTTCAAAAGTTGAAGAGTCGACTCACTTCAGCGCCAGTGTTAGCATTACCCGATGGTACGAATGGTTTTGTTATTTATTGTGATGCTTCTAGAGTTGGTTTGGGTTGTGTGTTGATGCAGAGAGGTAAGTTCATAACTTATGCCTCTAGACAATTGAAGCCTCATGAAAAGAATTACCCAACCTGTGATCTGGAATTAGCTGGTGTGGTATTTTGCTTTGAAAATCTGGAGACACTATCTATATGGTGTTCATGTTGATGTATTCACAAACCTCAAAAGCTTGCAGTATGTATTTACTCAGAGGAAGTTGAATCTTCATCAAAGAAGGTGGTTAGAGTTACTGAAAGATTATGATATGAGTGTGTTGTATCACCCGGGCAAGGACAATGTAGTGGAAGATGCCCTTAGTTGATTGTCTATGGGCAGTGTTGCTCATGTGGAGAAAGATAAGAAAGAGTTAGCTCGAGAAGTTCATCGCTTGGCTAGATTAGGTGTTAGGTTGGTGGACTCAGTTGAAGGGAATTTATGGGTTCAGAGTAGTTCCGAATCCTCCTTAGTTTCGAAAGTGAAGAAGAAGAAAGACATGGATCCTAGTTTGGTCAAACTGAAGGAGTCAGTTAAAGACCAAAAGATAGAGGTTTTCTCCCAAGGGAGAGATGGTGTGTTGAGATACCAGAGTAGACTGTGTGTTCCCTGTGTTGAGGATTTGAGGTAGAGAATTATGGCTGGGGCGCATGGTGCACGATATTCTATTCATTCCGGTGCTACCAAGATGTACCGTGATTTGCGGAAGATCTATTGGTGGAGTGGTATGAAGAGAGATATAGCTGATTTTGTAGCAAAGTGTTCAACTTATCAAAAGTTTAAGATAGAACACCAAAGACCTGGTAGTACGTTGCAAGAGTTTAATATTCCTACTTGAAAGTGGGAAGATGTGAACATGGATTTTGTGACTGGGTTACCCCAATCGCGTCGTCATCATGATTCGGTTTGGGTTATTATAGACAGATTGACTAAGTCAGCACATTTTTTTTCAGTGCATACGTTCTATACAACTAAGGATTATGCTAAGTTGTATATCCAAGAGTTAGTCAGATTGCATGAGTTCCTTTGTCTATCATCTCAGATAGGGGTACTCATTTTACTTCCCAGTTCTGGAAAACTTTTCAGAAGGGTCTTGGTACCCAGGTTCATCTCAGTTTTGCTTTTCATCCGCAGACAGATGGTCAAGTGGAGAGGACCATCCAAACTCTAGAAGTATGTTAATAACATGTTTTCTTGACTTCAAAGGTAATTGGGATGAGCACTTGCCGTTGATTAAGTTTGCCTACAACAACAGTTATCACGCTAGTATTCAGATGGCCCCATTTGAGGCTCTTTATGGGAGGAGGTATAAATCACTCATAGGTTGGTTTGAGGTGGGTGAGGCCGCTTTTCTTGGGCCTGATGCAGTGTTTGAAGTTATGGAGAAAGTTAAGTTGATTAGAGAAAGGTTGAAAATCGCCTAGAGCCGTCAGAAATCATATGCAGATGAGGAGAAGAGATTTTAAGTTTGAAGTTGGTGATTTAGTGTATCTGAAGATTTCACCCATGAAAGGGGTGAAAAGATTAGGCAAAAGGGGGAAGCTTAATCCCTGGTATGTTGTCCCTTATAGATTCTGAGCCGTGTTGGAAAAGTAGCTTATGAGATTGAGTTTCCCACAGACTTGTCAACAGTTCATCCTGTATTCCATGTCTCTATGGTTAAGAAGTGCGTTGGTGACTCCACTGTTGTAGTTCCTTTAGAAAGCCCAGATATTTAGCACAGCCTGTCTTATGAAGAATTCCAGTTGAGATTTTAGACCATAAGATTTGTAGACTAAGGAACAAAGAAGTTCCCTTAGTCAAAGTTCTTTGGCAGAACCAGTTAGTTGAGGGTGCTACTTGGGAAGCCGAAGCAGATATGCGAGCCTAGTACCCTCACCTTTTCTCCACAAATTCAGATCTATCCAAAGGTACTACTCTTCCTTTATTCAGTTCCTTTCTAATCATATACATATTCAACTATATAATTATCCTCATGTAAGTTCATGCACTCCCAGATTTCTAAAAAAAAAAAGCTCAGAATAATTTAGATTCAGTTTCTCAGTTTATCTCAGTTGGGCATAATAGTTTATAGCCTCAGATTCCTTAGAAAAGATTCCATCTTAACTAGCAACATTCGAGGACAAATGTTTCCAAAGGGGAGATATTGCAATACCCCGGAGTTTCCCTAGCTAATTTCATCTCTAGAAATATTAAGTATTATCTTCTAAAATGAATGATGTTTATTTCATGTGGAATTCTTTAGATTTCAACTTTTCATGATGTATGAAATTGAATAAGCTTTCCATCGGTATAAGATTTGCCAAAAATCGAAACTCGGCTAAGAATTTAGAGCGTTTTTAGTAATCAGTATTCCCAGTAGACAAGCCGCCGCATTGCGGAGAGTACCAAATTGGTATTCATCAAATTCCAGTAGCTCACCGCAATTGGGCCGTGCCGCGGTGAGAATAGCAATGGGAATACCACCGCATCGCGATGGAGGTCAAATCGGCATTTGACAATTTCCAGTAGGTCACCGCGATTGCACCGCATCGCGGTGAATCCCAAATCTAAAATTGTCACAAACCAGTAGCTCATCGTGATTACCCTGCATCGCGGTGGGTATAGCGATGGACCCTTCACCGTGTTGCGGTAAAGCCTTAAGCGGCATGCCTAGTATAAATTTTAAATCCAAGGGCAGTGTAGTCTTTTGCCCACACCACCAAATCATAAAAAAGAAGATTTAACAAATTTGTGAGCAACATATGCTCATTATTCATCAAACTCTCTCAAATTAAAAATCCTAGGCTCCAACCTTCAATATCAAGCATCTTTAAGATTTCACCATTACCTTCCTAAATTTATTCAACATTCAAGCTTCCCAGACCAAGAGTTTCAATAATCTTCATCCAAGAATGCAATTAGAGTCTCAAAAGCAAGTGTGTGCATCTAGTTCATCATCTAAGGTATGTGGGGTTTAAACAAGAACAAATCTTTCGTTCTTGTGTCCAAAACTTGATTTTATTACGAAAGTTATTTAATTTTATATGTGTTCCTATGAATTTGAAGTTTGGGTTTATACCCTATGTTGTTATTCATGAGATTTTGAGATTGCCAATGTTTTAGAAGTGAATTACACGGGTATGTTCTTATTATTATGCTTATTGCTGAAATTTACAGATTTAATGAACACTTATATTATCAAGCATGAAATTTGAGATGTTTTATTAAGAGATTGATACATGGGTCACTAAGCCCTATTTACGATTAAGATTTTGAGAATTTTTGTACTACATGCACCCCATAATTAGAATGTTTTCAGATTATTGAGAAAGATTTGACCTTTTGGTCAAAATAGGTTTAAAATCAACTTTACAGATTGAGATTACAGATTTTACAGTTGGTTTCATTATAAACCATGAGATTACTTTCCAAGTGGATTTTCTTGAGATTTTAAGCCCGAGATTGGGAGTAGTATTTAGCACTGAGTTAGGCATGTTACTACGGTGTCATACTCCATAACTACGTTCCACTATAGGATTGAGATTTATTCCTACTATACGTGGATGATTGAGATTGTGATCACAGAGATGAGATTGTTCTATTCCGATGACAAGGGTAGAACATCCCTAAACTTACGGGGGCTAGTCGTGGGACACCATGGATGCTCACATAGTGTACATGTCGGTTAGAAGAACCTCCCAAAATGTCCCCCCACTCTAGAAACAATTTAATTATTTAAAGTTTGGAGATAAAGTATTTACTATACAGAATGAGTTTTAGATTTCATCTAGCTTACATGATTTGAGAACAAGAAGAGAATACAGATTTTAGAACCAAGTGTAATGGCTCACAAGATTCAGATTATATGTTTTACTAATCATGATTTATATCTTTAGATTTTAGATTTTACTTGAGCTATTTGAGTTATTTCCATTAAGCATGCATGATTTATAAATTATAACGATATTGTTTACTTATCGCATGCACCACCATATACTAAGTACATCCTCAAAGTACTGATCCACATATACGTCTATGTGCTACACTATCTCATAATATAGGTTCAGGTGCTCAGGCTCAGCAGCAATAGTAATTTTCGAGTACCTCATCTACATCCCTACAGTTGGTGAGTCCTCATAGTTTGGGGACTTAGTTTTCATATTTCCAGTTTCTTTAGTAGATTATTTTAGTATTCTTTTTAGACATTATGAGTCAGCTGGGGGCTTGTCCCAGCGACTCTCTAGTTTCAGTCATTAGAGGCTTGTCAAACTACTAGATTCAGTATTAGATTTCAGATGTCGTGTTTAGATCTTTCAGTATTTGTTTTATCAGATTGATATGATCAGCATTTTTAGTTATACTCAGACTTTTCATATAGTTCTCCGCATTTATCAGTATCTTATATTTATATTTCTCTATGTTGTGATTCAGAGTTAGTAGAAAGCAACTAGGGTTAGCTTAGGACTACTTGTAGTTCAGAGCACCATGTGGCATCCCGGGAATCAGATTTCGGGGTGTTACATGGAAGAAGCATGGTATTATCTCTTTCTTTCAGTCGATGTTTATAATGTTACAAGTTTTGAAATGGTGTTGCTATGTTGTGAACCTGTGTTGGTATTGATATTGTGAACCTATGTTGGTGTTGATATGTTGTGAACCCTAATTGCATTCTAGAATTATATCTCCGCCTGTTACATCCAGTTCTACTACTTCTGAGGTAGGTTTTGTTCCATTTTTCGTCAATCCATCTCTCTTTATACCTACATCCTTTTGATAATTTGGGAACTATTATTGTCACTACTCGATTCAATGGGAATTGGTATGGTAGGTTGCGTAGGGGGATATTGATTGGTCTGTCCTGTAAAAATAAATTAGAGTTGATTAATGGTAAGACAACTAAACCGAATATAAATTCTCCTTATTTTGAAGCCCAATATCGGTGTAATGACATGGTCATTGTGTGGATATTGAATAGTTTGGAATTAGAGATTATAGAAAGGTAATGTATGCCGAATTTACTGAAAAATTATGGACAGACATAGAAAAGAGATATGGTCAGGCTAATGGTACAAAAGTCCATCAAATTCATAAAGAACTCTCTTCTATATCCCAAGGTTCCTCAAGCATTGCTTCATATTTATCTAGGATTAAGAAATTGTGGGATGAGTTAGCATACTCTACCACCTATCCTAATTCTGTTGTGGTTGTCTTAAGGGTTTCCAGAAATTAGAGGAGGATCAAAAACTATATCAGTTTTTGATGGGTTTAAATTCCAATTATTCAGTTGTTACAAGAAATATCCTGTTATTAAAGCCTCTTCTAGATGTTGATACTGCTTATGCTATGTTAATCAATGATGAGAGCTAAGTTGAGGCCCAGTTTTCTATTCCCTCTTTCACTTCTATTTCGGTATCATTCTCCACTGGGATACAAAGACCTTTTAATGGATCTTTTTCACCCGAGACACAAAAAACATACTTTCAAAAGGTTAATTTTGATCCTAGAAGGTCCAACATGTTCTGCGAGTACTGTAAGAAGCCTGTTCATCTAATAGACAAGTTTCGTAGGCTACATGGTCAGCCCAATAATCCTAGTCCTCCTCAGTCCAATCAGCAGCCCAATAACTTTAAAAGGTCTGCTGCTTATGCCCAAGTTTCAGAACCTTCAGGTTTGGGTTAGGTAGAAGGTTTTGTTAATGAATGCAAATCTCCACAGTCTAATATTCAGAGCCATGGTTTCACTAAGGAACAATATGAACACCTTCTATCTCTTTTCCAATAAACTAAAGTTCCTTCATAAGACACTTCCACCTCTGGTTCTGCAAATTTTGACTTTGGCTCTCCACATTTTGTAGTTTGGTTAACTTTACTAATTTTAAAACTCGTTATGTCTTTGCTTTTCAGTTCTCCAGATGGGTTGATAATCCTTGGATAATAAATACGGGTGCAACAAACCATATGACTCCTGATAAATATCTTATTTTCCACATTAAACATCTTTCAGTTCCATATATAGTAACATTACCTAATGGCTATAAAACTAAAGTGGGTTGTACAGGATCTCTCTCTTTGACAAAAGACATTACTCTTTTAGATATCTTATATGTTCCTTCTTTTCAATATAACCTCATTTCTCTGTACACATTATTGTTACAACTTGATTGTGGTACTTATTTCTCTCTTAATCATTGTATTCTACAAGGCCCTTCTCTGAAGAGAACACTGGCTCTTAGTAGAGTATTTAATGGCCTTTACATTTTTTCAGCCAGATCCACCCTCACAATCATCCATACCTGCTACTTTTTCTGGTGAGGCTAGGAACACTGGTTCTTTTTCTTTTGATTCATGTTCTGCCAATATTGTTAATACCATTGGATTGAATAAACGTGTTCCCTTTTCTGTACAGTCTGCTTCATGTATTTTTTCTTCTAATTCTTCCATAATTAAATCTAATATGTGTTGGCATCTACAACTTGGCCATATGACTTTTAGTAAAATGAGATCAATTACTTTAAAAGACAAATTATCCAAGAAACACTCTTTTGTTTGTGAAATCTGTCCCATGGCTATATAGCAACAACTTGCTTTTCCTGAGAGTTCCATTAAGTCTATTTGTTCATTTTAATTAATTTATGTCGATTTGTGGGGACCTTATCACACCCCAACATAGAATGGATACATGTATTTATTAACCACGGTAGATGATTATTCTAGGGAAACCTAGACACATTTACTTTTTGCCAAATCTAATGCTTTTTCCCTTATTAAGTCCTTTATTTTTCTTGTCCAAACCCAATTTCATACTACAGTTCAAGTCCTTATATCTGATAATCCATTTCAGTTGGGGACTATTAACGATGCCATATCTTTCTTTTCTTCCCAGGGTATTATACACCAAACTTCTACCCTTCATATACCACAATAAAATGGTGTTGTGGAAAAAAACACAAGCATTTACTGGAACCCTCAAGATCTTTGATCTTTCAATCTAAACTTCCACTTAAATATTAGGGGGAATGTGTCTTCGCGGCCACTTATTTGATAAACAAATTCCCTTCTCCCTTATTACATCACAAAAACCTTATCAACTTTTATATAATTCTGATCCTTCTTATACTCACCTCAAATTTTTTGGTTTTCTCTATTTTGGTGTTGTTCCTAAGCCATATAGGGACAAATTTCAGTCTAGATCCATTTCATGTGTGTTTCTTGGTTATAGCATGACTAAAAAGGCATCAAGTTATTAGATTTGGCCAAGCATACTGTATTTTTTCTAGGGATGTATCATTTTATGAGAGCATTTTCCCTTATGTTACTCTTTCTACACCTATTTTATTTCCTATTTCTTTTCCTAATGAGCTTGATTTTCCTATTGCTACTTCTTCTACCTTTTCTTATACTTGTACAAACTCTACTTCTACTCTGATTCCTGTCAGAAGATCTTCCCCTCTTTCTCACTTAAAGAATTAAATTTTCACACACGTTTCTATTCCAAGGTTGCTTATTCCAATCTCGAGAATCACTTGCTGGAACCTCAGTTTTATCATCAGATTGTTTCTAATTCGGTTTGGCAAAAGGCTATGTTAAAAGAGTTCCAGGCACTTAAGGCAAATTACATATGGGATATTGTGACCTTACCTCTTGGGAAGAAGGGTATTCCCTCTAAATAGGTCTATAAAATTAAACATCAGGTAGATAGGAGTATTGAGAGATATAAGGCTAGGTTAGTCATTCGAGGTGACACTGAACAAGAGGGGATTGACTTTGATGAAACTTTTTCTAAGGTTGCCAAGCTTACTACCATTTAGTGCCTTCTTAGTGTAGATGTTAAAAGGAATTGGGATATATTTCAATTGGATGTCAATGAGGAAGGTTATATAAAGATTCCTCTTGGGTTACATGTTCAGTCTTCTGATCCTACTATATCACCTCTAGTTTGAAAGCTTAATAAATCATTATATAGTTTTTGTCAAGCCTTTAGGCAATAGGCAATGGTATGCAAAGTTGTTTGCTGCTTACAATGGTTATGTTACCAGTAAGAATGATTTCTCCTTATTTACAAAGCTTTCTGGTTCTTTCCTTACTATTATGGTTGTATATGTTGATGACATTCTTGTAACTAGTGATGACCTTTCTGAAATTTCTGCTCTCAAACATTTTTTGGATGGCCAATTCAAGATTAAGGATTTGGGAATTGCTCACTATTTTTTGGGAATTCATATCATTAAACAACCTCAAGGGTTACTGGTCAATCAACAAAATTTGTTTTGGATCTTCTTTCTAAATTTAATTATGTTGATGCTTGCCCTGTGGTATCTTCTTTGGATATTCATGTTAAACTATCTGTTGAATCTGGAGACCTCCTTCCTAATCACTTTTTATTTTGAAAGCTGGTCAAAAAATTAAATTTTCTTCAGCATATACAACCTGATATCACCAAGAGTGTGCAACATCTTAGTCAGTTTATGTCTAAACCTCGTATTCCTGATTTTGACGTTGGTTTACATATTTTGAGGTACTTGGCTGGTACTTCTAATTTGGGGTTATTGTTTACCAACTCTCTTACATTTGATCTTGTTGGCTTTTGGATTCTAATTAGGCTAGCTGCTCTAGCTCCTGTAAATCTGTCAGTGGTTATATTTTATTGTTGGGTAGCTGTCCCACTTCTTAGAAGTCCAAGAAACAAGCCAATATTGCTCTTTCTTCAACTGAAGCTGAATATAGAGCTTTGCGACAGTTGGTTGCTAAAGTTATTTGGGTAGTTTGACTTCTTGAAGAGTTTGGTGTTCTCTATGTGTAATACCCTAAATTCCTAAAGCTTAACTTAGCTCTAAGTACGTTAGTTATCCTATATAAAATTTATGAAATACTCATTATTTTTCAGTTTGGAGACTACCAATATGTAGGAAATTCAGTCAGCTTTCCAACGATATAAAATTCATCCAAATCCAATACCCGAACAAAGAGTTAGGGCAGTTTATGTAAAAATACTGGCTCACCGCGATTAGGCGGCGTCGCGGTGAGTATCGCGATGAGCACTCCATTGTATATTTAGGCATTCATCAATTTGGATGGGTCACCATGATTGCACCACATCGCGGTGAACCCCAAAATAACAGTTGTCACCATCCAGAGAGTCACTGCGATTCCACCGCGTTGCTCTGGATATAGCGATGACCCATTCACTGCGTCATGGTGAGGCCTTAATCGGCGTTCCAGTTGTGGGATTTTAAGTTCCAAGGGCAACTTAGACTTTTCCCATGACCCAGATCAACCTTAAACACGAAATTAATCCCTAAATACCAAAATAATTTATTATTCACTCAATTTTCCCCAAAGTACATCATTCTCTCTCAAAAGCAAGAAACCTTAGTTTCAAAATTCAAGAACAAATCTCAAGAATTTCTCCAATAATCTTTAAGAATTAATATTCCAAGGTATGTTAGGTGTTCATCTATGGGTCCCTTCCACCCATAGAGTCCACAGATCCGTTTTCAAACTACAAGATTGTTAAGTTATGAACTTTCATGCTTAAATTGAATTGAATTCATGTTAATGTTATAGTTGGGTTTTTGTCCATAATTAAATTATAAGCTTTTATGAAATTAACCATTATATGTGTTGAATTACATGATCCTCTTGATGAAACCTTCAATTAACAAGTTGATTGATGTAGCTATGATAACTGTGTGTTGATTGTTGTATAACCTAAGCATGCTCCCCATGTGTTTGATAAAATACCTATGTGAATAAATTAGTTCTATTATAACCTGATAGCATTTGTTCCCTCTTCGTGAATAATTAAATGCCTTAAAAGTGTTTGATAAAAAGTCTCTATGGATGAATTATGAACAAGTGAACAATTTCATGTTATTCAAGATTATGTTATGCTTTAGTTTTAATGCTATCGAGTCCGGGGGGTATTTAATACCCAATAATTTAGCTGTTTGCCTAGAGCCAGTGTCAGCTATAAAATCTCAGTCATGCCACGATCAGTAGTACTCTTAGTCAGTTATAGAATTTTAGAAAATTTAGTAAACTCAGTCTCAATCCAGTCCAGTTCATTATGCTCAATTCAGAGTCTTTCAGTTGGGACTAGGATTCAACACCGAGTGAACCCAAGGATGGGGGCTCACCTGCCAGTAGAGGGTGTGATCCTTAGAAGCAATCTTTGAGTTCCAGAACTACGTAGCCAGTGTAGGTTGGGATATCAAACCTGCCAGTTGAGGGTTGATGAGGTGTTTTAACCTGCCAGTTGAGTATTCCATCATTCTCATTAGAGTACCTGCCAAATGAGGGGAACTCTCAGCTTGTCCTTACCCGTGGCATATTATTGACACCCTTCCAATTGGGGTTACAGATTGGACCCCAGCTCAGTTATCTTATCTTATTTATGGTATATCGGTTAGAGGATACCTCCCACATTTTCAGTCTCAGTCTTCAGAATAGAACTCAATTCAATTGTACAGTATCAGGATTGTCAGATATAACTATTCAGTATCAATAACTTTAAATATCAGTTACTCAGTTATTAGATCTTAGTACTCAGCTTCAGAAAAGTTTAGTTACAGTATACACGTATATGCACAGTATTGCATACTTAGTATTTGCAGTAGTATCAGTTATCCATGTACTCTCATGGGCCACTAAGATGTACCGTGATTTACGGGAGATCTATTGGTGGAGTGGGATGAAGAGGGATATTGTAGAGTTTGTAGCTAATCTACATGTCAGCAAGTTAAGATTGAGCACCAAAAGCCTAGTGGATCCATGAAGGAGTTCACTATTCCCACATGGAAAGGGGAAGAAGTGAACATGGACTTTGTGTTGGGTTTGCCTCGTACTCGTCAGTAGCATGATTTTATATGGGTTATCGTAGATAGGATGACCAAATCAGTTCATTTCTTACCAATTCATACCTCCTATTCCACTGCGACTACACCAAACTCTATATTAGAGAGTTGGTCAGTTTACACGGAGTCCCAATATCTATCATCTCAGATAGAGGTACTCAATTTACCTCTTATTTTTGGAAAGCATTCCAAAAGGTTCTCGATACCCAAGTTCATCTCAGTACAGGCTTCTATCCTCAGACAGATGATCAAGTAGAAAGGACTATTCATACTCTAGAAGATATGTTAAGAGCATGCGTTGTTGATTGTAAGGGTAGCTAGGATGACTACTTTCCTTTGATCGAATTTGCATATAATAACAACTATCATTCTAGTATTCAGACGGCTCTGTTTGAAGCCCTCTATGGTAGGAGATATAGATCTCCAATCAATTGGTTTGAGGTAGGTGAGGCCGCAATTGTAGAGCCTAACTTAGTATTCGATGCCTTAGAGAAGGTTCAGTTAATCAGAGAAAGACTTAGGGCTACCCAGAGCCGAGAAAAATCCAATGTAGATGTGAGGAGAAAGGATCTCAAGTTTGAGATTAGTGATTTTGTGTACTTGAAAATCTCTCCCATGAAAGGAGTAAAAAGGTTTGGCAAGAAGAGAATGTCAGTCCTTATAGATTTCTCAGCCATTTTGGAAAGGTAGCTTATGAGCTCAAGTTGCCTTTAGATCTAGCCTCAATATATCCAGTATTCCATGTCTCCTTGCTAAAGAAATGCATTGGTGACCCAGAAGTTATAGTTCTTTTAGTGGATGTAAATATTCAAAACGATCTTTCTTTCGAAGAGGTTCCATTCCAGTTCCTCGATCATCAGATTCATAGACTAAGGGACAAAAAATTTTCCTTAGTAAAAGTTCTTTAGTGGAATCAGTCCGTTGAGGGAGCTACTTGTGAAGCAGAAGCAGATATGCGGACCTAGTATCCTCACCTCTTCTCCACAAACTCAGATTCAGCTTAAGGTAACAGTCTTTCTTAGCTTTACTCAGTTCCATGTTCAGTTACAATTATAAACTTGGTATTTCTTACCGTTGCATATTCTGTCATGCATTCAAGAATCAGTTCAGAC
This sequence comes from Capsicum annuum, assembly GCF_002878395.1. NCBI lineage: Eukaryota > Viridiplantae > Streptophyta > Magnoliopsida > Solanales > Solanaceae > Capsicum > Capsicum annuum. The sequence continues at coordinate 176,098,704 of NC_061119.1, forward strand.
ATGTACTCATGCATCAGATATGCATGTTTAGTGCAAAAATTCAGCTTACCAGTAGCTTCAGTCATGTATTCCATACATCAGATATGCATGTTCAGTATAAGAACTCAGCTTGTCAGTAGTCCAGTAACATAGTCATGTCTCAGTTATGCATATTCAGTGTGTCAGCTCAGTCTATCAGTGTTTCTCAGCTTAAGCAGTCTCATTCGAGGACTAATGTTTCCAAGGGGGAGATATTGTAATACCTCGAATTCCTAGAGCTTAACTTAGCTCTAAGTACGTGAGTTATCCTATATAAAATTTATGAAATACTCAGTATTTTTTCAGTTTAGAGCCTGTAAATATGTAGGGAATTCAGTCAGCTTTTCAACTATATGAAATTCGCCCAAATCCGATGCCCGGGCGAAGAGTTAGGGCAGTTTATGTAAAAATAATGGATCACAGCGATTAGGTCGTATCACGGTGAGTATCGCGATGAGCACTCCATCACGTTACGCTGAAGGCCATATCGGAATACAACAATTGTCACCATCCAGAGAGTCACCGCGATTCCACCGCGTCGCGGTAGATATAGTAATGATCCATTCACCGCGTCGCGATGAGGCCTTAATCGGCATTCCAGTTGCGGGATTTTAAATTCCAAGAAAAACTTAGACTTTTCCCATGACCCAAATCAGCCTTAAACACAAAATTAATCCCTAAATGATCAAAATATATCAGTATTCACTCAATTTTCCCCAAAGTATATCATTCTCTCTCAAAGGCAAGAAATGCTAGTTTCAAAAATCAAGAACAAAGCTCAAGAATTTCTCCAAGAACCTTCAACCATTAACATTCCAAGTTATTTTAGGTGTTCATCTATGGGTCCCTTCCACTCATAGAGTCCATGAATTCGTTTTCAAACTACAAAATTGTTGAGTTATGAACTTTCATGCTTGAATTGAATTAAATTCTTGTTCATGTTATTGTTGGGTTTTTGTACATAAGTAAATTATAAGCTTTCATGAAATTAATATATTATATGTGTTAAATTACATGATCCTCTTGATAAACCCTTTAATTTACAAGTTGATTGATGTATCTATGATAACAATGTGTGTTGATTGTTGTATAACCTAAGCACGCTCCCTTTGTGTTTGATAAAATGCCTTTGTAAATGAATTAGTGTCATTATAACCTGATAGCATATGTTCCCCCTTTGTGAATAAGTAGATGCCTTACAAGTGCTTGATAAAAAGTCTCTATGGATGAATTATGAACAAGTGAACAATGTCATGTTATTCAAGATTATGTTATGCTTTAGTTTTCATGCTATCGAGTCCTGGGGGTAGTTAATACCCGATAATTTAGCTATTTACCTAGAGCTAGTGTCAGTTACAGAATCTCAGTCATGTCACGATCAGAAGTACTCTTAGTCAGTTATAGAATTTAGGAAAATTTAGTAAACTCAATCTCAGTCCAGTACAGTTCAGTATGCTCAGTTTAGAGTCTTTCAGTTAGGAGTAGGATTCAACACCGAGTGAACCCAAGGATGGGTCTTACCTGCTAGTAGAGGGTGTGATCCATAGAAACAATCTTTATATTCCAAAACTACGTAGCCAACGTAGGTTGGGACATCAAACCTGCCTCTTGAGGGTTGATGAGGTATTTTAACCTGCCAGTTGAGGGTTCCAACATTCTCATTAGAGTACCTTCCAGATGAGGGTAACTCTCAGCTTGTCCTTACCTATGACACGATATTGACACCCTTCCAATTGAGCTTACAAATTGGACCCCAACTCAGTTAGATTATCTTATTTGGGGCATGTCGATTAGATTATTACCTCCTATAATTTTAGTCTTAGTCTTCAGAATAGAACTCAGTTCAGTTCTATAGTATCAGGACTATCAGATACAATTATTTAGTATTAGTAACTTCAAATATCAGTTACTCAGTTATCAGAAATCAATACTCAGCTTCATAAAAGTTTAGTTAGAGTATACACGTATATGCACAGTATCGCATACTCAGTATTTAAAGTAGTATCAGTTATCCATGTACTCTCATGTTTTGTTACTCTATATCATGCAGTCAGTTATTGTCCATGCATGTGAACCCTTGCATTTAGCCTTACCCCATCTAGAATACCAGTATATTCCACGTACTGACACATACTCTTTCTTTGTGCTATGATGTCTTATATCATAGGTTCGGACGCTTAGGTTCCCAATCACGCATCGATAGATTCAGATTCAGCCAACAACAGTAGATTAGAAGTGAGTCCTCACCATTCAAGGATAGTTTTTTATTTTAGATTTTTACTAGTTTTAGTATTTCAGTATGTGGGGTTAGTTGGGGGCTTGTCCCATCAACTCTACTTTCAGAAAGTTCAGTTAGAGGCTTTTCAGACTAGTTTTCAGACAATGTTCAGTTTTACAGATTATTAGTTTAGCTGATACACTTTATTAGTATTTAAAGATTTTGAACCTTATGGCATTTCAGCCTATTTTCCACATTTATTATAGTATATTATTTAATGCTCACAGAAGATATCCTTCATGGTTTAGCTTGTGGTCCTTCAGGGTCGTAAGTACCGTGTAGCATTCGGGGTACAGATTCGGGGCGTTACACTATCTTACCCCCATTTCTATTTTTTGTGACATTCATTCTGCTATCCACATTTCTAAGAATCTAATTTTCCATGAGCGCATGAAACATATCAAGGTGGATTGTCATTTTGTTCAGGATATGCTATAATCTGGTCTCATCTTTTTACATGTTGTTTCCATTGCTTCACAGGAGGTTGATGTGTTCACTAAGGCTTTACCAGGTGTTCACCATTGCACTTTATTTCCCAAATTTGGTCAGGTATCCCATTTGAGCTTGCGGGGGGAGGAGGGTTGGACATGCTGATCCAACCCAATATATAGCCCAATAAAGATAGAGTCCATGTCTTTTAATTGAAGTCTATTTTTGTAAATGAATAAAAAGAGTGAATCTAGAAGATTCCAAATAAGATAGGTCATTGTGTAAAGTGGGTTTAGTTCTAGAATAAGAGATTACTCTCTTTTTTTCTCTCTTCAATGGCAGCTACTATTTCTTTATTTGAGAAATGATTCTTCTTGACATTTGAACGTAACAAAGAGATGGTAATAAATTAATTATTCATCACTTGTTAAATATAAATTTAATATTTAAAAAATGGTTATAGAATAGTTATTAATAAGGTAAATTATAAATTAATTGATAAATTATTGATTAATTTTATACTCGACAACTAAAAGTTTACATATTTATATAATAGATAAATAAAAATGAATAGAGTGAGTCCAAACACTAAGGACATTTACAACTTGGGCGATTGGAGTACACGATCACAGGTGACGCATGAGGAGGAATTGAGCTTCTTCCGAAAGAGGAGTCGCTAGTCATGTTGCACTCTTTGGATTATTTTGTTTTAACCTTCCCTTTTATTCCCATGTGAACTTTACTTAAATTCACACAAAAAATGTGGTGTAACAACGGTTATGCCATTGCCACCATGGCAACATCTTATTTGTTTAGATTTTAAGTTTGGTGAATCGTCGATGTATTTTCCTTTTACACCATCATGTGACTTTTACTTATTGTAGCAGGTCATTCATTTTTATATTTTTACCTGAGAAATGGATGACCAGCATCACACTTCAATGGCAGACTTACAAAATTCCAATGTCAGAATATTTAAAAGAATATAATTATAATGTTCAAATATTAAATTTGTTTCTATATCTCTCCCCTAATGATGGTGTTGGATCAACGTTTAGTGGTTTGCCTACGCTGATTTAGGATTTTGGCAGAGATAGTGTAAACTTGTAAAACAATATTGAAATGCTGGCTTAGTGTGTCTATATGCATTATGTTTGAGTTAAGAGCTTAAAAGACAAGTTTTTCATTCAAAATTTCAAAGAGGCATATGAAAATGAAAAAAATTCAAAACGGATAAGGTAAACACAGTATTTACCCTATCCATTGAAAGTCAAAGTCGTTTGTCACATAGTAAAGTGCAAGGTAAAATCGTAATTTTATATTATAAGGTAAATAGAGTTACTTACCTTATACTTTGGCTGAAAAAGTTTGTGGAGGTTGGGAATTTAATGACATCAATGTATTCTCTTTGTCCATCTTTATTTGTCCACTTTTTATTTTAGAATGTCCAACAATACCTATCCAATTTATGAAATCAATGAATAATTTATCCATTTTTACCTATTTTATCCTTGGTATTAAATACAATACGTCAATCATTGCATTTTTCAAAGAAAAAATTATTATATTCGAAGGGTGATATAGTAAGATCACCCATCTATTTATTGTTTCTTACTACATATATGTCATGCCTCAAAACTATAATGGTGGACAAGGATTATATACACTTACTTTACAAGCACTCTATGACATACGGAAGATTATGGAATAATAACGAGCAGGATATCCAATATGAGTTGTATATGTACACGGGGGAGTTATATTAAAAAACTGTATAATATAATATTGTGTGATGTTCATGAAGCCTCTAGTCAGTTTGACATGCTATACTACAAATGACTATTTGGCTTAAGGCCCGACATGCCCAACTAAAGACCGGTACATATAATCAAAATACTAGACATAGACTGGCTCCATAGGGGATGGAGCTTACCAAAATATCAGCTGAAAATGACAGTAGGGCCTATAGTGGATGTCTACTATCCTATGGATCTGAAATTGCAACGATAAACCATGGTGCCCCCAAGATGTTGGTGACGTCCAAGCTACACCTCCACTCTAAAGATGATACGGTCGCTTCCAAATATAGTAACCCAACAAAGGTTGGGGTCGAATTCCAAGGGAATACATGGACTCACGGCTCTCATTTGTTGTAATCAATGGGTGAAACTGGCAAAGTAAATGGGGGGTTTGAATAGCAAAATTGAACAAGTGGCGAGTATCAATTTCGGTTATAATTAGTCATAGGTGAATGCTAGGATTGTGTTCCCCCTGGATTCTCAACTCCGTAGGTTTATTGGGCTTTGTTAAATCAACCCAATACCTTTCATGCAAAATCAATAAGTTATGTACCTTCTACAGTCTTTTGGACGAGTAGAAGGATCTCACCCTTTACCTTTTGAGTCTCAAGATATCACGTTACTAAACCTTATCTTAATCCCAGTTATTTATTACCTTTTAAGTCCCTAGTTATTAGATAAAATCTAACCATCTTACATAGATAAAGCCTATAAGCATGGATCGATAGTTAAACTCCAAATAACTGTTGTTTTTATCTTTTCCTAGTCACTACTCCTCTTTTGGAGTAAGTAGCGATAATTTAGGCGAGATCCTAATGTGTGCACCTGTTAAGAAAACTATTATATTGAAGATAAAGCAATGAATGTATGGGTATTGGTTCAGAACAACAATAGCACTTTCCCTACTTAGTCAATCCACCTAGGTTTCCACAACCCTAGCTATGGGTTTCGGCCGCTCATGCTTGTGAAGAAATCAACAGCATTCATGATTAAAAGCATAAGACGAAATCACAATAATAAGAAGTAAAAACCCAAGATCATAACTAAATTAATCAACTGAAATTAATACAAGAGAATTCCAAGATCAAAATCAAATCTCAAAATCAAAATATGTTTGTGAGTATCAAGAATGCATCACTTTTACTAAAAAAACACATAATGGGTATTTATAGTACATAAGAAAACCCTAAAACCAAAATCCACATGAAATAGGAGAAAAAAAGGTTGGTGGCCACTTATGGTCCCTACTGGCGCCCTGCCCTTGGGTGTAGGTAGTACTTGTGGCCTGTAGGGAGGGCGCAAGTGGCGACTGCAAGTGCCAGACCAAAATTTCCTTCAAGTCAGCTCTCGGTATTTTGGACTTCTGACACTTGCTTTGCCTACATGCGGTCCACAAGTACTACATGCGGTCCACATGTTGACTTAGCATGTGTCGGGAGTCATTTTTTCAGCTCTTCTTCAATCTCCTAACATGATTTGATCACGAACAATCCAAAATGTGTATCAAACATCCATAATTGCTCTCAAAAGTAGTGAAAACACCTTTTTTCCTCTTTTTTCACGAACTTCGCATCCAAAACATGATTTCCTGCAAAACATACCCAAAACGCATCATATCTAACAAAACAACGTAAGAAACTTGCATATTTATATAATTTTAAGAATAGAAAGTGCTATATTTTTATAGTACATCAACACCCTCAACTTGGAATATTTGTATGTCGTCAGACAACAAAACACAACAAAATAAAAATGATGCTTAACTAGGAGAATCTAAGCTATTTAGGGCAATTAGTCAATACTTTAAGCTAAAAACACAACACCCCCTCCAACCTCACTTTTCAAAACCAACTTATGCATAAATATGAAGCACAACAATCTGACACAATGGGATCAAGGTATGGCATTGCATTAACAACAAACAACCTCGCATATGTACAAGTTACACTACCCAAAACAAGCAAGCAACTAGCAATATGACTCATGTGCCCTCACAACAAAAGTGTCCCACTCACTAATATGACATAATGCATGTTAATGCAGGGACAGTTAAGAGACACTCACACTCAAAAGAGAAGTTCTAATTAATGTGCATCAAATATCATATGATTACCCTTATTTTCTTTACTTTAGCATTCAGACAATCGAGTTAGGATCACTATATGACTTCTCTTGGCTTGGAATGTAGGCTTGGGGGATAGTATGGTACATATGGACATATTAAGTGACTAAGCCTCCTTGGCACTACACTAACCTTGGGGTCTCACTTATTAACTAATTTTCTTTTTATTTCACCCTTATTTCTCCCTTTTTATTTTAAAGCACATTCAGGTTGAGTGTGGTCTTTTTATTATTTCTTTTTTAACAAATTTCACAATTTTTTCTTTTCGTTTTTTGTTTTTTTTCTTTTCTTTTTCTTTTTATTTAGCTACCACACCTAACCTTTTTCTCTTATTTTACCCTTCTACATACCTACTTTACACTATGCACCCCTATGATAGTCACCCTCAACTTAGGTGTTTTGCCTGAGTTGAGGTGCACAATGTCTAAGGAGGACAAGGTCAAAATAGGTTCATTGTAATAAAAATGGAAAAGTGAATAGGTGAAAACAATGAAACAGGCTACAAGGTTCAAAACAGGGATCAAGGGATACTATTTTACACATGAAAGATCATTTAGGCTAAAAGTGGACTACAATAAAAAATGGCCTATGATCCTTTCCTAACTAAATATCCTTCAACCTAGGAAAGACTAACCAGGCAAGTTCTGAATTCAACGCACAAAGGGAACTAAGTAGCATCTCATACCCACATAGCATTAAGTCAATATTATAAGCTACTACTTATCCGATTCATGCAATTGATAGCAAGTGATTATAGTTCCCCTAATCATAATGCCACAAGAAAATCTATTTGTTCATACATATATACAGTCATATAGTTCTAAAACATAATTTTTGGAAGGGTATTCAAAATCAGTCAAAATATGACTATTATCCTAACTACTTAAAAATCTCTTAATTACACAAAAACTCAACACAATACTAGACAAAACCAATACAACATAAATTATCCTAGACATGTGATTCTATAATCATACTGCAACTAACAGGAAAAAAGAAGCACGACAACAAAACCCACGGCAGTTATGGTATACCCCATCCCTAAATAAAAAATTGTGCACTGTCTTCAATGCATGAAAATAATACAAAACAAAGAGAAGTGAGAACATACCTAGGATGCACTAAACAAAGAGAAGTGAGAACATACCTAGGATGCACTAAGTCTTCGTGTCATCAGCATCCCTAAATGAGGGCATATCAGCTGGCAGAGGCGGTGGTGGTGGCGGTGCTCTGATAGAGGATGCACCCACAACTATATCTATACTCCTCTATCTATCAACGACTGCAGTCACTATCAAATCATGTCTGGACCTTTTAACTGCCTAATCATATGGCATATCAGGATCCTGCAAGTCTCCTATATGAGCTCTCTTGGCCCCAACTACCAGGACCTCCTCCTCATCCTCTACAAAGAAGTCAAATTATCTAGGTGTGATCAGAGGTGATATCTAGACCATTAGGGGTATAACTAAGGAGGTGGCTTCTATACGACACTCTATGAGATAGGGCACCTTTGATCGTAATATATCCAAATCCTCCCTTACCTGGGCTAGATCTGACAAATCTATCTCTATAAATCGAGTTGTAACCTATTTTTCAAACTCATCAACATGTTCCTAGAAGTTAGTACATAGCTCAAACAGTGCAGATCTCTGTGCGGCCTCCTATCTGGCCTCTGTCTGCTCGAATCTAGTTTGAACTCCTAATATTATCTGCCTATATAGGGTAGCCATCTCGATCTTAATAACCCTCAACCGAGCATCAGTGGCCCTCTGGCTGTCCACTAAGCTCTACAAGAACTCACAAGATATAGTAATCATAACTATAGCAGGAGCTGTAGTGGATGGGTGAATAGGCTCTAAAGATATGCCAATCAGCTCTGAGGTAGAAGTCAGGGCTGATAAAGAAGTGGCTGGTGTCCCCTCGCCTCGAGTACTCGAATTTGGATCCTCTCTCTACTCTTTTATCTTAATATCAACACTAATACCCACATCACTTCCATGTGCATCACCAGGCACTGTGGAAACTGATGGGCCCTCATCCTGGGCCTGAGGTACTGCGGCAGGCTCCCTAGCTCTCCAGGAAAAGCCTGGACATACCAGATCCTTCATAATCTTTGTCTATACAGTAGCCATCACACGTACCATATCATCTACACCTGGTATCTCAGGTACATCGACCTTATCATATAACCTCTGAATCATGTAAGGGAATGGAGATTAATGGTCTCCCTAAATGCTCTATCATGGATCTCATGCCAGAAGATAGTTGTAAAATAGATAGCATATCCGAACATCATACTAGAAACCAGGGTTTCTTCCTTCCAAGTCAATATATTATCTGAAGTTGTGGGTAATAGTCGGTATTAGATGAGCAACCACCAAAAATTGGCCTAAAAAAATCAATGGCCCCTTTATGATCACACCATGACCCTCGATCCATGGGGTCACATCACCCAAAGGTGAAATATAGCTAGTTATCCACCTATCCATCTCAACCATCTCTCATCTATGCTCAGCGTCCCGCATAATATGTCGATCTCATATGACTCTCAATCTATAATCACACTCAACTATAGATACGAGAGTGATATATGAACTGGTAGATAGTATCTATTGAAAGATCAACTCTGACCTCTCTCACAAGTGTATGATCAAGCTGTGGCTGCTTTGTAAATTTCACCTGGAATGAAGCTCTATGCATAGGAAAAACTACTGTAGCTCGGTAGGATACATAAAACTCACGTACCATGGTTGGGCTATAAGAATCGAGTAGTCTGGTCATCCACTCTAATTGATATCGATTGAATGTAGCCTGTAACTATGGTACTTGACTCAACCTAGATAGATCAATCCGAAGCTCCTCATAAATAAGCCTCTTAGGCCTGCCTGCCTCCAAAATATAACTATCCATAACAAATATGTCTAACATATTATCTACACACCACCTAAGAGGTACCTATATGACATGTGTGGGTGCAGGACTTTACCCCTACTATACTGTTACATCGTGGGAAGCCTATCTTTTACCCTCCTCAGACTGGGGTACATCTGTCTATTATACATGTGTGGCGTCACCCTCTTCATACTGGGGTACCAATAATGAATCCTCCTGCTCTGTATCCTCGGATGAATCCTGGGACCCCTCCTCAGACTGGGAGTCCTGAGCTACAACCTATGGATTAGACTCAAAATCTATCTCGTGCTCATCATCATTATCATCATCTAGCAGAGGAGTGTGTGGGAGTGACATCTGAGCTGACTCATCCTTATCCGGGATATAATATCTTAAGAAACCTAGCGTATCTACCCTCTAGTAACTCTGCACGTCACCCCAATTGTCATCTTTCTACTCCGCTGAACCGGGTACTCCTCCACCGAACTACTATTCTTGAGGGACTTATCTCATCCCCTAGATGTCTCAACATTCTTATTCTTAGCAGATTTAGGTGCCATTTGTACCTGAAAATCCAGCCGTGAGTTTCCAACAACAATGAGGGATAGCAAAAGTTGAAGGAAAACTCAAAATTCAAAAAGTTTGAATTTTTCCTCAATTTTCACACCCTTGTAACCTATTTGAAATCCCAAAAAGTCCAATGTGCACACGCCTATTAAGAATCATGATTTTCAAAGCAAGAAAACATGCCCAACTTGTGGTATTACTTTCTTCATTCAAGTTCAACTTGTGTTTGGGGCCTAACTTTAGAATTTAATTCAATATAAGGCCCAACATTGAGATTATAGGCTACTTCAAGGATCCTACATAAAAGCATGATAGATTCTATATATTTTTCATGGAAATGCACATATCAACTTGTTTAAACAATAAATAAATCAACACATAACCATTAGGAGCCGAGAAAGTTACCTCGTTTTATGCAAATTCGGAAGTGAACAAAGAAGAAATCAAGCAAAACCAAAATTGGAACTTATTTTTGGTGTGTTGGGACAAGTTGGTATCTCAAACAAGTGTCAATTTAGTGTTTAAAGTGTGGAGCTAGTTTATGTTTTAAGAGGGAAGCTTGAATTCAAAAACAAAAGTGAAGTTTTGAGGATTTAAATGAGTTAGAACGAAGCTAAGGATGTTTAAATATATATATGGGGGCTGTTTTAGGTTTTAAATATATATTGATGAGCCTAAAATTTTAATTAAAATTTGGGTCCACACATGACCTAGCTGCAACAGCTACTTGAGTCTACCACAAGAGGCCAGGCATCGAGTGCAAGTGCCACATGCGGCTAGCATGTGGCGCAAGTGCAAGGCCAAAAATTTTGGCCCACTTTTCTGTAATTTGAACTTGACTTTTTGATATTTTTACAGCTACTTATGATCCCATAACCTACATTTGTGGTCCAATAAGTATGATTACATGCCAAAGTCCACAACTTTTCATTTTCATCCTCAAATTTTAACTTTTCAATTTATTGCTCAACTTACCTGGCCCGTGTGGGACTTATGACCATGATGGACTGATCACACTGTCCCCTTACCTGGAAATTAAAGAATGTAGCAATTTTACCATGTTCTAGGCAAGTCCATAAGCTAAAAATCCTACAAAAGTAAAACAATAAAAATTGAACACTAAAATAGTAGGTTGCCTCCCACTCAACGCTTGATTTAACATTGTAGCATGACGTGGCTTGTTGATTACTCAGACTTCATCAACAAGCCCGTGGATTGCCTCCAATACAATACTTGATTTAATGTCGTGGCACGACACGAGTATCTTTATTACTCAGAATTTATTAAGATACCCATAAGAGTACCCTCCACAGTCATCAATACAATCGATCGCCGACACCACCCTAATATTGGTAGGCTGCTTTATTGATTTTCGGATGTTGAATATGTCTACCTCATCGTTGACTTTGAATTTCATCTCTTCTTTCTCCATGTCAACTATCACTCTACCTGTGACCATAAACAGTCTCCCCAATATGATGGGTATCTCGATATCAACCTCACAATCCAGAATGACAAAGTTAGCTGGGAAGATAAAATTGTCCACTCTCATAATTACATCAAATCAAATGCCAACAGGTTTTTTCATCGTGCGGTCAACTATCAATAGCTACATTAAAGTTTGTTCCGGAGGGTTCAAGCCCAATTTCATGAATATGGCCAGTGGCATCAAATTTATGCTGGCTCCTAAGTCACATAAAGTTGTGGCAAACCGTGATGATTCAATAGTACATGATATAGTGAATGCTCTGGGGTCGCCCCTTTTTTGAGCCAAAGACCTTGTAGTGATTGCACTATAGTTGTGCAAGCCATCAACATCCTTAATCATTTCTTCTTTCTTCCTTGTGACTAATTACTTCATAAATCGGGCATATCCAGGCATCTTCTCCAATGCCTCGAGAAGAGGAATATTCAAGCTCAACTCTTTCAACATCTCAATGAATCACTTGAATTTTCCTTTCTCTCTTTTCTGCTTCAGTCGTTGAGAAAATAGTAGGGGCGGTCTCAAAATTTATCTTATTTTCTACTCGATAAATGAACTGTTACCTCTTTCCTTAGTAACTGTATTATCACCACCTGTTGCCTTTTCTGACTCCACAAAAGGTGTCTCATCAATAACAGCTTCTACAACAGGTAGTATGGGATCCATAGTAGTCATACCACTCCTCGTTTTAATGGAAAGAACATGATTATTATTTTTGGATTCTGCACAATGTTGCTCGGAAGGGTACCTGGATGTCTCTAGTTCAGAATAGTTGATATCTGCTCGAACTGGTGCTTCAGCTACTTCATAGTAATGGCATGAGACTCGACCTTTTGGGTCAACCCTAAAATATCGACCTTAATCTCCTTAAGGCTAGTCTCCTAAATTTCTTAACCCTTCACCAGCTTAGTCAGTATCTTTTCTATTATCAATTCTACATCTTATCTACCAGGCAAAATGTACCTATATCCTTTCTCTCTGTAGTCATTCTTCTTCCTCCAGTCACTATCTCACTCTCTACTACGGTCTCTGTATTTTTCATAGCAGTTCCGACCTTGGTTCCTTTTCCCTTGGGCTCAAAAATCTGCCACGCTCCAGATAGTTTTCTTCCTCCTTCAATTCTGACTCATAAGCTTTGGAAGTTGAACCTTGTGCTGCTACTGCATTCACGTTCTCAAAAGTTGTTGCTGCTTTGCTGGTACCCTTAAATCAGTTCTTAGTAGCGCAATTTCTTGCACATCAGACGTCAGTACATAAACAATATATGCTGGTATAAAAGAAAATAGAATAATAGAAGAAACTGTAACCTATACACCGGTCTTATTTGTATCTTATATAATATTTAGAAAAGTGTTCATTATAATATAGGACCCATAATTTGCCTAGGTGGTGTATTTATCCTATAAGTAGTACAAATGATCACAAGATGACCTACCGAAGGCAATGTGAGGCAAGTATAAAGTATTTTTTGCTCAACTCATTGATTTGATCTCATACGTATAACTGTAATTGCGGTTTGAAACCAGGTACGCCCTGCCCATGGCCCATGGGCAGACCATGAGGGTCTACCCGCAAGACATATATGTCATATATTGGCTCAATTCAGGGAAAACCAGTGCATGACATTCCAACTAACTCTAAATAAAAATGACGCCTCAATGACGGATACGCCCCAATGGTTGCACTCATTATAATGGTTTGATCTGGATCTTATGCACAGAATCACGTCAACTGATATGCAAAGAAAAACCTATGTACCCTCCCATCATTAATGTTTATCAAATAATTTCATAAAGGCCTATGACATGTGAATAACGGTAGTGATCACTTAGTTAATACATACAAGTATAACTATGATATTATTATTTATTTTATTCCTAACATGTGAAATATTTAATATGTGGCCTAAGAACTTCTAAGTAAAGATATTTACGATAAATACTGTGAAGACCTGGCACAAGGAGAAAAATATGAATACTTATAAGCTTGATGCTAGAACGAGGGAATGATGTGTACGGCAATATAAAGATTCTATCCTCCTATTTCATAAAAATTTTTACATTGTTAAGAAGGAGCACATGAAGTAGGGTTGTGCCTTAGTGGAGAGGGAAGGTTTAGCTTTACATACTTTAGTGATTGATTAACTGTGAAAGCATTTTGAGCCTTAAATAATTCAACCCGCGATAGCGTAGCCTTTATCCTTCCAACCACCCGTTCAAGATATCCGATAATCAATCTACTAATTATAAGGATAAAATAAATGTCCATCAATGACCCGTAGATGCATTTAATAATTTATTCTAATAATCTTCGATTATGTCCGAAATCATCATATTTCTTAACATGAATCCGAAATGAATTCTAACTATTTCAACTTATACTATTCAATATCAAGTCCTCCCAATTAGTAGGAATTCCTAAAAATTTACCTTTATCAAATTCCATCTCTTTTTCCCTCTTTTTTTTTTAAGAATCCTAGTTATAAAATTTATTTTAAAAAGTAGTGCAAAAATTCAAATTAGATATCCTCAAATACTAGTCTATAATTAAATTCAAAAGAAAGGGGCAGAGAATTTACCTCTTGGAATTCATTTTCAACTTTAGATTATTAAAGCCACTTCTCCAAGATTATTTTAAAATTATCATAAGAATCCTTTCCTCTCTTCCCCCTCTAGTGATTTCTTGAATGTCGGGAGAAGAATAAGAAATTGAGTACAAGTACTCCAGCTGCTGCCTCTTGTTTTCTCTTAAATTATTTGATTTGCTTCTTAGTTGGTAGAAAAGAAGGAAGAAACAAAGGAATAATATTAATGGCTATGTCACTAGTACTAGTACTTTTCTTTAATTTTTTTCATTTTTAATTTACTTTTCTTTTCTTGATAAGTACTAGTACTATACGTTAGTTTCCCCCAAAATCAGGATCCTTTCTTTTTGTTTCCCTTATATTACTTTAGTATATTTTAGGAACTAAAGTGGCCCTCATTTGGAAGTAGCAATTCAAAGTTTAAGACTTTTACATTCCCCTTTTTTTCTACTAATAGCAACCATATAACTTATATACACTACAATTATATGTATATGTATACACTATAATTCTCCGTAAAATACGTACACCCCTTAACTCTTTATAAATTTAGGGTCATGCTCGATTAAAGTTTTAAATTTAATTTAAAAAAATTGAGGTGTTACAATATATCAAGTCAAAAGTGAATATATATTTATGAATGGAGGGAGTATTTAGTGAAGAATTCAACTATATTGCAAGGTTGGGAGACTGTTTACCCTACAAGGTAAAATGAGTCCCTTACCTTATTAATTTTCTTTTATAAACCACCCATTTCATTCATTTCTTATTCACACTATTTGTTTGTTCAACCATTTTACTCTCTTCATTCACATTATTTGGCTGTTTGTCCTTGTTCTTGTTCAAAGTTTATTTCATAATAAAATTTGTACTTTAAGGTATATTTTCAATGGTACAAAGAAATATAGATAAAGAATCATCATTCTAAATAAGAGTTTTACCAAATATTAGTTATCCATTGGACGTAAAATAATTTAGCTATCGATCAGAATTAACCATATCATCTTTCGAATTAGTAATACCCATTTATTTCTAAACAACAGTTTAATTTCAAACAATCATATTTGAGAGTGATACCGCCCATCTTTAGAAGGATAAAGCAGTCACTATCAAAATATAGTAATCCAACTAGTTTGGAGTAGATCCCAGAGAGAATAGGCTAGATATCTTGCTTCAACTTGTTGAAATCACCAAGTAGTGCGGAAAAGTAAAAAGGGCATATTTATAGTAACTAGCAAGTAGTAACAAATATTGTATGCTTTTGGTTGTAAATAATCTAAGACAACACTAGGCTTGTGTTCCCCCTAACTTCTAACTCCGTAGATTTATCGTGCACTGTCGAACTATTCCAATACCTTGCATGTCGAATTTGGTAAGTTATGTCCCATCAACTTTCTTGTTGACTCATTGACGAATTTCACCCTTTACCTTTTGAGTCTCAGAGTGTTGCTTTACTATTCCTTATCCTGGATCCCAATTAACTATTACTTTTTAAGTCTCAAGTTATTATATGAAAGATAACCGTCTTACGTAGATGATGCTGATTAGCCTAGATCAACAATTAATTTCCAAATTACTATTGTGATCATCTTTTTCTATTCTTTACCTCTCTTGTGAATCAAGTAGTGAATATAGGTAGGATCTTAACATTGGCCACCACAAAGAAATCAATAAGAACAAAGAAAATCTAATACATGAAAGAATCTTTATCTAGAATGACTTTTCACTTCCTCTAGTTCATTAATTTGCTAGAATTCCTACAACCCTAGCTAAGGAAACTAGCCGCTCATAGTTATGAGATCAATAATGGAATCCATAGACAAAATTACAGAATCAATCTCACAATAATGAAAGAAGAAATCCTAAAGTATTAAATTGAATAACAAACCAAGAACAATAACACAAGAGTATATGGTGTGTAAATTAGCCCCTAAGGGCATAAACTAACCTACAAGGGCCTATCTCTGCTCTCCAGCATATAACAAAGTCTAAAGAGTATTTGCAGATTACAAGAAACCCTACAAATCAAATCCTAAATAAAATAGGAAAACTTGACTAAACGTACATAATAAGGACTAAAAACAGTATAGGAGTGTATGTAGGTTACATGAAAATCCTAGGAAACGATTTCAAAATGATCCAAAAAAAATTAGGTTGGTGACAACTTACTAAGGTCACTTATAGACTGTAGGTACCACCTATGGACCGTAGGTGGTCCTTAGTAAGTGACAGACCTCCTGCACAGCTCTTGAAACTCTCTGGATTTGGCCCTTTGACACTTACTAAGGCCACCTATAGACCGTAGGTGGAACCTACGGACCGTAGATGTCCTTTGTAAGTGATAGAGTCTTCTTTTTCCTACTTTTGATCCTCTGAACTTCAAGTTCTGACATCTACTTTCGTACCTACTTAAGTAAGTGGCATCTACTCCCAGTAAATTCCTTGGTAAGTAGTCCAAAACTTCAACTTTTCATCTTTTTCTTTCATTTAGCATACAAAACCTAGTTTTTCTTCCGTTTGGCATCCGAAACCTAGTTTTTCTTCCGTTTAGCATCCAAAACCTAGTTTCCTGCAAAATTACTCCAAAAACACAACAAATCCAACAAAATAGTTGTAAGTACACGCATATTCTCCAAGTTTAAGCATCGTAAGCGCTATGAATTCATAGCACATCAAGACTTTAAACTTAAAACGTTGCATGTCCTCAGGCAACAAAAATACAACACAATATATAACGATACTTAACTAAGAGAAACCTAAGATACCTATTGCAGTCAATCATCAAATTTAGCTCAAAACTCATTACCCTCTCCAAGTTCAATACTTTAAAACCAATTGTGTGTATCTATGAAGCACAACAATGTAACACAAAGAAATCAGGATATGGTATTACATTAGAAACAAATAACCATGCATATTTACAAGTTACACTACCCAAACAAGTAAGTGGCTAGAAATACAACCCATGTTCCCTCACAACAAGAAAGTTTCAATCACTTATATGAAATTATGCATGTCAATGTTGGGACGGTTAAGAGACACTCATACTCATAAAGAAGTCTCAATCAATATGCAAGCTTGCCCTTATTTTCTTTATCTAAGCTTTCAGACAGTTAAGCTAGGATCACTATAGGACTTTATACGATTTTTAATGTAGGATTAGGGGTTGGTATGATACATATATGGATATTCTTAGAGTGACTAAGAGTCCTTGGCACTACACTTACTTTGGGGTCCACTTATCAACCAATTTCTTTTATTCTACCCTTATTTCTCCCTTTTTATTCATTATTGCTCATTTAGGTTGGGTGTTATTTCTTTCATTTCTCTTTTTTTCTTTCTGTTTGTTTTTCTACCACACCCAGTTCTACTATCTTTTTCTCTTATTTTACCTTTCTTCAAACCCACTTTACATTATGCACCCTTATAATAGTCACCCTTAACTTAAGCGACTTTCCTGAGTTAGGGTATACAATGTCCAAGGAGTATCAGGACCAAAACAGGTTCATTGTAACACAAATGGAAAGGTGAAAGGTGAAAACAAAGAAACATGTTATATAGGCTAAAAATCGGAATCAAGAATACTATTTCACATTGGGAAGGTCATTTAGGCTAAAAGTGGACTTATATTAAAAACGACCTATGATCCTTTCCTAACTGACTATGCTACAATCTAGGAAAGAATGGCCAGGAAAGTTCTAGATTCAACACACAAAAGGAACTAAGTAGTATCTCTCACATACATGGCACATGGTTACAACACAAGCTACTACTTATCTGGTGCATGCAATTGTTAGCAATGGTTATCATGTCCCTAATCCTAATGTCATAACGAGATTCACAATGGTCACATATATAGACTTATCACACAGTTCAAAGACAAGCAATTGAAGGGGTATAATTTTCTCAAAAATCAACAAAAATATGTCAACTGCCCTAGATACTTATTTTTCTCCTAGTTAAACACAAAAGATCATGAAACAAAATACAATACACCCAAACATGCCGGCTCTACCAGGAACAGGACTCCAGGAAAAAGAGGCACTACAACAAAAACCCTAAGAGGACATAAAGACCCACAAGCAGCCCCACCCTCAAATTATAATAATTTATTATCCCCAATGCATTAGGCCACTATAAAACAAGAGATTTAGGAACATACCTGTGGCACCATAGGTGCACAAATCTGACGTCAATCACATGAACAAGAATGATAATACAATAACACAATACCTTGGGTTGCCTCCCAAGCAGCGCCTGATTTATTGTCGCAGTATGACATGGCTATGTTGGTTACTCAGACTTCACCAACAAGCCCATGGGTACCTTGATTACTCAAACTTTATCAAGGTAGCCCAAGAATTGGCCTCAAATTTTCTCTTTTCACTTTGAACTTATGAATTTCACCCCTAATTATTTTTTTGATTTCCTACTATGCTCAAGGAGTGGCAGTATAAAGATAAAGGAACCAACCAATAGATATGGCATGTTTCAATTCTTGGCTCTTAAGTGAGGAATGTAATTCATTGATTATGGCATAACATATTCAAGAATATACATATATTCTTCCTTCTTTTTGCACTCTTCTTCAGGTTCGGATGGCTCAATTAAGATCTAATTGTCCAAACACAAAGTGGAAAAATGCTTTGAATGAGGTCCAATACGCTCAAATCAGGAATTGTATTCTTCTGTACATCCCCACATAACTCTAGTATATTTTCTTTAAGCATGGCACTATCCATAAAATATGACCAATTTTTGAATCCTCCAATTTTAGCTCCTCAAGTTGGCTTCTCAGAAATTTTTTAGTCTTACACCACCCATAACTAAGTTGCTGGGCATTACATGCAACAACTTTTGCATCCAACTCTACTTGTAAGTGGTGAATATCCAAGCCAAACCTGTCAACCTTTTAAATAAGCTCGTGATTGTAGTGGAAAAGGTATGTCAATGTTTCCAATAAGCTATCCTTATGTTCACACACTATATTTGCCAAACTCCTATAATAACACATCATATCAAAAGAAAAGAGATCAACAATAAAGTAGTCTTCTTTACGCCATACTTTCTCAGGCAAAGTTGTCATATCAAGAAGAGTAGGCATACACTAGCATATGCCCAAAGAGGAATAGAAAAGAAAAACCTGACAACCTCAACAACTCCAATCACTCAATCTAAAATCGTATTTCCCAGCAATGGTGCCAAAATTTAATAATGCCTAAATTACCCCTTTTTAGAAGGATAAAATGGTCGTTATTAAAATATAGTAACCCAACTAGGTTGGGGTCGATCCTACAGGGAATACGTTAGATATCTTGCTTGAACTTGTTGAAATCACCAGGCAAGGCAGAAAACTAAAAAGGGGAGATTTGTGTAACTAGCAAGAAGTAACAAGAATTGATGTTTTGGTCGTAAATAATCTAAGACGAACACTAGACTTGTGTTCCCCCTGACTTCTAACGCTGTAGATTTATCGTGCATTGTCGAACTATTCTAATACCTTGCATGCAGAATTTGATAAGTTATGTACCATTAACTATCTTGTGAACTCATTGATGGATTTCACCCTTTACCTTTTGAGTCTCAAAGTGTCGCTTTACTAACCCTTATCCTAGATCCCAGTTAACTATTACCTTTTGAGTTTTAAGTTATTAGATGAAAGAATCTTCTTACGTGGATGGTGTTGATTAGCCTAGATCAACAATTAATCTCCAAATTACTGTTGTGATCTTCGTTTCCTACTCTTTACCTCTCTTGTGAAGCAAGTAGTCAATATAGGTGGGATGTTAACATTGGCCACCGCTAAGAAATCAATAAGAATGAAGAAAATTCAATATATGCAAGAATCTTCATCTAGAATGACTTGGCACTTCCTCTACTTCATTAATTCGCCATGATTCCTACAATCCTAGCTAAGGGAATTAGCCGCTTATAGTTATGAGATCAATAAGGGAATCCACAAACAATATTATAGAATCAATCTCACAATAATGAAAGAATAAATACCAAAGTCTTAAATTGAATAACAAATGAAGAACAATAACACAAGAGTATATGGTGTGTAACTTATCCCGAAAGGGCATAAACTAGCCTCCAAAGGCCTATCTCTGCTCTCTAGCATATAACAAAGTCTAAAGGGTATTTATAGATAACAATAAATCCTAGAAATCAAATACTAAATAAAATAGAAAAACTTGACTAAACGTACATAATAAGGACTAAAAACATCATAGGAGTGTATGTAGGTTATATGGAAACCTAGGAAACGATTTTGAAATGATCTGAGAAAATTGAGGTCGGTGATCACTTACTAAGGTCACCTACGGACCGTAGGTGGTCCTTTGTAAGTGATAGACCTCCTGCATAGCTCCTGGAACTCTTTGAATTTGGCCCCCTGACACTGACTAAAGTCACCTACGGACCGTAAATGTCCTTGGTAAGTGACAAGGTCTTCTTTTTCCTGCTTCTGAGCCTCTGGACTTCAAGTTCTGGCACCTACTTTAGTACGTACTTAGGCACCTACTTAAGTAAGCAGTACCTACTCCAATAAATTCCTTGGTAAGTAGCCCAAAACATCAACTTTTCATCTTTTTCTTCCGTTTGGCATCCAAAACCTAGTTTTTCTTTCTTTTACCATCCAAAACCTAGTTTCCTGCAAAATCACTCCAAAAACACATCAAATCCAATAAAATAGCCGTAAGTACATGTATATTCTTCAAGTTTAAGTATCGTAAGTGCTATGAATTTATAGCACATCAATGAAATAAAGAAAATGATTGAACCACTATAGGACGTCGACTATATCGCACCGAATCCTCATCATGCAAAACTTTACCACCCCAATGTAAATTTACTCTTACCTTATTATCATCCATCTTAAAGTAAGAAATGAATAAGGTTCAACAAATATTTTGAGTTTTGAACTTTGACAAAAAAAATTTGAATTGATGCAAATGAAAGAAACCTACACTCGCACTCTTTATATAGCACCATGAATTTTAAAGTTGTTATAAGACAAACATGGGATCCTACCTTACAAGTGAGCATGAGATCCCACTTTACAAGGTGAGAGTCCATACTTGACTTACAATCAGCTTGCAAAAGAAAATTTATTCCCTCCCGTGTCAACGGTAAGTCCCATCTTACAGATACTTCTTTTTTAGGGAAATTTATTCCACACTTTTTCAATCAAAGGATAGGTAAGTGACTCAATTTACCTTGTAAGGTAAATTCACGGTTTTACCTTGTACTTTTTCAATCACTTTTTCAGTCAAATGGTAAGGTAAGTGACTTCATTTACCTTGAAAAGTAAAATTATGATTTTACCTTGCACTTTACCATGTAATTGATGATGTTAACTTTTAATGGACAAGGTATCCGTTTTGGAATTTTTCTATTTTCATATTTCCCCTTTGAAATTTGAATTAAAAAACTTTCCTTTTAGGCTCCGAATTCCATTATGTTTATCAATATTGTTAATAACATTATACATAAATGTCCTTTCTTTATTACTGCTCAAAGTTGTTGTTAGAACATGCACAGTGGAAGAAACAATTCTACAGGATCAATATAATTACATATAATTTGGATAAAATAATCAAAACGAAAATAAAAAAACTTAGCTTTTGAAGCTTTCACACAGTTCGTTCAACACTTTGTTTGCCAGGTCTGCTGCCTTCTACTACTTCCTGACTTAACCTTTGCTTATCAAACTTATGTGGGTAAGTGTTTTTGGATTCAAGAAAGATCATCGAATTCTCAAACATCATCCTCTACTTATTCCCACTTTCAACAGGATGAGAAAGGACAAGAGGCAAATGTTTTTCCCCTTTATTATAATCTTGTAGTCAAAAAACATTTTTAGCCTTAAACCCACTTAATGCCAAAACATTTTTCAGCTTTAAATTTTTTATAATGCCAAAATTGATTTTTTAATTCTTTTATTCCTTATAGAAAACCAGTAATTAATATTACTTCTCCTAGTAGGCTTCTTTTCTTTTTCAAAATTGATTAGGTAATCAGGTGTAGCACAGACTACATATTTATTAAGTGAGGCTTTCAATTATGATATTAATTCGATGATAGAAGAATTATCATACCATAATAGATGATAAATTATTCCACTAAAAATTTGTAATTGCACTCCTAGATTTAATTTCAAAATCTACCATTACATCTTATTTAACTCTCCATGTTAGAATTACCGACACCAATCAATTAAATTAAATTCTCTAAAAAATTTAACTCATTGATTAATTTAATTCTTTATTTATAATGCTTAACTTATTTCACATAACGGATATAAAATCTACCTGCAGGGTTTTCACGTGAAAACTTATAAGCAACCATAAAGGGGTGTCGTCTATCTCAAGTCAAGACATGGTTCTATTAACTAATTAATATTTCACTAAGTAATTTATCATCATTCAAGCTATCAGGAATATATTGACTCATGAAAGAGTCTCACCTTTTAATAGATTAAAACAACAAACCAAACCACATAGATTATACTAATTATATCAAGATTAAGAATATAAGTACATGTAATGGACTAGGAAAGTTATTTATTAAAATTCAGAACATAAACAAGCATCTCTAATTGGTCCGTTCGATACATACGAAATATACTAGCACAAGAAGTTGGAATATTACCACTCTCATAACCAAAATCAAATTATATTTAATCTTATGCTACAATCATTAAGATGCTTGTCCTACCTCATCTTTGATTATGAACATTAATTTATTACTTATAAGAACCGACAATTTTAATCTTCCGTGCATGAGTCCAAATACTCCATACATAAAATTGTCTACTATATAAGTAAAGGACACACATATTAACACAATGATCTATTCAAATAAAGATTTCATTAATACTCCCTTCATTTAAAAAAGAATAACATACTTTGACTTGACACAAAGTTTAAGAAAATAAAGAAGACTTTTGAATCTTGTGACATTAAATTAAAGTTGTGTCAAATGTACCAAAATGCCCTTTAATCTTATGGTCCTAAACATGTCAAGTGGAAAATTGAAATTAAAATTTTGCCAAAAAAAAGGGATCATTCTTTTTTAAACGGACTAAAAAAAAAAATAAGTCATTCTTTTTTAAACGAAATATAAAAAAATATTTTTACATGTGATAAAAATATAATACTATAACACAAACTACGTATTAATATCACATCCTAACAGTTGCCCATTCCCATCTGCTGAAATATGACAACCAAAATTAGAAGCAGCACATGCTATGTAAGCTAGAGTGAAAGGACGTTTTTATTAGTTGTAGGGAGTCGGGGGCTAGAGCCAACGTTAGAGTTATGGACTAACGGGTTTTGGCAAAACTAATAGTTTTGACTCAAATTATACATACTAAAAAACTTATTTGACAATAAAAATTATGACTCGTACTCATAAACTAATAATTCTAATTCTGCCTAAAATAAGAGTAACAGAGAAAAAGATAACCAAGAAATTATATTCAAAACCACCCACATCAGTTCATTGTTGAAAATGACCCGCGGCAAGTTTACCGTTGAGATACATAGTGAATCTCTCTATAATGGCTAATGTTTAAGGCTTTGTTAAATCAATTTATTTCTTACTATAATTAAAAATAATTTAATTTGGAATTTTCTTATCCTTAATAAAAATATTTAGAGACACATAAATATGTAAGAATTATTTTAACCCATAAATATAATTTATTTATTTTTAAATCTGCGAAGTCAAAAAGATTTCTATGGGATCGATGGAGTATCATCTTTGTAGTGGAGAGCACTCCCTTTTTTGTCATACCGTGGATCTAGCAATATTAAATTGTACATTAGGCAATTATCCCTACCCCATAATCATCTTCACATTCAACTAAAGAACAACGCTTCAAACATCCTCCCCCATAGCTTTTGCATTCAACAAACTAGACACGCACCTCACACCACCTTTTCTGCATTTCTGTTCCTTCTGCGAACCCCTCACCCCACCCCCATTCCACCATACAAAACACAACTTTTTTTACACCTCTCGGACCCCACTTGGATCCCATCCATATGTACCTATCACAACAATTTGTAGTACTGAAACCAAAGAAATAATGTCCTCCCCTAGCTAAAGGACTTAGACAAGCCCCATTCCCCGCACCACCACTACCACTAGTGAAGTCTTCATCTGCTTCAATTCACGCCTTTCTTCATCTTCCATGAAACTCTCCAAATCCATTCTTAGCCCTAGCCATGCTCGTCATGAGCCGCCTCTCTCTCTCCCCCCTTCCCTTAGCCAACGGCAGCATTAAAGGTGGCCAATCCCCCGCTACGTTTCCTACCACCACGGGTAGGCTTTGATAACCCTGAACCTTCTTCTCCTAAGGTCACTTGTATTGGTCAAGTGAAAATGAAAACCAAGAAGAAAGTTAGCCAAACACGTAGTCTGTCTAACAGAAGCGTCGATAATGTAAATTTCAGGAAACTAGAACAAGCTGCACCTGAAGAAAGGGGATTAGTTATTCAGAACAATCAGAAGAGTTCTTCTGGTGTGCAGTTTCAATCACAAGATCAATGTGCCGCGGTGACAGCCGTGGCACATAGAAATCAGAGGTGGGTACACTTGCCATTGATAATATACGAAGCTTTGAGGGAGTTTAGTTGTTTGTTTCCATGTGGTTCTTCGTGTTTCTCAACAAATGAGAAAGAAAAAGAACCAAAAGCTAACGGATCAGGAGAAGTTGATAATAATGTCGTCGCTAGATGGCTAGTTGCATTGCAAGATGGGGAAGCGGAGAAAATGGAGGAAATGCAAAGTACAATGAGAAGTTCAAGAAGGCATGTGTTTGAAGGAATTGAATTCAAAGACTATGAGAATGTTGAATTGTAGGAAGAATCAGTGACAGAAGAGAAAGGCAGAGTTAGCATTTGCATTCCGCCTAAGAATGCTTTGCTTTTGATGAGATGTCGATCTGATCCTATGAAAATGGCTGATATCACTAATAGATTCTGGGAATCACCTACTCGAAAAGAAACTGATGAAGAAGTCGAAAAAGAAGATAAGAAAGACATTGGAGTAAATGTGGGTGTGGAAGAACTAGTAGATACACAAAAGTTCGAATGCAAAGTACTAGAGGAAGCTAGTGTTTCTGTAGATTGTATTGAAAATGAAGAGAATCTGGAAGCAGTTAAAGCCATGGAAACGGAAATAGAAAGTAGTACCGATGAGGAGAAGTTCAAGTTCGGTGAATTAACGACAGAAACAGAGCAAGAAGATGAAGAAAAGAGTGAGATAAAGGCACTTGTAGCAGTAGAAGTAAACTCAATTGAACAAGTACCCGATAGTCGAGTCCGTGAGCCGGAGAAAGAAGAAGAAGACAGCAGCATTAAGAGCTATTCATCTTTTTCAGAAAACTCCAACGGAGAATATATCGAAAGAGAAAACGAAGGAATTGTAGCTGGAGATGATGGTACATTAGAAGTAGTAGAAAAAGATAACGATGAGAAATTCAAATCAATGATAGAAAAGTTAATCGAAGAAGCACTCTTATTGGAAAACATAGACGGAGAAGTTGTACAAGAAGCGAAATCTGAAGCAGTAATTTCAGAGCCGGAAAAGAAAGAAATCAAGAACGAATATATGACAGATGTTGAGCATCCTACGGAATCGACTAAACAGCAAAACGAATCAATTCTGCCAGATTGCTTGCTACTAATGATGTACGAACCCAAACTAGCAATGGAAGTTTCCAAAGAAAAATGGGTTTGCAGCAGTAACACCGAGAAGAAAAAGGAAATTTTCCTCTCAGAAGAATCTAACAAGAGCCAGCACCTCCCACCTCAACCGCCTCGGTCATCGTGTTCTTTTCCAGACACAATGTCCATGGCGACGATGATAGAGCCGAAGCTAGGAACCTCAGTGGCTTATGAGCCGTTTGTGTTGACGAGGTGCAAGTCGGAGCCGATGAGGATGGCGGCTACGGCTACAACGGCGGCTAAGCTTGTGCCGGAGAGTTGTTTCTGGAAGAATAGAAAGATTGAGCCACATAGACGAGCTACATTTGGATTCCGGGCCGCTGGAGTCGGGTTTTGAGCTGACCGGAATTGTTTATTCTGTAATCTGTTGTACTTGTGCACTGCTCAGGTTGTACATTTTCATTAAACCCTTTAGCATGAATGGAAATTTTAGTTGTAGAAGAATTAAGTAATCCTTTTTCAGTTTTAAAATTTTGAATATTTCATGATTTAATTCAAGATTATCCATGATCTTCTTTGTTAAAAAGAAATTGTTTCTTGTAATTTTATCAGTTCCAACAAATTATTCTACGTTCATATCATTAGTGTATATACCTAGAGCTAATTTGTGTTAACTTAAAATCAGTTTGGATCATTTTGATTTAAAATCAAGTGTTTATAAATAATTTTTTATTTTACGCAAACATTAT
>NC_061119.1:176128305-176157145 GCF_002878395.1 Capsicum annuum
TTGTTTGAGATACCAACTTGTCCCAACACACCAAAAATAAGTTCCAACTTTGGTTTTGCTTGATTTCTTCTTTGTTCACTTCCGAATTTGCATAAAAAGAGGTAACTTTCTCGGCTCCTAATGGTTATGTGTTGATTTATTTATTGTTTAAACAAGTTGATATGTGCATTCCCGTGAAAAATATATAGAATCTATCATGCTTTTATGTAGGAGCCTTGAAGTTGCCTATAATCTCAATGTTGGGCCTTATGTTGAATTAAATTCTAAAGTTAGGCCCCAAACAGAAGTTGAACTTGAATGAAGAAAGTAATACCACAAGTTAAACATGTTTTCTTGCTTTGAAAATCATGATTCTTAATATGTGTGTGCACATTGGACTTTTTGTGATTTCAAATAGGTTACAAGGGTGTGAAAATTGAGGAAAAATTCAAACTTTTTGAATTTTGAGTTTTCCTTCAACTTTTGCTATCCCTCATTGTTGTTGGAAGCTCATGGCTGGATTTTCAGGTACAAATGGCACCTAAATTTGCTAAGAATAAGAACGGTGAGACATCTAGGGGACGAGATGAGTCCCCCAAGACTAGTAGTTCGGTGGAGGAGTACCCGATTCAGTGGAGTAGTAAGACAGCAATTAGGGTGACGTGCAGAGTTACTAGAGGGTAGATGCGCTAGGTTTCTTAAGCTATTGTATCCCGGATAAGGATGAAGTCATCTTGGATGTCACTCTCACACACTCCTCTGCTAGATGATGATGATGATGATGAGCACGAGACAGATTTTGAGTCTAATCCATAGGTTGTAGCTCAGGACTCCCAGTCTGAGGAGGGGTCCCAGGATTTATCCGAGGATGCAGAGCAGGAGGAGTCATTATCAATACCTCAGTCTGAAGAGGGTGACACCACACATGTATAATATACAGATGTACCCCAGTATGAGGAGGGTAAACGATAGGCTTCCCACAATGTACCAGTATAGTAGGGGTAGAGTCTTGCACCCACACATGCCATAGAGGTACCTCCTAGGTGGTGTGTAGATAATATGTGAGACATATTTGTTATGGACAGTTATATTTTGGAGGCAGGTAGGCCTAAGAGGCTTATTTATGAGGAGCGTCGGATTGATCTATCTAGGTTGAGTCAAGTACCATAGTTACAGGCTACATTCGATCGATATCAATTAGAGTGGATGACTAGACCACTCGATTCTTATAGCCCAACCATGGTATGTGAGTTTTATGTATCCTACCGAGCTACAGTAGTTTTTCCTATGCATAGAGCTCCATTCTAGGTGAAATTTACAAAGCAGCCACAACTTGATCATACACTTGTGAGAGAGGTCAGAGTTGATATTTCAGTATATACTATCTACCAGGTCATATATCACTCTTGCATCTATAGTTGAGTGTGATTATAGATTGAGAGTCACATGAGATCAACATATTATGCGGGAGGCTGAGCATGGATGAGAGATGGTTGAGATGGCTAGGTGGATAACTAGCTATATTTCACCTTTAGGTGATGTGACCCCATGGATCGAGGGTCATGGTGTGATCATAAAGGGGTCGTTGATTTTTTTAGGCCAAGTTTTGGTGGTTGCTCATCTGATACCGACTATTACCCATAACTTTAGATAATATATTGACTTCGGAGGTTTCTAGTATGATGTTCGAATATGCTATCTATTTTGTAGCTATCCTCTGGCATGATATCAATGTTAGAGCATTTAGGGAGACCATTAATCTTTCATTCCCTTACATGATTCAGAGGTTATATGATGAGGTCGATGTACCTGAGATACAAGGTGTAGATGATATGGTACGTGTGATGGCTACTGTATAGACAAAGATTATGAAGGATCTGGCATGTCTAGGCCTTTCCTAGAGAGCTAGGGAGCCTGCTACAGTACCTCAGACCTAGGATAAGGGCCCATCAGTTTCCACAGTGCCTGGTGATGCACATGGAAGTGATGTGGGTATTAGTGTTGATATTAAGATAGAAGAGCAGAGAGAGGATCCAAATTTGAGTACTCGAGGCGAGGGGACACCAGCCACTTCTTCATCAGCCCCGATTTCTACCTCAGAGCCAATTGGCATATCTTCAGAGCCTACTCACCCATCTACTACAGCCCCTGCTATAGGTATGATTACTATATCTTGTGAGTTCTTGTAGAGCTTAGTGGACAGCCAGAGGGCCACTGATGCTCGGTTGAGGGTTGTTAAGATCGAGATGGCTACCCTATATGGGCAGATAATATCAAGAGTTCAAATAAGATTCGAGCAGGCAGAGGCCAGATAGGAGGCCGCACAGAGATCTGCACTGTTTGAGCTAGGTACTAACTTCTAGGAACATCTTGATGAGTTTGAAAAATAGGTTACAACTCGATTTATAGAGATAGATGCGTCAGATCTAGCCCAGGTAAGAGAGGATTTGGATATATTACGAGCAAAGGTGCCCTATCTCATAGAGTGTTGTATAGCAGCCACCTTCTTAGTTATACCCCCAATGGTCTAGCTATCACCTCTGCTCATACCTAGTTAATTTGACTTCTTTGTAGAGGATAAGAAGGAGGTCCTGGTAGTTGGGGCCAAGAGAGTTCATATAGGAGACTTGCAGGATCCTGATATGCCATATGATCAGGCAGTTAAAAGGGCCAGACATGATTTGATAGTGACTGCAATCGTTGATAGATAGAAGAGTATAGATATGGTTGCGGGTGCATCCTCTATCAGAGCACCGCCACCACCACTGCCTCCGCCAGCTGATATGCCCTTATTTAGGGACGCTCATGGCACGTACACTTAGTGCATCCCAGGTATGTTCTCACTTTTCTTTATTTTGTATTATTTTCATACATTGAGGACAGTTCATAGTTTTTTAGTTAGGGATGGGGTATACCATAACCACTGCGGGTTTTGTTGTCGTGCTTCTTTTTCTGTTAGTTGCAGTATGATTATAGAATCGCATGTCTAGGATAATTTATGTCGTATTGGTTTTGTCTAGTATTGTGTTGAGTTTTTGTGTAGTTAAGAGATTTTTAAGTAGTTAGGACAATAGTCATATTTTGACTGATCTTGAATACCCCTTCAAAAATTATGTTTTAGAACTGTATGAATATATATATATATGAACAGATAGATTTTTTTGTGGCATTAAGATTAGGGGAACTATAATAACTTGCTATCAATTGCATGAATCGGATAAGTAGTAGCTTATAATATTGACTTTGTGCTATATGTGTATGAGATCCTACTTAGTTCCCTTTGTGCGTTGAATTCAGAACTTGCCTGGTTAGTCTTTCCTAGGTTGAAGGATATTTAGTTAGGAAAGGATCATAGGCCATTTTTTATTGTAGTCCACTTTTAGCCTAAATGATCTTTTATGTGTAAAATAGTATCCCTTGATCCCTGTTTTGAGCTTTGTAGCCTGTTTCATTTTTTTCACCTATTCACTTTTCCATTTTTATTACAATGAACCTATTTGGACCTGGTCCTCCTTGGACATTGTGCACCTTAACTCAGGCAAAACACCTAAATTGAGGGTGACTATCATAGGGGTGCATAGTGTAAAGTAGGTATGTAGAAGGGTAAAATAAGAGAAAAAGGTTGGGTGTGGTAGCCAAAGAAAAAGAAAAAGAAAAGAAAAAAAATAGAAAATGAAAAGAAAAAATTATGAAAAAATTTAAAAAGAAATAATAAAAAGACCACACTTAACCTGAATGTGCTTTAAAATAAAAAGGGAGAAATAAAAAGAAAATTAGTTAATAAGTGAGACCCCAAGGTTAGTGTAGTGCCAAGGAGGCTTAGTCACTTAATATGTCCATATGTACATACCATCCCCCAAGCCTACATTCCAAGCCAAGAGAAGTCATATAGTAATCGTAACTCGATTGTCTGAATGCTAAAGTAAAGAAAATAAGGGAAATCATATGATATTTGATGCACATTTATTGGAACTTCTCTTTTGAGTGTGAGTGTCTCTTGACTGTCCCTGCATTAACATGCATTATATCATATTAGTGAGTGGGACACCTTTGTTGTGAGGGCACATGAGTCATATTGCTAGTTGCTTGCTTGTTTTGGGTAGTGTAACTTGTACATATGCAAGGTTGTCTGTTGTTAATCCAATGCCATACCTTGATCCCATTGTGTCACATTGTTGTGCTTCATGTTTATACATAAGTTAGTTTTGAAAAGTGAGGTTGGAGGGGGTGTTGTGTTTTTAGCTTAAAGTATTGACTAATTGCCTTAAATAGCTTAGATTCTCCTAGTTAAGCATCATTTTTATTTTGTTGTGTTTTGTTGTCTAACGACATGCAAATATTCTAAGTTGAGGGTGTTGATGTACTATAAAAATATAGCACTTTCTATTCTTAAAATTATATAAATATGCATGTTTCTTACGTTGTTTTGTTAGATATGATGCGTTTTGGGTATGTTTTGCAGGAAATCATGTTTTGGATGTGAAGTTCGTGAAAAAAGAGGAAAAAAGGTGTTTTCACTACTTTTGAGAGCAATTATGGATGTTTGATACACATTTCGGATTGTTCGTGATCAAATCATGTTAGGAGATTGAAGAAGAGCTGAAAAGATGACTCCCGACACATGCTAAGTCAACATGCGGACCGCATATAGTACTTGTGGACCGCATGTAGGCAAATCAAGTGTCAGAAGTCCAAAATACCGAGAGCTGACTTGCAGGAAATTTTGGTCTGGCACTTGCAGTTGCCACTTGCGCCCTCCCTGCAGGCCACAAGTACTACCTACGCCCAAGAGCAGGGCGCAAGTAGGGACCATAAGTGGCCACTGACCTTTTTTTCTCCTATTTTATGCGGATTTTGGTTTTAGGGTTTCCTCATGTACTATAAATACCCATTATGTGATTTTTTAGTAAAAGTGATGCACTCTTGATACTCACAAACATATTTTGATTTCGAGATTTGATTTTGATCTTGGAATTCTCTTGTATTAATTTCAGTTGATTAATTTAGTTATGATCTTGGGTTTTTACTTCTTATTATTGTGATTTCATCTTATGCTTTTAATGATGAATGTTGTTGATTTCTTCACAAGCATGAGCGGCTAAAACCCATAGCTAGGGTTGTGGAAACCCAGGCGGATTGACGAAGTAGGGAAAGTGCTATTGTTGTTCTGAGACAATACTCATACATACATTGCTTTATCTTCAATATAATAGTTTTCTTAATGGGTGCACACGTTAGGATCTCGCCTAAATTATTGCTACTTATTCCAAAAGAGGAGTAGTGACTAGGAAAAGATAAAAACAACAGTTATTTGGAGTTTAACTATCGATCCATGCTTATAGGCTTTATCTATGTAAGATGGTTAGATTTTATCTAATAACTAGGGACTTAAAAGGTAATAAATAACTGGGATTAAGATAAGGTTTAGTAACGTGATATCTTAAGAATCAAAAGGTAAAGGGTGAGATCCTTCTACTCGTCCAAAAGACTATAGAAGGTACATAACTTATCAATTTTGCATGAAAGGTATTGGGTTGATTTAACAAAGCACGATAAGCCTACGGAGTTAAGAATCCAGGGGGAACACAATCCTAGCATTCACCTATGACTAATTATAACCGAAATTGATACTCCCCACTTGTTCAATTTTGCTATTCAAACCCCCCATTTACTTTTCCAGTTTTGCCCGTTGATTATAACAACTAAGAGCCGTGAGTCCATGTATTCCCTTGGAATTCGACCCCAACCTTTGTTGGGTTACTATATTTGGAAGGGACCGTATAATCTTTAGAGTGGAGGTGTAGCTTGGACGTCACCAACATCTTGGGGGAACCATGGTTTATCGTTGCAGTTTCAGATCCATAGGATAGCAGACATCCACTATAGGCCCTACTGTCATTTTCAGATGATATTTTGGTAAGCTCCATCCCCTATGGAGCCAGTCTATGTCTAGTATTTTGATTATATTTACCAGTCTTTAGTTGGGCATGTCGGGCCTTAAGCCAACTAGTCATTTGTAGTATAGCATGTCAAACTGACTAGAGGCTTCATGAACATCACACAATATTATATTATACAGTTTTTTAATATAACTCCCCCGTGTACATATACAACTCATATTGGATATCCTACTCGTTATTATTCCATAATCTTGCGTATGTCATAGAGTGCTTGTAAAGTAAGTGTATATGATCCTTGTCCACCATTATAGTTTTGAGGCATGACATAGATGTAGTAAGAAACAATAAATAGATGGGTGATCTTACTATATCACCCTTTGAATATAATAATTTTTTCTTTGAAAAATGCAATGATTGACGTATTGTATTTAATACCAAGGGTAAAATAGATAAAAATGGATAAATTATTCATTGATTTCATAAATTGGATAGGTATTGTTGGACATTCTAAAATAAAATAGTGGGCAAATAAAGATGGACGAAGAGAATACATTGATGTCATTAAATTCCCAACCTCCACAAACTTTTTCAGCCAAAGTATAAGGTAAGTAACTCTATTTACCTTATAATATAAAATTACGATTTTACCTTGCACTTTACTATGTGACAAACGATGTTGACTTTCAATGGATATGGTAAGTACTGTGTTTACCTTATCCGTTTTGAATTTTTTTCATTTTCATATGCCTCTGTAAAATTTTGAATGAAAAACTTGTCTTTTAAGCTCTGAACTCAAACATAATGCATATAGACACACTAAGCCAGCATTTCTATATTGTTTTACAAGTTTACACTATCTCTGCCAAAATCCTAAATCAGCGTGGGCAAACCACTAAACGCTGATCCAACACCATCATCAGGGGAGAGATATAGAAACAAATTTAATATTTGAACATTATAATTATATTCTTTTAAATAATCCGACATTGGAATTTTGTAAGTCTGCCATTGAAGTGTGATGCTGGTCATCCATTTCTTAGGTAAAAATATAAAAATGAATGACCTGCTACAATAAGTAAAAGTCACATGATGGTGTAAAAATAAAATACATCGACGGTTAACCAAACTTTAAATCTAAACAAATAAGATGTTGCAATGGTGGCAACGGCATAACCATTGTTACACGACATTTTTGGTGTGAATTTAAGTAAAGTTCACATGGGAATAAAAGGGAAGGTTAAAACAAAAGAATCCAAAGACTGCAACATGACTAGCGACTCCTCTTTCAGAAGAAGCTCAATTCCTCCTCATGCGTTACCTGTGATCGTGTACTCCAATCGCCCAAGTTGTAAATGTCCTCGGTGTTTGGACTCACTCTATTCATTTTTATTTATCTATTATATAAATATGTAAACTTTTACTTGTCCAGTTTAAAATTAAGCAATAATTTATCAATTAATTTATAATTTACCTTATTAATAGCTATTCTATAACCATTTTTTAAATATTAAATTTATATTCAACAAGTGATGAATAATTAATTTATTACCATCTCTTTGTTACGTTCAAATGTCAAGAAGAATCACTTCTCAAATAATGAAATAGTAGCTGCCATTGAAGAGAGAAAAAAAAGAGAGTAATCTCTTATTCTGGAACTAAACCCACTTTACACAATGACCTATCTTATTTGGAATCTTCTAGATTCACTCTTTTTATTCATTTACAAAAATAAACTGCAATTAAAAGACATGGACTCTATCTTTGTTGGGCTATATATTGGGTTGGATCAGCATGTCCAAACGCCCCCCTCCCCGCAAGCTCGAATGGGATACCAGACCAAACTTGGGAAATAAAGTACAATGGTGAACACCTAGTAAAGCCTTAGTGAACACATCAGCCTCCTGTGAAGCACTAGAAACAACATGTAAAAAGATGAGACCAGATTAAAGCATATCCTAAACAAAATGACAATCCACCTTGATATGTTTCATGCGCTTATGGAAAATTAGATTCTTAGGAATGTGGATAGCAAAATGAATGTCACAGAAAATAAAAATGGGGGTAAGATAGTGTAACGCCTCGAATCTATACCCTGAACGCTACACGGTACTTATGACCCTAAAGGACCACAAGCCAACCCATGAAGGATATCTTCTGTGAGCACTAAATAATATACTATAATAAATGTGGAAAATAGGCTGAAATGCCATAAGGTTCAAAATCTGTAAATATTAATAAAGTGTATCAGCTGAACTAATAATCTGTAAAAGTGAACATTGTCTGAAAACTAGTCTGAAAAGCCTCTAACTGAACTGTCTGAAAGTAGAGTTGATGGGACAAGCCCCCAACTAACCCCACATACTGAAATACTAAAACTAGTAAAAATCTGAAATAAAAAACTATCCTTGAATGGTGAGGACTCACTGCTAATCTACTGTTGTTGGTTGAATCTGAATCTATCAATGCGCGATTGGGAACCTAAGCATTCGAATGTATGATATAATACATCATAGCACAAAGAAAGAGTATGTGTCAGTACGTGGAATATACTGGTATTCTAGATGGGGTAAGGCTAAATGCAAGGGTTCACATGCATGGACAATAACTGACTGCATGATATAGAGTAACAAAACATGAGAGTACATGGATAACTGATACTACTATAAATACTGAGTATGCAATACTGTGCATATACGTGTATACTGTAACTAAACTTTTCTGAAGCTGAGTACTAAGATCTGATAACTGAGTAACTAATATTTAAAGTTATTAATACTGAATAATTATATCTGACAATCCTGATACTGTATAATTGAATTGAGTTCTATTCTGAAGACTTAGACTGAAACTGTGGGAGGTATCATCTAACCGATATGCCAGAAATAAGATAAGATAACTAAGCTGGGGTCCAATCTGTAACCCCAATTAGAAGGGTGTCAATACTATGCCACGGGTAAGTACAAGCTGAGAGTTACCCTCATCTGGCAGGTACTCTAATAAGAATGGTGGAATACTCAACTGGCAGGTTAAAACACCTCATCAACTCTCAACTGGCAGGTTTGATATCCTAACCTACACTGGCTACGTAGTTCGGGAACTCAAGGATTGCTTCTAAGGATCACACCCTCTAATGGCAGGTGAGCCCCCATCCTTGGGTTCACTCGGTGTTGAATCCTAGTCCCAACTGAAAGACTCTGAACTGAGCATACTGAACTGTATTGGACTGAGACTGAGTTTACTAAATTTTCCAGAATTCTATAACTGACTAAGAGTACTTCTAATCGTGACATGACTGAGATTCTGTAACTGACACTGGCTCTAGGTAAACAGCTAAATTATTGGGTATTAACTACCCCCAGGACTCGATAACATGAAAACTAAAGCATAACATAATCTTGAATAACATGACATTGTTCACTTGTTCATAATTCATCCATAGAGACTTTTTATCAAACACTTGTAAGGCATCTACTTATTCACGAAGGGGGAATGACACTAATTCATTTACAAAGGCATTTTATCAAACACATGGGGAGCGTACTTAGGTTATACAACAATCAACACACATTGTTATCATAGCTACATCAATCAACTTGTAAATTGAAGGGTTCATCAAGAGGATCATGTAATTCAACACATATAATAATTAATTTCATGAAAGCTTGTAATTTAATTATGTACAAAAACCCAACAATAACATGAATAAGAATTCAATTCAATTTAAGCATGAAAGTTCATAACTCAATAATCTTTTAGTTTAAAAACGAATTCGTGGACTCTATGGGTGGAAGGGACCCATAGATGAACACCTAACATAACTTGGAATGTTAATGCTTGAAGGTTCTTGGAGAAATTCTTGATCTTTGTTCTTGAATTTTGAAACTAGTGTTTTTCTTATTTTGAGAGAGAATGATATACTTTGGGGAAAATTGAGTGAATACTGATATATTTTGGTCATTTAGGGATTAATTTCATGTTTAAGGCTGATTTAGGTCATGGTAAAAGTCTAAGTTTTCCTTGGAATTTAAAATCCCGTAGCTGGAATGCCGATTAAGGCCTCAACGCGACGTGGTGAATGGATCATTGCTATATCCACTGCGACGCGGTGGAATCGTGGTGACTCTTTGGATGGTGACAATTGTTGTATTCTGATATGGCCTTCAGCGTAACGTGATGGAGTGCTCATCACGATACTCACCATGATACGACCTAATCGCTGTGATCTATTGTTTTTACATAAACTGCCCCAACTCTTCGCCCGGGTATCAAATTTGGGCGAATTTTGTATAGTTGAAAAGCTGACTGAATTCCCTACGTATTTGCAGGCTCTAAACTGAAAAAATACTGAGTATTTCATAAATTTTATATAGGATAACTCACGTACTTAGAGCTAAGTTAAGCTCTAGGAATTCGAGGTATTACAATATCTCCTCCTTGGAAACATTTGTCTTCAAATGAGACTGATTAAGCTGAGAAACACTGATAGACTGAGCTGACACACTGAATATGAATAAATGAGACATGACTACATTACTGGACTACTGACAAGCTGAGTTCTTATACTGAACATGCATATCTAATGTATGGAATACATGACTGAAGCTACTGGTAAGCTGAATTTTTGCACTAAACATGCATATCTAATACATGAGTACATGTCTGAACTGATTCTTGAATGCATGACAGAATATGTAACGGTAAGAAATACCAAGTTTATAATTGTAACTGAACATGGAATTGAGCAAAGCTAAGGAAGACTGTTACCTTAAGCTGAATCTGAGTTTGCGAAGAAGAGGTGAGGATACTAGGTCCGCATATCTACTTCTGCTTCTGCTTCACAAGTAGCTCCCTCAATGGACTAACTCCACTAAAGAAATTTTACTAAGGAAACTTTTTTGTCCCTCAGTCTGTGAATCTGATGATCGAGGATCTGGACTAGAACCTCTTCAAAAGAAAGATTGTTTTGAATATTTACGTCCTCTAAAAGAACTATAACTTCTGGGTCACCAATGCATTTCTTTAGCAAGGAGACATGGAATACTGGATGTATTGAGGCTAGGTCTAAAGGCAACTTGAGCTCATAAGCTACCTTTCCAAAATGGCTGAGAACTCTATAAGGACCGTCATTCTCTTCTTGCCAAACCTTTTTATTCCTTTCATGGGAGAGATTTTCAAATGCACAAAATCACCAATCTCAAACTTGAGATCCTTTCTCCTCACATCTATATTGGATTTTTCTCGGCTCTGGGTAGCCCTAAGTTTTTCTCTGATTAACTGAACCTTCTCTAAGGCATCGAATACTAAGTCAGGCTCTACAACTGTGGCCTCACCTACCTCGAACCAATTGATTGGAGATCTATATCTCCTACCATAGAGGGCTTCAAATAGAGCCGTCTGAATACTGGAATGATAGTTGTTATTATATGCGAATTCGATCAAAGGAAAGTGGTCATCCCAACTACCCTTAAAATCAACAACACATGCTCTAACATATCTTCTAGAGTCTAAATAGTCCTTTCTTTTTAACCATCTGTCTGAGGGTAGAAGCCTGTACTGAGATGAACTTGGGTACCGAGAACCTTTTGGAATGCTTTCCAAAAATAAAAGGTAAATTGAGTACCTCTATCTAAGATGATAGATACTGGGACTCCGTGTAAACTGACCAACTCTCTAATATAGAATTTGGTGTAGTCCTCGGTAGAATAGAAGGTATGAATTGGTAAGATATGAACTGATTTGGTCATCCTATCTACGATAACCCATATAAAATCATGCTACTGACGAGTACGAGGCAAACTTAACACAAAGTCCATGTTCACTTCTTCCCCTTTCCATGTGGGAATACTGAACTCCTTCATGGACCCACTAGGCTTTTGGTGCTCAATCTTAACTTGCTGACATGTAGATCACTTAGCTACAAACTCTTCAATATCCCTCTTTATCCCACTCCACCAATAGATCTCCTACAAATTACGGTACATCTTAGTGGCCCATGAGAGTACATGGATAACTAATACTACTGCAAATACTAAGTATGCAATACTGTGCATATACGTGTATACTGTAACTAAACTTTTCTGAAGCTGAGTACTAAGATCTGATAACTGAGTAACTAATATTTAAAGTTATTAATACTGAATAATTATATCTGACAATCCTGATACTGTATAATTGAATTGAGTTCTATTCTGAAGACTGACACTGAAACTGTGGGAGGTATCATCTAACCGATATGCCAGAAATAAGATAAGATAACTAAGCTGGGGTCCAATCTGTAACCCCAATTAGAAGGGTGTCAATACTATGCCACGGGTAAGTACAAGCTGAGAGTTACCCTCATCTGGCAGGTACTCTAATAAGAATGGTGGAATACTCAACTGGCAGGTTAAAACACCTCATCAACTCTCAACTGGCAGGTTTGATATCCTAACCTACACTGGCTACGTAGTTCGGGAACTCAAGGATTGCTTCTAAGGATCACACCCTCTAATGGCAGGTGAGCCCCCATACTTGGGTTCACTCGGTGTTGAATCCTAGTCCCAACTGAAAGACTCTGAACTGAGCATACTGAACTGTATTGGACTGAGACTGAGTTTACTAAATTTTCCAGAATTCTATAACTGACTAAGAGTACTATTGATCGTGGCATGACTGAGATTTTGTAACTGACACTGGCTCTAGGCAAACAACTAAATTATTGGGTATTAAATACCCCCCGGACTCGATAGCATTAAAACAAAAGCATAACATAATCTTGAATAACATGAAATTGTTCACTTGTTCATAATTCATCCATAGAGACTTTTTATCAAACACTTGTAAGGCATTTAATTATTCACGAAGAGGGAACAAATGCTATCAGGTTATAATAGAACTAATTTATTCACATAGGTATTTTATCAAACACATGGGGAGAATGCTTAGGTTATACAACAATCACTACACAACTATCATAGCTACATCAATCAACTTGTAAATTGAAGGGTTCATCAAGAGGATCATGTAATTCAACACATATAATGATTAATTTCATAAAAGCTTATAATTTAACTATGGACAAAAACCCAACTATAACATTAACATGAATTCAATTCAATTGAAGCATGAAAGTTCATAACTTAACAATCTTGTAGTTTGAAAACGAATCTGTGGACTCTATGGGTGGAAGGGACCCATAGATGAACACCTAACATACCTTGGAATATTAATTCTTAAAGGTTCTTGGAGAAATTCTTGAGCTTTATTCTTGAATTTTGAAACTGAGGTTTCTTGCTTTTGAGAGAGAATGATGTACTTTGGGGAAAATTGAGTGAATAATGAATTATTTTGGTATTTAGGGATTAATTTCGTGTTTAAGGTTGATCTGGGTCATGGAAAAAGTCTAAGTTGCCCTTGAAATTTAAAATCCGACAACTAGAACGCTGATTAAGGCCTCACCATGACGTGATGAATGGGTCATCGCTATATCCAGAGCGACGCGGTGGAATCGCAGTGACTCTCTGGATGGTGACAATTGTTGTTTTGGGGTTCACCGCGATGCGGTGCAATCGCGGTGACCCTTTAGAAATTGACGAATGCCTGAATATGCAATGGAGTGCTCATCGCGATACTCACCGCGACACGGTCTAATCGCGGTGAGCCACCATGTTTACATAAACTGCCTTAACTCTTTGTTCGGGTATCATATTTGGATGAATTTTATATCGTTGGAAAGCTGACTGAATTTCCTACATATTGGCAGTTTCCAAACTGAAAAATAATGAGTATTTCATAAATTTTATATAGGATAACTAACGTACTTAGAGCTAAGTTAAGCTCTAGGAATTCAGGGTATTATAGATAGAGAACACCAAACTCTTTAAGAAGTCCAACTACCCAAACAACTTCAGCAACCAACTGTCGCAAAGCTCTATATTCAGCTTCATCCAAAGAAAGAGCAATATTGGCTTGTTTCTTGGACTTCTAAGAAATAGGACAGCTACCCAACAATAAAATATAACCACTGACAGATTTGCGGGAGCTAGAGCAGCTAGCCCAATTAGAATCCCAAAAGACAACAAGATCAAATGTAAGAGAGTTGGTAAACAACAACCCCAAATCAGAAGTACCAGCCAAGTACCTCAAAATATGTAAACCAATGTCAAAATGAGGAATACAAGGTTTAGACATAAACTGACTAAGATGTTGCACACTCTTGGTGATATCAGGTTGTGTATGCTGAAGAAAATTTAATTTTTTGACCAGCTTTCAAAATAAAAAGAGATTAGGAAGGAGGTATCCAGATTCAGCAGATAGTTTAAAATGAATATCCAAAGAAGATACCACAGGGCAAGCATCAACATAATTAAATTTAGAAAGAAGATCCAAAAACAAATTTTGTTGATTGACCAGTAACCCTTGAGGTTGTTTAATGATCTGAAGTCCCAAAAAGTAGTGAGCAATTCCCAAATCCTTAATCTTGAATTGGCCATCGAAAAAATGTTTAAGAGCAGAAATTTCAGAAAGGTCATCACCAGTTACAAGAATGTCATCAACATATACAACTACAATAGTAAGGGAAGAACCAGAAAGCTTTGTAAATAAGGAGAAATCATTCTTACTGGTAACATAACCTTTGTAAGCAGCGAACAACTTTGCATACCATTGCCTATTGCCTAGAGGCTTGACAAAAACTATATAATGATTTATTAAGCTTTCAAACTAGAGGTGATATAGTAGGATCAGAAGACTGAACATATAACCCAAGAGGAATCTTTATATAACCTTCCTCATCAAGATCACTATGTAAGAAGGCGTTGTTGACATCCAATTGAAATATATCCCAATTCCTTTTAACATCTACACTAAGAAGGCACTTAATGGTAGTAAGCTTGGCAACCTTAGAAAAAGTTTCATCAAAGTCAATCCCCTCTTGTTGAGTGTCACCTCGAATGACTAACCTAGCCTTATATCTCTTAATACTCCTATCTACCCGATGTTTAATTTTATAGACCCATTTAGAGAGAATAGCCTTCTTCCCAGGAGGTAAGGGCACAATATCCCATATGTAATTCGCCTTAAGTACCTGGAACTCTTTTAACATAGCCTTTTGCCAAACCAAATTAGAAACAACCTGTGATAAAACAGAGGTTCCAGCAAGCGATTCTCGAGATTGGAATAAGAAACCTTGGGATAGAAACGTATGTGAAAATTTAATCCTTTAAGTGAGAAAGAGGGGCAAAAGATCTGGAAAATCTTCTGACAAGAATCAGAGTAGAAGTAGAGTTTGTACAAGTAGAAGAAAAGGTAGAAGAAGTAGGAGTAGGAAAATCAACCTCATTAGGAAAAGAAATAGGAAATAAAACAGGTGTAGAAAGAGTAAAATAAGGGAAAATGCTCTCATAAAATAATACATCCCTAGAAAAAATACAGTATGCTTAGCCAAATCTAATAACTTGATGCCTTTTTATTCATGCTATAACCAAGAAACACACATGAAATGGATCTAGACTGAAATTTGTCCCTATATGGCTTAGGAACAACACCAAAATAGAGAAAACCAAAAAATTTGAGGTGAGTATAAGAAGGTTCAGAATTATACAAAAGTTGATAAGGTTTTTGTGATGTAATAAGGGAGAAGGAAATTTGTTTATCAAATAAGTGGCCGCGAAGACACATTCCCCCTAATATTTAAGTGGAAGTTTAGATTGAAAGATAAAAGATCTTGAGGGTTCCCGTAAATGCTTGTGTTTTTTTTCCACAAAGCCATTTTATTTTGGTATGTGAAGGGTAGAAGTTTGGTGTATAATACCCTGGGAAGAAAAGAAAGATATGGCATTGTTACTAGTCCCCAACTGAAATGCATTATCAGATATAAAGACTTGAACTGTAGTATGAAATTGGGTTTGGACAAGAAAAATAAAGGACTTAATAAGGGAAAAAGCATTAGATTTGGCAAAAAGTAAATGTGTCTAGGTTTCCCTAGAATAATCATCTGCCATGGTTAATAAATACTTGTATCCATTCTATGTTGGGGTGTGATAAGGTCCCCATAAATCGACATGAATTAATTGAAATGAATAAATAGACTTAATGGAACTCTCAGGAAAAGCAAGTTGTTGTTGTATAGCCATGGGACAGATTTCACAAACAAAAGACTGTTTCTTGGATAATTTGTCTTTTAAAGTAATTGATCTCATTTTACTAAAAGGCATATGGCCAAGTCGTAGATACCAACACATATTAGATTCAATTATGAAAGAATTAGAAGAAAAAAATACATGAAGCAGACTGTACAGAAGAAGGAACACATTTATTCAATCCAATGGTATTAACAATATTGACAGAACGTGAATCAAAAGAAAAAGAAATAGTGTTCCCAGCTCACCAGAAAAAGTAGCAGGTATGGATGATTATGAGGGTGGATCTGGCTAAAAAAATGTAAAGGCCATTAAATACTCTACTAAGAGCCAGTGTTCTCTTCAGAGAAAGGCCCTGTAGAATACAATGATTAAGAGAGAAATAAGTACCACAATCAAGTTGTAACAATAATGTGTACAGAGAAATGAGGTTATATTGAAAAGAAGGAACATATAAGATATCTAAAAGAGTAATGTCTTTTGTCAAAGAGAGAGATCCTGTACAAGTCACTTTAGTTTTATAGCCATTAGGTAATGTTACTATATATGGAACTGAAAGATGTTTAATATGGAAAATAAGATATTTATCAGGAGTCATATGGTTTGTTGCACCCGTATCTATTATCCAAGGATTATCAACCCATCTGGAGAACTGAAAAGCAAAGACATAACAAGTTCTAAAATTAGTACAGTCAACCAAATTGCAAAATGTGGAGAGCCAGAGTCAAAATTTGCAGAACCAGAGGTGGAAGTGTCTTATGAAGGAACTTTAGTTTATTGGAAAAGAGATAGCAGGCGTTCATATTGTTCCTTAGTGAAACCATGACTCTGAATTTTAGACTGTGGAGATTTGCATTCATTAAAAAAACCTTCTACCTGACCCAAACCTGGAGGTTCTGAAACTTGGGCATAAGTAGTAGACCTTTTAAAGTTATTGGGCTGCTGATTGGACTGAGGAGGACTAGGATTATTGGACTGACCATGTAGCCTACGACACTTGTCTATTAGATGAACAGGCTTCTTACAGTACTTGCAGAACATGTTCGACCTTCTAGGATCAAAATTAACCTTTTGAAAGTATGTGTTTTGTGTCTCGGGTGAAAAAGATCCATTAAAAGGTCTTTGTATCCTAGTGGAGAATGATACCGAAATAGAAGTGAAAGAGGGAACATAA
Organism: Capsicum annuum; assembly: GCF_002878395.1. Taxonomy (NCBI): domain Eukaryota; kingdom Viridiplantae; phylum Streptophyta; class Magnoliopsida; order Solanales; family Solanaceae; genus Capsicum; species Capsicum annuum. Next base: position 176,145,477 of record NC_061119.1, read on the forward strand.
AACTAGGCCTCGACTTGGCTCTCATCATTGATTAACATAGCATAAGCAGTATCAACATTTGGAAGAGGCTTTAATAACAGGATATTTCTTCTAACAACTGAATAATTGGAATTTAAACCCATCAAAAACTGATGTAGTTTTTGATCCTCCTCTAATTTCTGGAAACCCTTAAGACAACCACAACACAATTAGGAAAGATGGTAGAGTATGCTAACTCATCCCACAATTTCTTAATCCTAGATAAATATGAAGCAAATGCTTAAGGAACCTTGCGATATAGAAGAGAGTTCTTTATGAATTTGATGAACTTTTGTACCATTAGCCTGACCATATCTCTTTTCTATGTCTGTCCATAATTTTTCAGCAAATTCGGCATACATTACCTTTCTATAATCTCTAATTCCAAACTATTCAATATCTATGCAGTGACCATGTCATTACACCGATATTGGGCTTCAAAATAAGGAGAATTTATATTCGGTTTAGCTGTCTTACCATTAATCAACTCTAATTTATTTTTACAGGATAGACCAATAAATATCCCCTATGCAACCTACCATACCCATTCCCATTGAATCGAGTAGTGACAATAATAGTTCTCAAATTATTAGAAGGATGTAGGTATAAAGAGAGATGGATCGACGGAAAATGAAACAAAACCCACCTCAGAAGTAGTAGAATTGGATGTAACAGGCGGAGATATAATTCTAGAATGCAATTAGGGTTCACAACATATCAACACCAACATAGGTTCACAATATCAATACCAACGCAGGTTCACAACATAGCAACACCAATACAAAACTTGTAACATTATAAACATCGACTGAAAGAAAGAGACAATACCGTGCTTCTTCCATGTAACACCCCAAAATCTAATTCCCGGGATGCCACATGGTGATCTGAACTACAAGTAGTCCTGAGCTAACCCTGGTTGCTTTCTACTAACTCTGAATTACAACATAGGGAAATATAAATATAAGATACTAATAAATGCGGAGAACTATATGAAAAGTCTGAGTATATCTGAAAATGGTGATCAAATCAATCTGATAAAACAAATACTGAAAGATCTAAATACGACATCTGAAATCTAAGACTGAATCTAGTAGTCTGACAAGCCTCTAATGACTAAAACTAGAGAGTCGCTGGGACAAGCCCCCAGCTAACTCATAATGTCTAAAAAGAATACTAAAATGATCTACTAAAGAAACTGGAAATCTGAAAACTAATTTCCCAAACTATGAGGACTCACCAACTGTAGGGATGTAGATGAGGTACTCGAAAATCACTGTCACTGCTGAGACTGAGCACCTGAACCTACATTATGAGATAGTGTAGCACATAGAAGTATATGTGGATCAGTAATTTGAGGATGTACTTAGTATATGGGGGTGCATGCGATAAGTAAACAATATCGTCATAATTTATAAATCATGCATGCTTAATATAAATAACTCAAGTAAAATCTGAAATCTAAAGATATAAATCATGATTAGTAAAACATATAATCTGAATCTTTTGAGCCATTACACTTGGTTCTAAAATTTGTATTCTCTTCTTGTTCTCAAATCATGTAAGCTAGATGAAATCTAAAACTCATTCTGCATAGTAAATACTTTATCTCCAGACTTTAAATAATGAAATTGTTTCTAGAGTGGGGGGACATTTTGGGAGGTTCTTCTAACCAACATGTACACTATGTGAGCATCCATGGTGTCCCACGACTAGCCCCCGTAAGTTTAGGGATGTTCTACCCTTGTCATCGGAATAGAACAATCTCGTCTCTGTGATCACAATCTCAATCATCCACGTATAGTGGGAATAAATCTCAATTCTATGGTGGAACGTAGTTATGGGGTATGACACCGTAGTAACATGCCTAACTCGGTGCTAAATACTCCTCCCAATCTCGGGCTCAAAATCTCAAGAAAATCCACTTTGAAAGTAATCTCATGGTTTATAATGAAACCAACTGTAAAATCTGTAATCTCAATTTGTAAAGTTGATTTTAAACCTATTTTGACCAAAAGGTCAAATCTTTCTCAATAATCTGAAAACATTCTAATTATGGGGTGCATGCAGTACAAAAATTCTCAAAATCACAATCATAAATAGGGCTTAGTGACCCATGTATCAATCTCCTAATAAAACATCTCAAATTTCATGCTAGATAATATAAGTGTTCATCAAATCTGAAAATTTCAGCAATAAGCATAATAATAAGAACATACCCGTGTAATTCACTTCTAAAACATTGAAAATCTCAAAATCTCTTGAATAGCAACATAGGGTATAAACCCAAACTTCAAATTCATAGGAACACATAAAATTAAATAACTTTCATAATAAAATCAAGTTTTGGACACAAGAACGAAAGATTTGTTCTTGTTCAAACCCCACATACCTTAGATATGAACTAGATGCACACACTTGCTTTTGAGACTCTAATTGCGTTCTTGGATGAAGATTCTTGAAACTCTTGGTCTAGGAAGCTTCAATGTTGAATAAATTTGGGAAAGTAATGGTGGAATCTTGAAGATGCTTGATATTGAAGGTTGGAGCCTAGGGTTTTTAATTTGAGAGAGTTTGATGAATAATGAGCATATGTTGCTCACAAATATGTTAAATCTTCTTTTTTATGATTTGGTGGTGTGGGCAAAAGACTACACTGCCCTTGGATTTAAAATTTATACCAAGCATGCCGCTTAAGGCTTTACTGTGACGCGGTGAAGGGTCCATCGCTATACCCACCGCGATGCAGGGTAATCACGATGAGCTACTTGTTTGTGACAATTCTGGATTTGGGATTCACCGCGACACAGTGCAATCGCAGTGACCGACTGGAAATTGCTAAACGTTGATTTGACCTCCATCGCGATGCGGTGGTATTCCCATCGCTATTCTCACCGCGGTGCGATCCAATCGCGATGAGCTACTAGAATTTGATGAATGCCGATTTGTTACTCACCGCAATGTGGTGGCTTGTCCACTGGGAATACTGATTACTAAAAATGCTCTAACTTCTTAGCCGAATATCAATTTTGGGCAAATCTTATACCGATGGAAAGCTTATTCAATTTCATGCATCATGAAATGTTGAAATCTAAAGAATTCCACATGCAATAAACATCATTCATTTTAGAAGCTAATACTTAATATTTCTAGAGATGAAATTAGCTAGGGAAACTCCAGGGTATTACAATATCTCCTCCTTGGAAACATTTGTCCTCGAACGTTGCTAGTTAAGCTGGAATCTTTTCTAAAGAATCTGAGGCTATAAACTATTATGCCCAACTGAGATAAACTGAGAAACTGAATCTAAATCATTCTGAGCTTTTTTTTTTAGAAATCTGGGAGTGCATGAACTTACATGAGGATAATTATATAGTTGAATATGTATATGATTAGAAAGGAACTGAATAAAGGAAGAGTAGTACCTTTGGCTAGATCTGAATTTGCGGAGAAAAGGTGAGGGTACTAGGCTCGCATATCTGCATCGGCTTCCCAAGTAGCACCCTCAACTAACTAGTTCCGCCAAAGAACTTTGACCAAGGGAACTTCTTTGTTCCTTAGTCTACAGATCTGATGGTCTAAAATCTCAACTGGAATTCTTCATAAGACAGGCTGTGCTAAATATCAGGGTTTTCTAAATGAACTGAGTCACCAACGCACTTCTTAACCATAGAGACATGGAATATAGGATGAACTGCTGACAAGTCTTCAGGAAACTCAATCTCATAAGCTACTTTTCCAATACGGCTTAGAACTCTATAAGGGCCAACATACCGGGGATTAAGCTTCCCCTTTTTGCCAAATCTTTTCACCCCTTTCATGGGTGAAATCTTCAGATACACTAAATCACCAACTTCAAACTCAAAATCTCTTCTCCTCACATCTGCATATGATTTCTGACGGCTCTGGGTGATTTTCAACCTTTCTCTAATCAACTTAACTTCTCCATAACTTCAAAAACTGCATCAGGCCCAAGCAAAGTGGCCTCACCCACCTCAAACCAACCTTTAAGTGATCTATAGCTCCTCTCATAAAGAGCCTCAAATGGGGCCATCTGAATACTAGCGTGATAACTGTTGTTGTAGGCAAACTCAATCAACGGCAAGTGCTCATCCCAACTACCTTTGAAGTCAAGAGAACATGTTCTTAACATACTTCTAGAGTTTGGATGGTCCTCTCCACTTGACCATCTGTCTGCGGATGAAAAGCAAAACTAAGATGAACCTGGTACCAAGACCCTTCTGAAAAGTTTTCCAGAACTGGGAAGTAAAATGAGTACCCCTATCTGAGATGATAGACAAAGGAACTCCATGCAATCTGACTAACTCTTGGATATACAACTTAGCATAATCCTCAATTGTATAGAATGTATGCACTAGAAAGAAATGTGCTGACTTAGTCAATCTGTCTATAATAACCCAAACCGAATCATGATGACGACGCGATTGGGGTAACCCAGTCACAAAATCCATGTTCACCTCTTCCCACTTCCAAGTAGGAATATTAAACTCTTGCAACGTACCACCAGGTCTTTGGTGTTCTACCTTAAACTGTTGATAAGTTGCACACTTTGCTACAAACTCAGCTATATCTCTCTTCATACCACTCCACCAATAGATCTCCCGCAAATCACGGTATATCTTGGTAGCACCAAGATAAATAGAATATCGCGCACCATACGCCCCATCTATAATTCTCTACCTCAAATCCTCAACACAGGGAACACACAGTCTACTCTGGTATCTCAACACACTATCTCCCCCTTGGGAGAAAACCTCGATTTTTTGGTCTTTAACTGACTCCTTCAGTTTGACCAAACTAGGATCCATGTCTTTCTTCTTCTTCACTTTCGAAACTAAGGAGGATTCAGAACTACTCTGAACCCATAAATTCCTTTCAACTGAGTCCACCAACCTAACACCTAATCTAGCCAAGCGATGAACTTCTTGAGCTAACTCTTTCTTATCTTTTTCCACATGAGCAACACTGCCCATAGACAATCAACTAAGGGTATCTTCCACTACATTGTCCTTGCCCGGGTGATACAACACATTCATATCATAATCTTTCAGTAACTCTAACCACCTTCTTTGATGAAGATTTAACTCCCTCTGAGTAAATACATACTACAAGCTTTTGAGGTTTGTGAATACATCAACATGAACACCATATATATAGTGTCTCCGGATTTTCAAAGCAAACACCACAACAGCTAATTCCAGATCACGGGTTGGGTAATTCTTTTCATGAGGCTTCAATTGTCTAGAGGCATAGGTTATGACCTTACCTCTCTACATCAACACACAACCCAAACCAACTCTAGAAGCATCACAATAAACAACAAAACCATCTGTACCATCGGGTAATGCTAACACTGGCACTGAAGTGAGTCGAGTCTTCAACTCTTGAAAACTCTTCTTGCTGGAATCTGACCATAGAAACTTAACTTTTTTTTGGGTCAATCTAGACATAGGGGACACAATAGATGAGAAACCTTTCATAAAACGGCAGTAATAGCCAGCTAGACCCAAGAAACCTCTAATGTCTGATGGAGAGATAAGTCTAGCCAGTTTTTTACAGCTTCTGTCTTTTAGGGATCAACTCTAATGCCTTTGGTAGAAACAATATGATCGAGAAAGGCTACTGATCTTAGACAAAACTTACACTTGCTGAATTTGGCAAATAATTTATGATCTCTAAGAGTTTACAAAACAATTATAAGGTGATCTAAATGGTCATCCTCACTACGGGAGTACACAAGAATATTATCTATGAATACTATGACAAACATGTCTAGATGCAGTTTGAACACTCGATTCATGAGGTCTATGAAAGTTGTTGGGGCATTGGTTAGCCCGAAAGACATGACTAAAAACTCAAAATGACCATAACGGGTTTTGAAGGCTGTCTTTGGAATATCATACTCCCTTACTTTAAGCTGATGATAGTCAGATCTAAGGTCTATCTTTGAGAAATAACTTGCACTTTGTAATTGATCAAATAAGTCATTAATTCTAAGAAGAGGGTATTTGTTCTTGACTATGACCTTATTTAGCTGACGAGAGTCAATGCACATTCGTAAAGAACCATCTTTCTTTCGCACGAATAGGACGGGAGCGCCCCATGGAGAAATATTGGGCCTTATGAAACCTTTATCTAAGAGATCTTTGAGTTGCTCTTTCAACTCCTTAAGCTCTGTGAGAGACATAAGATATGGAGGGATAGAAATAGGCTGTGTATCGGAAAGAAGGTCAATCCTAAATTCTATCTCTCTATTGGGAGGTACCCCTGGGAGATCTACTGGAAAAATGTCGAGAAACTCATTAACTACTCTAACTGACTGAATTGGCGAAGTCTCAGACTTAGTGTCTTTAACTCAAACCAAATGGTAAATATAACCTTTGGAAATCAATTGTTTGGCTTTAAGATAAGATATAAAATGACTCTTGGGAGATAATAAATTACCTGACCACTCAAAAATTGGCTCATCCAGGAATTGAAACTTAACCACATGGGTGCAACAATCTATGGTTGTATAACTGAAATAGAGCCAATCCATACCAAGAATAAGATCAAAATCAATCATGTCTAACTCTATCAAGTCTGCTAACATGACTCTATGAAGAACAATAATAGGACACTTTTTGTAAACTCGCTTAGCAATGACTGACTAACCTACTAGAGTATAAACCAAGAAAGGCTCAGGGATCTTTTAAGAACTTATCTCAAAATTCACAACAACTAATGGGGTCACATAAGAGAAACTTGACCCATGGTCTAACAACACATATACATCAAAATAAAAGATACGAAGCATATCCGTAACAACATCAGGTGAATCTTCCTGATCCTGATGGGTTGGTAAAACATAAAATCAATTCTGGTGATGACCGCCAACAGTACTGGATGATGCACCTTGAGGAGGAGCTGGGAGACCTAAAAGACCTGGTGCACTATAATCCTGAGTCTGGGGACGAACCTCTCTATTCCTCTGCCTAGTATGCGGGCAATCACTAATACCGTGACCCTCTTAGCCACAACAATAACAACCTTTCTGACCCCATAAATACTTACCTCCATGATCCCTACCACGCTTAGTACATGGGGGAAGATTAGGCTTCCTACTCACACTATTCTGAGATCTAAACATAGAAGACTTACCCCACTGCTTCTTTCTATTTTTGGGTGCAGGAGCACTGGCTGAAGAAGGTGCGGGCATAGATGACTGATTCTGAAACTGCAAACAATTTCCCCCTCCGGACCTATTCTGACCATAATCGAACTACCTTGTTCTAGCCCTCTTATTAACTTTTTCTCTTTTATTTGCCTTCTTTGCCTCAATTTGCTGAGCATGCATCATCAATTTAGACAGATCCATGTCTCTTTGAGCATAGCAATCCTACACTCCTTAACCACCAACCTAGACACACCAGTTACAAACTTACTCATGCTTGACCTTAGGTCAGCCATCTGATCATGGGCATACTTAGACAACTGGTTGAACTTAAGGCAATACTCATTCACTGTCATAGAGCCCTGCCTCAGGTTCATAAACTCTTTTACTTTAGCTTCTCTCATCTCAAGTGGGAAGAACTTGTCCAAGAATACATCTTGATATACCTGCCAATTCATGGGAGTTGCATCCTCTCCTCTATTGTTCCTCCACATTACTACCCAATCATAAGCAACATCCTTCAGCGTATAAGAAGCCAACTCTACACTTTCTTCTTTAGAAATATGCATAATCTGGGTGATATTCTTCACCTCATCAAGAAAGATTTTTGGGTCCTCACCTGCCTTTGACCCAAAGAATTCTGGCGGATTCATTCTCATGAAGTCTCTGATTCTGGCTGCGGCTAAGTCCCCATCTTGCTAAGGTGAGGCTGCAGCCTAACGGTTACCTTGAACAGTAGCTTTCACAGCTTAGGGTAGCGCCTGAAAAGCTGCCCAAAATTTTTCATGTGACACATTACCATTCAAAGGATCTGCGGGCTGAGGTGGCTGGTTATTATTTCTATGGGAATTAGCTCTGCGAGGAGACATATTTTGTCATCAAAGAGCATGAATTATTAGCAGATAAAGATAGCTGTGAGCATGATAGATTATGAAAGAAAGAGATAATTTTTCTAAAATACTTCATAGATGTGGCGCGCTTCATACCGATGATCAAGACTATGCAACGTGGCTTGTCTAACCCCTAGGACTCTCTAAATCTTAGACTCTGATACCAAGTTTGTAACGCCCCAAAATTTGATTCCCAGGATGCCACACGATGCTCTGAGCTATAAGTAGTCCTAAGCTAACCCTAGCTGCTTTCTACTAACTCTGAATCTCAACATAGGGAAATATAAATATAAGATACTAACAAATGCGGAGAACTATATGAAAAGACTGAGTATATCTAAAAATGTTGATTATATCAATCTGATAAAACAAATACTGAAAGATATAAATACGACATCTGAAATCTAGATTGAATCTAATAGTCCAACAAGCCTCTAATGACTAAAAAGAAACTGGAAATCTGAAAACTAAGTCCCCGAACTATGAGGAATCACCAACTGCAGGGATATAGATGAGGTACGATGAAATCACTATCGCTCCTGAGACTGAGCACCTGAACCTACATTATGAGACAATGTAGCACATAGACGTATATGTGGATCAGTACTTTGAGGATGCACTTAGTATATGGGGGTGCATGTAATAAGTAAAAAATATCTTCATAATTTATAAATCATGCATGCTAAATGTAAATGACTCACATAGCTCGAGTAAAATCTGAAATCTAAAGATATAAATCATGATTAGTAAAACATATAATCTGAATCTTGTGAGCCATTACACTTAGTTCTAAAATTTGTATTCTCTTTTTGTTCTCAAATTATGTAAGCTAGATGAAATTTGAAACTCATTCTGTATAATAAATACTTTATCTCCAGACTTTAAATAATTAAACTGTTTCAAGAGTGGGGGGACATTTTGGGCGGTTCTTCTAACCGACATGTACACCATGTGAGCATCCATGGGGTCCCGTGACTAGCCCCCATAAAGTTAGAGCTTTCTACCATTTTCATCGGAATAGAACAATCTCATCTCTGTGATCACAATCTCAATCATCCACGTATAGTGGGAATAAATCTCAATTCTACAGTGGAACATAGTTCTGGGGTATAAAATCATAGTAACATGCCCAACTCGATGCTAAATACTACTCCCAATCTCATGCTCAAAATCTCAAGAAAATCCACTTTGAAATTAATCTCATGGTTTATAATGAAACCAACTGTAAAATCTGTAATCTCAATTTGTAAAGTGGATTTTAAATCTATTCTGACCAAAAGGCAAATCTTTCTCAATAATTTGAAAACATTCTAATTATGGAGTGAATGTAGCACAAAAATTCTCAAAATCACAATCTTATATAGAGCTTAATGACCTATGTATCAGTCTTCTAATAAAACATCTCAAATTTCATGCTTGATAATATAAGTGTTCACAATTCATCATAAAATCTAAAAATTTTAGCAATAAGCATAATATAAGAACATACCCGTGTAATTCACTTCTAAAACATTGAAAATTTCAAAATCTCATGAATAGTAACATGGGGTATAAACCCAAACTTCAAATTCATAGGAACACATATAAAATCAAATAACTTTTATAATAAAATCAAGTTTTGGACACAAGAACGAAAGATTTGTTTTTGTTCAAACCCCATATACCTTAGATGATGAACTAGATGTACACGCTTGCTTTTGAGACTCTAATTGCATTCTTGGATGAAAATTCTTGAAACTCTTGTCTAGGAAGCTTGAATGTTGAATAAATTTGGGAAAGTAATGGTGGAATCTTGAAGATGCTTGATATTGAAGGTTGGAGCCTAGGGTTTTTAATTTGAGACAGTTTGATTAATAATGAGCATATGTTGCTCACAAATATGTTAAATCTTCTGTTTTCATGGTTTGGGGGTGTGGCCAAAACACTACACAACCCTTGGATTTTAAAATTCGTACCAGGCATACCGTTTAAGGCTTCACCGCGACACGGTGAAGGGTCCATCGCGATACCCACCGTGATGCGGGGTAATCGCGATAAGCTACTGGTTTGTGACAATTGTGGATTTGGGGTTCACCACGATTCGGTGCAATCACGGTGACCCACTAAAAATTGCCAAATGCCGATTTGGCCTCTATCGCGATTTGGTGGTATTCCCATTGCTATTCTCACCGTGACGCAGCCCAATCGTGGTGAGCTACTGAAATTTGATGAATGCCGATTTGGTACTCACCGCGATGCGGTGGCCTGTCCACTGGGAATACTAATTACTAAAAACGCTCTAACTTCTTCACCGAGTGTCGGTTTTAGGCGAATCCTATATCGATAGAAATCTTATTCAATTTCCTACGTCATGGAAAGTTGAAATCTAAATAATTCCACACATAATAAACATCATTCATTTTAGAAGCTAATACTTGATATTTCTAGAGACGAAATTAGCTAGGGAAAATTCGGGATATTACATTCCAAAACTTGAAGAAGTAAGAGTCTTCTATAACTGTAGAAGCAGAACTTGAAGAAAATACAAAACTTTACCGGAGAATATCACCGCACGTCGGTAAAAAAAACTCACCAAAAAGAAGATAAATCAGTAAAGCCACTTGTCGAGGGTAACATCGATCGAAAGTTGACGCTATGAGCTACTCATATCTGTCTCTGATACCATGTTACGTTCAAATTTCAAGCAGAATCATTTCTCAAATTAAGAAACAGTAGCTGTCATTGAAGAGAAAAAAGGAGAGAGTAATCTCTTATTTTGGAACTAAACCCACTTTACACAATGGCCTTTCTTATTTGGAATCTTCCAGATTCACTCTTTTTATTCATTTACAAAAATAGACTGCATTCAAAAGACATGAACTCTATCTTTATTGGGTTGCATATTGGGCTGGGTCAGCAGGTCCAACACTCTTTTTCTAAATAAATGAGGGTAATATTCATAAATAGCATACTTAAGATCATAATTATAAGATTCATAGCAACACTTTTATAATTACTTAAACTAGCAACTTGTATTTTGTATTTGAACAAACTGTTGCTATAAAAATACATAGACAAATTATTTTACTGCCCATATTTAACTCAAATCAGTTGAGTTAAATATGGTATAATTAGCCATGAATTAAATGTGGAGATTCCTTTTCCATTAAAACCTTTTAATTAACATGATTTTCATTATTTTTTACCAACTGAAATCAAAATTTAAATTTCAGTTTCATATTATCGTTTTCATCCCCCAAAAAAAATCAAAATCAAATTCAACTGAAACTTCTTCTGTTCAATAGCTTCAAAAATTCAAATGAAATCATTACTTTTGTTGAAGGTATCTACTTTTCTTTTTAGTTCGTTTAAAAAAGAATGACAATTTTTCTTTTTTGACAATACTTTAATTTCAACTTATCACATGACATGTTTAGAACCACAAGATTAAATGACATTTTGGTACATTTGACACAACTTTAATTTAAGGCTATAAGATTTAAAAGTATTCTTTATTTTCTTAAACTTTGTGCCAAATTAAAATAGATCATTCTTTTTTAAATGGAGGGAGTAGTAAAAGTGACAGGTTGAAACCATTTGTTGGATTGTCT
>NC_061119.1:176160145-176222608 GCF_002878395.1 Capsicum annuum
TAAACTGGGGATTATGCCTTAGCTACTGCAAAGTTCTATGCAAGTATTCCATTACTAAGACAAAAAGGAAGGGGGACATGATGTCCCCTTGTCTTAGCCCCTTCTTTGCTGGGAATACTGTGGTCAGTCCTCCATTAATCAACAGAGTATATTGAACTATTGTCACACATTCCATTATCAAGCTAACCAGCTGAGTTAGCAATCCAAACTCCAATAATACATTTTTTAAAAAAGGCCACTCCATTGAGTGATATGCTTTCCTTATATCCACCTTAATTGTGCACCTAGGTGATACCCCTTTCAGTGAGTATCCTTTGACTAGTTCATGTGCAATCATCACATTATCAAGGATATTCCTACCACTAATGAAAGCTGATTGTGAAGGGCTCACAATATAATCCACCACGGCCTTCAACTTATTTGTAATAAGTTTTGAGATCATCTTGTATAATGTTGTGCAACAGGCAATTGGTCTGTATTCTTTGACATAAGTAGCATTCTGAACTTTTGGAACCAGTGTCATAGTGGTTATATTAACTCCCTTTAACAATTTACCATTCTTAAAGAATTGTAGCATACCTTCTGTAACCTCAGTACCTAGTATTTCATAGTGTGTTTTGAAGAATTCAACATTGAATCCATTAATTCCAGGGCTCTTATCAACTGGTAGATCCTTTACAACTTCCGTCACATCTGTTGCTGTTACAGGTATAAGGAGTTCTTGTTGTTGTGCAATAGTTAAACAGGCCTCATCTCTGACTATTGTGATGTCCAACCCTTGTAATGTATCTGCTGCCTGTCCAAGCAATGATTTAAAAAAATTCACAAATTATTGTTGGATGAGCTGTGGGTCTGTCAGCCTCACTCCCTGGTCAGTGGTTATTGAGGATATTTTGTTCCTAGTTTGTCTTGTCTTTAGGTAGGCAAAGAAGTATTTTGAGTTCCTGTCCCCTTGCTTGATCCAGAATGCCCTTGATTTCTGCTTTAGGATCCTCTCATTGATTGTCTCCCAGTACTCTATGTTGTGTAGTATTTGTCCCTCTTCACCAATGAGTTCCTGGTTGAGTAAGTCACTCTTTAACCCTTCCTGCACTTGGTTCAGTCTGGTCTTGTACTTATCTACTCTTTTGTCCACAACACTCATTTCCTTCTGCAATCCTTTGGCTTGTCCAGCTATGTTATATAATTTTCTCCATACACTATACATCTTGTAGCCTGGTACTTTTTGTTGCCATATTGCTCTGGTCAGGGCTTTAAAATCTTCCTGCTGCATCACTACATTCAACAACCTGAAAGGTCTTCTCACCTGCATCACTGAGAGGTCAGTATTGAGGATTATAGGTGTGTGATCCGAGCACCCAAAGTCTTTATACTCTGCCTCTACATGGTTATAATTTATGAACCATAAGTGGTTGCCTAATGCCCAGTCAATACAATGACTATACATTTTTGCCTGGTGATCTCTCTTATTACACTAAGTGTATCTATGGCCCTTACTAGGCAAAGGTCCCATCCCAACATTATCTATACATTGCTGAAAGTCTACCAGTTCCCGTGGAGTAACCGGTTCACCATTAATCCTATCATCATGAGATAAAATAGCATTGAAGTCACCCAGCACCACCCAGGGATTTTGGTAATTTGCTCCTATGTGTCTCAGGTGATCCCATAGAGTTCTTCTTGCTGCAGGTGTGTTGAACCCATACACAAATGTTATCCAGCATGTGAAAGTGGAGTTCTTATCTTGAACTGCACAATGTACCAGTTGTCCTGAAGTTTCCAAGATTGTAACATCCACAGTCCCCTGTTTCCAACATACCCATATTCTTCCATTTTCTATAGTAGGATAGTCGGCATATACCTTCCATTCCTGGCCAAATGAATTTTGAACTTTTTTTTACATTTGTAGCTTGTATTTTTGTCTCCAAACAACCAATGATATCTACCTTATTTATTTGTAAGAAGGATCTTAGTTCCGACTTATTAAGCCTCCTTACGTTGCATGAGCTAAATATCGTGTACCTCCTGTCAGGTCAGGTGCTTTAGCCCTGTCAGTAGGTACAAATGGTTGGCCTTTCTCCTTCCTTTGAGATGTCAGGTGTTGCATTACACTACCTATGCTCTTAGGACTCTTATGATAAGCTTGTTGTAAAGTAGGAAAGGACCCAGCACGATCCACCATAATTTCTTTCCCATTCGGTTGTTGTCCCTCTTCACCTTAATTTTCCTTGTGTCTGTTTACTTGGGGTCCTTCTGACCTTGGTCTTTATTCATGGCTTTTGGGAGCCATGTTGGGTTAATTTTCCTCCTTCGAGCTTTGGGTCGAGTCACAACCTTCGATGGTTCTTCCTCCTTGGTTACTTTTTTACACTTGCCTGTTGTGTAACCCATATGCATACAATCCTGGCAGAATTCTGGTGCCCACTCAAATTCTATAGCCTGTGTATGAATTGTACCATCATGCTTTTCAATATACATCTCCTCAGGCAGCTCTTCAGTGATATCTACTTCGATAAGCATCCGGGCATATGAAATTCTTTCAACCTCCGCAGTTAATCTATCAGCACATATAGGTTTCCCAATATAACTTACTATTCTGCTGAGGTTGTCCTCTGCCTCGTAGTATATAGGAAGCCCAGGGAGAACAACCCAAAACGGCATGAAGCGTAGCATCTCATCTTTGAATTGAAAGTCCTTCGCCCAATTCCCTAACACCATAGGACAATTATTATACATATACGACCCATTTTGTAGGATTTCATTTTTGTCAGCCTGATTTTCAAATAAGAACACGAAATAGCCTTCATTATGGGAGTATACTCGCGGTGTAGTGACAATTCCATATGCTGTAGACAAACTTCAGCACATCCTTGAAGTTTGGTGTTCCTCCAACTACACAGCCTATTAGTGCATTTTCCCATTTACCACACTCCTCCTCAACCTCCGTGTGATTTATTTTCACTATTTTTCGTTTATCCTTAACCATCGGAGGGATGTAAGTAAGCTTCATACCTTCCTGCACTTGGCAATTACCAGCTGGAGTCGATTTGGTCTGCTTTAAATCCTCCTCCATAGGTGGTGTAGCTTGCAACACAGCTGAGAACTGAAGTTTCCAAGCTGCATTTGAGCATTCCGCCTCATTCTCCTCCTGTAACACTTCCCCTTCCAGTATCAGAGTTTTCTTTGGTCACATCTTCTCCATTATGCCGGCCACTTTGCTTCATCGGAGCAAGTGTGTGTTAAATACCGGAGTCCGGGGTAATCATTTTTCCTTGGGGTTCCTTCGGTGCTTGAACTAGTGGTCGAGTAGCTGCTCGGCGTCTTGCCATCGCCGCTTGGTGCACATTAGCAAATCATTACTTAAGGTAATTAGGAGTCTATGTTTGGTAAGTTACGTAGTTATCCCATTAAGACATAAACAACTTATACACTTGGATATTGAGTAAACAGCCTTCTTTCACCGCTCACCAGTATGCAAATTTGAAAATTTGAAAATTGTAACCAAATTCAGAACATCATAATCTTTTTTCCCTAAGAAAGAAACACAAACATCCCTTAAGACGGTATTATGACCATTCACTAGGAATCTCCCTGGCACAAACTAATAAAGAAATAGACCTTGGGCCTAACTCAACACCCACCAATGTGGGACTCCAACACCCCCCCGCACGCCCAGGGCTGAACATCTGAAGCATGGACAATATAAGATGGGAGGCCCAACATCGGAAATAATGAACTAGGTGGACCTCGCTTTGATACCATGATAAAGAAATGTACCTTAAGCCTAACTCAACCTCAAAAGCTAGCTCATGAGAGAAGGATTGCCCAAGACCATATAAAAAGACCAAGAACCCTTTAACCCACCGATGTGGGACTCCAACACGAACATGATAGATGACTCCAATGAACGTTTAACGTGACCGGGAAATAATGACGGATACTTCAAGAAAATGAAAAAAATGAGTATGTCCGGAGAATTTACAGGTTGCACATTTTTCTTCCCTAGTAGTTTCTAAATCCTATATATTCCAACAAAGTGTAAATTGGTACTGGTTATTCTGCAAAGACAGATGATATTGTAGAGTCGTAGCATATGCAGCATCAAGTATTCAGTGCGATACCAGATTGCATGGAACATTATAGCCTTCCTTACTGTTGGTTAAGCTTGTCCAGTTAAATCAGTCAATTTCCAGAACCACTTTGCCAGGAATTCGTCGTCTATCCTTGGCCTCGTGAGCCTCTCTCACCTGTGAAATTGGGAAAGTTTTATCTACCGGGACTTGAAGCTTACCAGCCTCAGATAACCGGCGTATCTCATGTAAACCCTCAGCATCAGCCCTCATATAATTCCACCAATATTCTGTGCCATGAACATATGAAATGCATTAGTTAAAGCACCCTATTAAAGGCTCAATAAACAGCTTTTGACCTGCCAGTCTCAAGCTATTAACAATAATAAATACCAAATAATAGTCAAGCCACAAAATTTAATTCAAAACGTCAGCGGAATGACAAAATAAGACATTCCTCGCTCTCCAACTGAAACATCAGATTAGGATGATCTCATGGTGTTCAACTATGGCTCTCCCCCTAAGTTGCTAGCACTCTCCAAAAATGTTGCTGCACCGTGTCGGATCCTTCAAAAATACACTGTTTTTGGAGGATCCGACATACACCTGTCGACATTTTTTAAGAGTCCGAGTAACATAGCTCTCCACCAAGTACTCTAAACGCAGTCACATGCTACTTTTTTTTTTAATAAAATATAAAATGGACACGAGCAAGAGGAATCAAGTTTCTGCAGTTTGAAAACCTAAAATTGAGAATAACTCTGGGCTTACTTTATCTTTGTTGGCCTATCACAATACAGAGCAAGGTGTGTCCAAACTGATACGGTCCACACAGCGATTCACTTGGACAGAATCTAGATTAGGTATTGGTCAAAGCTAGATTATCTCCAGAGAACTATATTAGAGAATTATCAATCATAGTCAACAGACACCCCACAAGTTTCACGGAACACAAGAGGTTTATGCACAGGGATCCTCTTCACCTATGTTGTTCATACTGATACCTGAACATTAAGCAAAATGATGGACAAAGTAGCAGAGGATGAATATCTGAAGGGATTTAGTTCACATGTAGGAGGAAGCATTAAGATAGTCTAAAGGTGTCTCATTTGCTATCTGAAGATGATACACTTGCACGGTGCAATGCTGAGACAGATCAACGTCAACATGAAGAACTCACTTTTATGGTTTAAGCAGCTTAGAAACCGAGAATACACAAAAAGATGAGTGAAATTACACCTTTAGGAAAATAAGCAAAATGGAAGAATTGGCAATTTTTCTCAGCTGCAAGGCTGATCTCTTCTGGTGAACTATTTAGGATTACCTATTTAGGATTACCTGTGGGATTGACATGCCAGAATAGAACAATGTGGAATTCAAATAGGTACATGAAATATGTCATTACTGCCTTTATCAGTATAAGTGACATCAAAATGGAAGAAGTTACAGAAAATTCTTTTGGCAGTACATGGGTTGGAGGTGACGAGACACCACCTAGTTAATTGGAATATAGTCAGATAACCTAGAAGGGATGCAGGTCCCGCGAGACATTTGAGAATTCTTAACAGAGGATACGAGAAAGGTAATGGGGGTTTCGAGAATGGCAGAGCCTTGTGGAGGAGAATAACTGCCGACAAATACGATGCTCAAAGGGGTGAATCGAGAACAAATAAGATAAAGCAACAATATGGAGCAACATTATGGACAAATTTAATGAAAGGATGGGATGTGAGATTTATAGTAAAATGGAGCTATCATTTTTTCTGGAAGCAGAAACAGTGCACTAACTCCTGTTTATGCGGAAGTTCTGGTTATTTACAGTTTAAGTCTTTCTACAAAATATTATTAGGAAAGGAAGCCTGGAATTTCGTCACATGTCTTCCTTATAACTACATGTGGGTTCCTAGAGCACCACACAGGACATTTTCATTTTTACAGCAGCCGAGATCTAGAAGAATGTACTAAAAAAAACTTATGCATTAATTAGCAGGTGCTTCATGTACAAGAATACATGAGAGGATGTAAATTACTTACAGATTAGAATATCTTTGAAATTGAGAGATAATGCTACATACAGGAACAACATGGGAGGTGTTTCATTAGTGCTTATGTGAACAACACAGAAGGAAAAAGATAGAAGAGCCGCTGAAGGACTTAGAACTCCTGTGTAGATGCTAGTGGAATTTTTAAATTCTATGCACATTTTTTATAGTACAGATGATATGCCAATTAATTTTGATGATTTCTATGAAAAATCATGTCAGCATGAAGGCGTACTTGTTACCTGTACATACCTTATATGCAGGCCCCTTCCCAATATATCAAGATAATTAAGTCCTTTTATCAACAAAAGAAATAAAGAGCAATCAAATAGGATTTAGGACCAAACTCACCTCAACGGATATGCATATTGAATATGTCCTGAACTACCCTAAAGGTTATTCCTCTGAAAACCTTTCTGAAGGAGAAAGAGGGAGAGAGCGAAACTAACAAGAAATGGAGGTCACACTTGTATGTTATTCTCGCTTACTCCTAAAACTTGTTAAATGTTAACACACACTATCCCCAGAATAAAAGGTCAGCAATATCAGAATGACTCTACCGTATACTTTAAATAAATGTTCTGATATCACTAAATGGATGAAGGTTTCTTCCTCTTATCTACTTCAATGAAGATCAGTGATCTGTATCTCATTCTCACTGAAAAGTCCTAACTTGTCAATAAGCATGAAAATAAGCTGATATATATACTATTCCAAAAGATAAGGTCATAGCCATATCAGAATACTATACTGTACACTTGAAGAAAGCATCTCATATTTTTAAATAGATGAAGGTATCATCCCCTGGTCCACTTCTTTCCTTAAAAGATGTGTTAACATCACAAACCCAGGTCAACTTAAAACGGCTCCCTGGATTCTTTATCTACTACTATTCAGATCATAACCTCAGTCGAGCTCTTCAACCAATAGTAAAAATGCAAGAAACAAAAAACCTATGAAATAATGCAACAAAAAGTCTTGAACCAAGTTTAAATCATCAATCTGATTATAGGAGTTGCAGCAAATAGTGAGATAGTACGTAAGACTTCATCTACAGTTTCATTTTTCCTGTTATGCTTTCTACTTCATTTTGAAAATCCACTGGCATATAGGAAGAAAATATCTCATATTGTTACGGGAGAATAAAATTTCATGTTCTTTTTCTTTTTACTCTTTTTGTTTTTGGAAAAGGGTGTTCTCAAATTTCAAAAATACCAGGAAAAAACCATTTCTGCCAAACAGATCATAGAAGCTTCAGAAATCTCATACCTATTCCATGAGAATATCGATATTGCATTTGCTTCTTCAGCAAGATGGCTGTTGCCATAGGAAGACCAATAGCTAGTCCGTATCGATCAGTCACCGATGCAGCCTCCCCCTATGAGTAATGAACATGACGAAATCTTAATACTGTACGGCAACTTTTTTGGCATTTATAAGAAAATAAGGTAAAAGATTCTTTCACAGTTATAAAAGTAAGATGACTCCTAACCTGTAACGTCATGTAGTGTCCTCCTCTCTTTAAAAGACTAATACCCATTCTCTCAGTATCTGGCACACCAATTGTATCCAAGACAGCATCAAAATGCCCCTTAAGTGCTATTTCAGCATCCTGTAAACAAGCAAACAAGTTAATCCTGGCAAAAGGACAGAGGGGCGATCACGCTAATAATGCCATTGAAAGAACCAATCAAGTATATCATGTCCAATAAAATTACATGATGGGGTTAAACATGGGAACTACTATTACAAAGTCACCTCACTGGTATAGTCAACAGCTTGCTCCGCACCGGCTGCCAAAATGCGACTTATACTCTCTCCTCCACACGTAGTAGAAACATGGCAGCCTGCAGCCACTGCAAGCTGAATTGCAGAGAAACCTACTGCTCCTCCTCCTCCTATGACCAATACCCTTTGCCTGCATAATTTAATTGAGAAATAAAATTATATAGACAGCACACATGTATCATTTCAAGACATCATATTGTTCTCTATTCATCAAGATTCATATACTATCACGAATTCAACTATGAAGTAGAAGTATACCGTTGGTATACTGATCTAAATGAGCTTTGACCTCTCAAATAGGATTAACAAGTTCAGATGGCCATGACTTGTGAACAATAAATTGGTAAGCTGCTTTTTTTAATATATACAAAAGTAACAAATGGAGTAGCAAGAATTATATGTTAAGGGTTTGAATCCATGTGAATCAACTTCCTGTTTGTCAAAGGAAAAGGAAAACCTTCCTTTTGACCAATTTTCATCTCTAGCCAAAATAATCTTGTTCAGCAGTTCAGAATTCAGAGCAACTCCGCATGTATTCATTACGCCGACATAAACATATCTTGAAACTTATTCTTTATGCACTTCTCAAGTTACAAAGTTTATATACGTTCCTATGGGATAATCACTATACACAATTACATTGAAAAGAATATAATGTCGGTCATACACACCCAAGTAATTAACTTCATATATTGATCTCTTAAGTGCTTTGCAGAAACTGACAAAAAGAAAAATTGATAAAGATAAAACACCAAACAGAGTCATGAAATTTCAATCCCTTCAAATACTTTTTGCACACATGCCATGCTTACCAAATTCAATGATCATAATTTACTTGAGGCAGTAAAACTCTTTCTAACTGGAGATAATCTTTGCTGCCAAAACCAGGAAAACAGAAATGCAAAATTTAAATACACAACAAATTTAGAAATTGGTTACGACTCAGCAACATAGTTTCATGATAATACTTTCTGAGGTCATAGGGAAACCCTCTTGAGTCATTAACATCCAGTTCCTTTTCCCCAAAGAGGTAGTTATTCATGCCTAACCGATGAATTTCAGATCCATACAGTGCGTGTATAAAGTGCATCTCCAGCACTGAATGTATCTCTCATCCCCGCTTCTCCTTCTCAAAGGGAGATAAATAAGGGAAAAGAAAAAATGATTTCACCGGTGGAAACATTTAACCTATCAGACAATAAACATACCCCACTCTTATTCTGGCAGTACTTTTTAGCGCACGCCAAGCAGTTAGGGCAGCAAATGGGATGGCGCTGGCTTCCTGTTGAACAGCATGTAGAACCTTAGCATGCTAAATTAGTAAAAAACCAAGATGTGTGATGTGACAGGATGCAGATAGCAAGTATGAAAATTGACAGGGATATTAATCCTCCAACAACAAATTTCAGATATTGATAACTTAAATCTGCAGACTGAGGGAGGGCAGAGAGGACATCCAAGAAAAACTGACAATATAAGGAATAGGAAAACAAGATAGACCTTGATTTTATAACTGATCGCAAATAGTTAGAAAAAAGATTAAAAGCAGAAAAGTGTTCTTAGGAAGTTGGTCTGACCAAATGTAACCAAACAGAAACATACCACATGTGAAAGTGATCCTGGCTTTGGAGCAAGTTCATCCTCCGCAAGAATAGCATAGTCAGTATAAGTACCCCTCACGGCGGTTGGATGCAGAGCACCAAATACCTCCTGCCCAAATGTAAGTGACTTAACAGAATTTCCAACAGCTGCAACTTCACCACTTATATCTCGGCCCAAAATCAAAGGTAAAAGTGGCTCGAAAATTGAACGTCCATATCCTGATCGCATCTGAAACATATTAAAGCATCTACTAAATGCTCAATGCAAATCAGTGCGAAGATGGATTTATGATCCCAGTTTCTATGGAAATAATAAATGAGAAAATGACCTTCAAATAGTGACTTATCAATAATAGCAATAACACCATTTTTAAATATAAGGTCAAAGCCACTTAATTGCCGTATCGCGTACGCCCTCCGTCCATTTTTAGTTGGCCAGTATTGATTTGGCACACCACAAAAAATAAAATGACAATTTTATTATATCACCCTTTGAATATAATAAATTCAATGCTTTAGGAAATGTATTGGGAAATGACAACTGTTTCCCAAGAACAAATAAGTTCAGAAGATTTAGACCAACCATTGTCCGAGCTTTTATAACTGTTTGCAGTTCTCAATAGTAAATAAGAAAACTTAGGAACGGTATCCGTCAAATTAATAAGTTGTCCACATTGACTTGATGTACATATAAACAAATTCTTCCACAGTTGAACAAAGATTAAAAAATAGAAATTTGCTTTAATATGTTATCAGTATTGCATTCCCTTCACAGTAGTGATACTGTATTCATTCAGAAGCATGATTTTCACTTAATAAGTACCTATACTTTTATTTCTTATAAAAAATGAATGATTAGAATTTTTTTTACTTGATAATCAAGTTAAGAAGAGGCTTACTTATTCAGCAACTGCCATGTGGCACAAAAATGAAGAATTTAAGGGACCAATAACATTGATCAAAGACATTCCAATATGTTCAAGAGATCATTTCTTCAAGAACTCTCCAGAAAAAATTTTCTATGCCTTCTCACACCAAAACAAAAGGAAGAAGAAAATGACGAAGGTTGAGCACCAAGAGGTCTCAGGTTCAAACCCCAGCAGAGACAAAATACACACCAGGTGATTTCTTCCCAATTGTTCTAGCTTTCGTGGATAGATTTACCTGGTATCTGTTGATGGTGGGAGGTGGCACGAATCTCGTGGAATAAGTCGAGGTGCGCTCCCCAACACCACCGTTATCAAAAAACAACAAAAAGGAAATGAATAGCATAGATTGCTTAAATAGTCTCAAAGGCATCAAAATAGTGTTCAGGGAAGTATGATGTGGAAAAAAGCGACAAGGCTCCGCATCACGCATTATGCGAAGCGTGATGCGATGCGAGCACATCATTGAAGTGAAGCAGTGAAGAAGAAGAAGAAGAAGAAGGCGCAGTAGTGGTAGTCGCACAGTGAAGACGAAGAGGTCGCAACAGTGGACTTCAAAGTTAGCCTTAGAAACAATGTTCAGGGAAGCGTGATGTAAGAAAAGCAACAAGACTCCGCATCACGCATTACAAAAAGCGTGAAGCGATGAGAGCGCATCATTGAAGTGAAGCGGTGAAGAAGAGGAAGGCGCAGTGGTGGTAGTCACACAGCGAAGAAGAAGAAGTCACAGCAGTAGACTTCAAAATTAACCTTAGAAAATTGCAACAGTGGTAGTCACCGCAGTGGACTCTTTTCTTTTAATTTCAAATTGGCCCTAAATATAAAATCAACATGAAGTGACTCTTTTTTAAATTTAAAATTGACCCTAAAAATAAAAAAAGCATGATGCGCTCGCATCAGCCACACGCAGCGAGGGGCTCGCATTGCTTCGCATCATCGCATTATGCGACGATGCAAGCACATTCCTGAACACCGCATCAAAATCTGCCTAATTTGAACAATTCCCTACATATACCGTTATTTGAACAATTCCCTACATATACCCTTATTTGAACAATTCCCTACATATACCCTTTTCCTCAAGTACATTCTATTGACACGCCTCAAGGCTCAAGTTTTCTGAAATCATCACAAAACCAAATCATAGTTGGTCCTAAGTAAAAAAAGGCAAGGATGACAGCCAGCCATAAATAGACTAAGGTCCTATTCAGCTTATGGCTAATTTTACTAATTCGACTTAAAAATGAGTGCTTAAAAACACCTACTTATTCATTCTTATCCAAACACAACAAAAGTTTTTAAAAGCTATTTTCGCCTAATGCACCTAAAATAAGCCAATCCAGGAGATTCATATAATCAATTCATATATACTGAAAATCAAATGAGTTTCGAGTACCAACACAAATTGTTTTATAGGTCAATTTGGCATCATTTCCGATCAGAACAAGTAAAATTGCAAAAATAAGAATTGCAACTAACTCTGGTATCAAGGGGATTGATGGAGACAGCACGAGCACGAACAAGCACATGATTAGGTTTAAGATCAGGAACAGCTACATTTTCATGAAACTCAAGAACCTCCGGTCCGCCAAATCTGGGCAACAACACAGCTCTACAGCTCGTAACAATACCTCTTTTCCCAAAACCTAACTTCGAAATTTCTCCATCTCCACTAGAAATTTCAATCCTCCGCGACACAAATCGCATCATTGTTAAGGAAATTGAGCAGTAAATTGAGTGATTTGGGAAAAATTAAAGTTTGGTTGAATGCATATTGCTGAGTGAGTGTACATGCAAAATCCCAATTCCCAACTCCGTCGCACAACCCAGAACAACAAGCGGGCTTTATTTTGGTGTGCCCAAAATCGGGTCATTCTAAAAATAAATAAAAAATTAGGAAATGGACAACAACAACACTTAATACTAAAATAATTTCACAAAATGAGCATCTAAATTTAAAAATTTAGTAAATAGTTATTAAACGATGGCTGCACCCTTATTTATAATTTTTTTTTTTTTGGTTTTTTAATTGATTGCACACTCCAAATTTTATTTTGCTTGCATGAAAATGAAAGCAGTGTACTTTCAGCTAAAAAGAAATATCTCTCCAGAAAAGCTGCAAAGTAAAGGGTCAAGCATTTATTTAATCTTCAGCAACTCCAGCATTGACATTATTTATTACTCCTTTTTATCTTTTACTTGTCCAGTAATTGACATAGCACATGTCTAAAAAAATTGCAGAATGCACTGCAAACTAATAGTACTTAATAGTAAGAGTAAAATAAGTGCTAAAAGATAAATTACTTTCTTGATTTTTTTAAATTAGACAAGTGAAAATAAATAAACTACTTCTGATCAAGATTATGATCAACTCATGATTACTTAAGAGCAACAATCATCTTTAGCAATTATTGGTGTGAATCTTTTCATCTTTCATTAAGCGCAACATTTATAATTGTGACAATATTATACATATACATATTCTATATAATAATTATAGTATTTTTATACATATTCTATATAATTTTTAACTACAATTATTATTTAGATACATATTTTATAGTATTCTATATAATTTTTACATGTATTCTAAAAATGTATCAATCTAGTATAAGAGAGTATCAATTGAGTATATGGTCACTGCAAGTATATCAATGTAGTATAAAAGTGTATTAATGTGGTATAAAAGAGTATCAATTGGGGTATAGGGACTGCATGTGTTTGCATAGAATTTTCTTTCTCTTTTTTTAAAAAAGTATATCAATATAGTATAAAAGTGTATTAATGTGGTATAAAAGTGTATCAACTAAGTATAGAGACTGCATGTGCTCAATTGGACCAAATGGCTAAAAAAAGGGATTAGTTTACCCGACTGGACAGTCTATGTCCACCTTTTCAAATGTGAGCCATTTTTTTAAAAAATGGACAACCCATGTCCTTTTCCTAAAAAAAAAATAGACCCAATTTATAGTGGATTTCAAATTTTAGCCCCAAATAAAATGACTTTGTTAAAATAGCTTTTACTTGTTAAGTCATATTTTTTGGACGAAAATACCCTCCTCCAAAATATTCATTGTTCAATCTCTTTCTTCTTCTTTTTATTCCAAATTCCAAAATCAACCTATGTGATGGCTCTTTAAAGCCCGAGGCTAAGTTGTCCAAATCATTAAATCTCTTTCTTCCTCTCTTTCTTTCAAATTCCAGAATCGACTTTCAAATATTTGTAGAATCGACTTTAGCCGTAAGGGTTCTTCAGGTATGAAATTCATCATCAAAATTCATTATGGTAATTTTAGCTTATTGATATATTGTGGTAACTTTAGCTCGTTATATAATCAGCATATTGATTTGATTTTTGGTAAGGTGAACATAAGCTAAACTTGGGATATGCTGTTGTTGTAGTAACATATTTATCATTAAAGAATTCCGTCGAATAGGTTGTGGGGAGTTTGTTATTGCGGTTATAATTGTGTTTGAGTAGTTGCGGGAGTTGGTCTTGGAGGGAAAGGCCATTAATATGGGAGTTGACGCTGATTGCAACATATTTTGGGAAGGCCAAACGTATAAGGTCAAGGTGGTACAAGAAATTAGTTTCAAGTATTTCAAACTAGTGGTATAATTAGCATTAGAAGATGATGAGGAATTGTGTCGAATAGGTTGTGGGGACTTTGTTATTGTGATTATAATTATGTTTGAGTAGTTGCGAGGGTTTGGTCTTGGAGGAAAATGCTGTGTTTTCCATCTCGGATGAATCCAGCCTATGTTTTAGAGATTAAAGAAGCACTAACTTGTTGATTCTAAGAGAGAGCACCTTACCTATTAGCTTGTATAACATAGAGCAATATGCAATGGGTTTAAACTCTCTAATGGTAGTAGGATTTGACACTTTAGGTAACAAGGTTACTATTATACAACTTTTCAGTGCTAAAATAAATTCTTCATTGTTGAACATTCATCATATTTATATTCATTGACCATTTGTTGTTGAACCATGCTTACCCACATATGTTGGAATAATCACCAGTGTTTCTGGCAACTCCTTTTATCTCAGTATCGCATGTTTCTATTGAGTGACACAACATAGGAGATCCCCTAAAGATGACACGGTTGCTTAGTTCACACACCTCCCAGAACCCCTTATTAGAAAACTTCAGTCTTGGCATATTAGAATATCTATTATGTTTGCTATATTCAGTCCCTTGACTGTGGGCGTGAACCTTTAGGTGTTGAAATGATTTGGCAGAATAATAAATGATCCCGTTTGGGGTAGCCATGGTTATCTACAAGATTTTACAAGCCAAAAGAAAATTTTCTGGTTGTATCCGGTGAGGCAAAAAATATATTTAACAAAGCATTAATCTAAAACTTGAAAGGCAAAGCAAATGCTAAAATAATAAGATTCTTAGTTTAAAAACTAAATAAAATTCTTGTTACTTTTTTTCTTTCATAACTGCACTAAAATACATGGGGTTTGAATCACCTAGCTTATACACAAAGCCTTGAATTTTTATTGTAACATGCTCTCTCCAATATTGCTCCACTTCTCAATAATAGTTAGTACATCATTCTCTTTCAACGCCACACTATCAGAGTATTGAGTTGATAAACTATGTTGTATCACTTGTAACCTATCTCTGAAGTAAACAACCCTCTCTAAATCACCCCTATAGTGTGTGTTATTCATTAGTTTCAAGTGTGGTTTTATCATCTTCAGATTTTGCCAAACATTTTAAGTTATGCCCCATGGGAAAGAGTGGACACTTCCTTAGTTTGTAATGATTTGGCAGGTGACCTATAACTCTTGCCCCAGAGGCAAGACTTAGACAGTTATGCCCTATGGGCAAGAGTTGACACTGTCATAGTCTATAATGATTTGGCAGATGACCTATAACTCTTGCCCTAGAGGCAAGACTTTGACAGTTATGCCCCATGGACAATAGTTGACTATGCCAGCAAATAAAGTTTCAGCTTAATTTACTAGTATAATTAAGCTTTAATGAGTCCTTTAAAAATTGTTATTAAGAGAAGCTGCTGGTTAATGGTTTTTGGTAGCTAGGATTAATAATTTAGGTAAAGAAGATGGGAGTTGTCACTGTTCCTGAATTGAAGCCAAGCATATCTGGGAAGAGATCTTTTCGTCCAAGTTCTAGTGCCAGACATATTATTGATTGGTATATATTCATTTCTTTTATACTTGATTATATACACTGATAGTGTAAAAAAATTACTATTTTAATGTAGTAGTATTGATATGTTAGTTTTTACGTTATTTGGTTACCAATAATGTTTATCATAGGCATTTGGTTCAGCACCATATTAAATTCTTCATAGAACATCAATACATTAAGAAGTCCATATTAGGTCTACTTTATTGGCATAGGCAGAGTTAGGGGGTGTGTGGGTTCATCTGAACTCTCTTCATTGGAATAGTACTTTGTAAATGTAAGGTCAAATTTTTTTTTAGGTATACGTAGTAATTTTGAATCTCCTTATTCATGTGTTTACTTCTTATATTTTGAATCTCGTTACTAAAAATTTCTGGGTCGACCTATAACTAGTACATTTAGATGGTAGCAGTTATGCTCAGTTATCCACAAATTTCTGGTGAGTTTTGGTACTTGTAAACTGTGATTGTCAGTTATGCTCAGTTATAAATAAAGGATATACATCTTTCCTTTTACATAACAAAATCTAGAGGACTTGCAATTTTCTGAGCTACCTAACATTTTTTCCCCCTCAAGAGACTATTCCTGTCAGATTATAAAAAGGGATTTTCCTTAAATCCAGGACTAAAATTTCCACTTAGAGGAAGAAGATTAATGGTAAAAACTAAATGAATCACATCATAATTAATACTAGAAGAGAACTACAACCACCAAAATATCTAAATAATAAATACATTTATGAAAGATGGGTGGAGCCAGGGTTGTATATCACAAGGTCCTTTATGAAAGAATTACGCTATATATATATAAGGGGAAACGTATATTTTTATGTATATATAGTAGCTACTGAATCCCTTGATTTCTTTCGTGTGTTCACTTATTTATATTCAGAACTCCCTTAGTGAAAGTTTCGACTTCTCCACCGATGACAGACCACATTCAAGTGTTGGGTAAGTGAAAATGACAATACTTTTAGCTTTGAAAACTGATTGTGATCGAACTTACCTTAAAACCTAAGATTGTAGAGTTTCTATCAGTTCATAAATTTAATATCATATACTCTAGATAATGACTATAGATGAGCAGTTTCTAAGGCTGCAATCATTGAAAATGACAAATCAAATAGCTGATCCTTTAAACCTCTAAAGTCCAAGTGTTCAATTTTCTTGTTCAAGATATGGTGTGAATGGTGTAGACATCAATAATTATTTTCCTAGTTTCCAACATATGTATCTTTTGAGGGTCCTCTAGTTAGTATAGATGAGTTTTGCAATTAGCTGTTAGATTACTCCACACCACATTTTAAAGACACCAGAAAATGTCTGGTACTTTGCTAGATTGAATCCAAAAACAGCACACACAGATAGTATTGTTAGCTTTGTTTCAACATTTTTATCCATTCAAGATTGTGTTTTTATGCTATTTTTGGTCCTAAATTACGGTCATATGTACAAGCGAAAAATGAGGATGACTTATGCTCTCCGAAGAGTAAAGGTTTCATCGTTTGAATTTAGATAGCTTTAAGACTCCATACATCCAGCATTATATTCTTGAGATGTAAGTTACGCGTGCATGAAACCTTAGGCTAAAAAATTTTAAAAAATGTAAGTTTCCAACTTTTGATCATTGACTATATCTTCTATTGCAGTCCAATATCTGATATTTCGAGTGATCTTACTATAGAAGTTGGATCAGCTAGTTTTGCACTTCACAAGGTACAAAAATGAAAGTGTGCAATTTTCTTCCTCTCGTGTAATTTAATCTACCGCTTTTCATCATCATTGCAATGCTCAAGTCTATTGTAAAACAAAAGTTGTGCAAAGAAATGGATAGTCTAAAGTACCTTGAAAAGGATTGATGTTTTAGCCGTTATAAGTAGGCTATCGATATCAATACAACTGTGTTGAGGAGAAAAGAAAAGTCAGTAGCTAGATGCAAAAACAGAACTACAGAAAAGTAATGTGCTTCGTGTTAAAATTAAGAAAAGTAAAAGAAGAATACCTTGGATACATTTCTAATGTGATTGCTAATTTGTCATTATTTGCAGTTCCCTCTGGTTTCGCGAAGTGGAAGAATTAGAAAGCTGCTGCTAGAGGCGAAGGATACAAAGGTTTCAAGAATTAATCTTATTGGTCTTCCTGGCGGATCTGATGCATCTGAACTTACTGCAAAGTTTTGCTATGGAGTAAATGTTGAGATTACCATATCAAACGTGGCGTTACTCAGATGTGTAGCCAGGTTTATAGAAATAACAAAAGATATCTCCAAGAAAAACCTGGAAATTCATACTGAGGAATTCCTTAAAGATGCGGTATTTCCAAAAATATCCAACTCGATATCTATTCTACATCGCTGTGAACATTACTACCGGTATCTAAAAAAGTCAATCTTATTAGCTGATTAATAAATGCAATTGCAAACAATGCCTATAAAGAGCAGCTAACATCTGGTTTGTCAAATCTAGAAAATAATTTTCCACCCAAACCTGTTCAGTGCGCTGATTCTGAGACACCATCAGACTGGTGGGAAAAATCACTTATAGTGCTAAATCTGGATTTCTTTCAGAGAGTTCTGTCGGCAGTAAAAACAAAAGGTCTTAAAAAGGACATTATTAGCAGAATTTTGATAAATCATGCCCAAAATTCTCTTCAGGGCTTGTTCATCAAGGACCCTTAGATGGTTAAAGAAAGTTTCTTAGATTTGGATTTGCAGAAAATACAAAGGATCATCGTCGAAACAATAGCTGGCCTACTACCAACACAATCCAGGAAAAACACAGTGCCAATGGCTTTTCTTTCAAGTTTGATAAAATCTGTAGTAGCAGCATCAACATCGACTTTCTACAGGTCTGATCTAGAGAGGCGCATTGATCTGCAACTAGATCAGGCAATTCTTGAAGATATTCTCATACCTGCAAATCCACATGGAAACAATCACAGCCCTCTCTATGACATAGATTCTATCTTGAGGATCTTTTCCTTTTTCTTGAAATTGAAAACTTTTGCCCAAGAGGCAAAAGTTTATTTTTTAATTGCACTGATTAGATTATTAACATATATGCAACTCTTTCCTCATGGGCAAGACTTTAGAAAATTATTGAAATTAAAAACTTTTGTCCAGGAGGCAACAATTAATTCTTTAATTGCACTGATTAGATTATTAACATATATGCAACTCTTTCCACATGGGTAAGACTTTAGAAAATTGTTGAAATTAAAAACTTTTGCCCAAGAGGCAAAAGTTTATTCTTTAATTGCACTGATTAGATTATTAACATATAAGCAACTCTTTCCTCATGGGCAAGACTTATTTTAAAAAATTATTGAAATTGAAAACTTTTTCCCAAGAGGCAATAGTTTATTCTTTAATTGCAATGATCAAATTATTAATATATATGCAACTCTTGCCTTATGGGCAAGACTTAGTTTAGAAAATTATTGAAATAGAAAACTTTTGCCCAAGAGGCAAAAGTTTATTCTTTAATTGCACTGATTAGATTATTAACACATATGCAACTCTTGCCTCATGGACAAGACTTAGTTTAGAAAATTATTGAAATTAAAAACTTTTGCCCAAGAGGCAACAGTTTATTCTTTAATTGCCTTGATTGAATCCCAAGAGGCAAAAGTTTATTCATTAATTGCATGTTTAGATTATTAACATATATGCAACTCTTGACTCATGGGCAAGACTTTAGAAAATTGTTGAAATTGAAAACTTTTACCCAAGAGGCAATAATTTATTATTTAATTGCACTGATTATATTATTAACATATATGCAACTCTTGCCTCATGGGCAAGACTTAGTTTAGAAAATTGTTGAAATTGAAAACCTTTGCCCAAGAGGCAAAAGTTTATTCTTTAATTGCATTTATTAGATTATTAACATATATGCAACTCTTACCTCATGGGCAAGACTTAGTTTAGAAAATTGTTGTACAAATGCTATACTATTTAAATTGAAAACTTTTGCCCAAAAGTCAAAAGTTTATTCTTTAATTGCACTGATTAGATTATTAACATATATGCAACTCTTTCCTCATGGGCAAGACTTAGTTTAGAAAATTATTGTACTGTGATTATAAACATCAAATACAAATTGTTACTAATATTTTTTTGCTCAACACAGGTTTCAATATGCAATTTTTGCTTATGGCGCTTCAATCATTGAGTTACATGTTTAGCCCAAATCAAATTGGACGAGCTAAAATAGGGACCTAGTTAATAAATACGTTGGTTCAATATGCGAATTTGTTACCTCTCTCGCACTAGTATTAGACATTGACACTCCTTATTCTTGAGACCAACTGATAAAGTTATTGCTTTGGAGGATATATATATATATATATATATAAAGGCTTTTTAAGCGTGTCCACCAAACTTCTAGTCACATTAGTTGTTAAGTGTGTTATGTGTCCAAGCTTCTAATCACTTAAGCTTTTTACTGTTAAGAAGAAATTTTAACTTTCTAATGTTTGTATTCAAGAAAAATTATGGAAAGCAAGATATTTCACAAAACACCAGCAATGTCAAACAATGTACATGAAAAAATAAATAGACACATGGTTCTCTCAGTAGCAAAAGAACTCAAAAACACCCTTTCCCCTTTCCCCAGAGCCTCGGGCAACATATGTTGCGCACACATCAATAATTTCATTCAATACAACTACTGGCAAAGCATGTCGTTCCCCCTCATGTGTTCTTCTTATCCTAGAACCATATTTCTAACAGAAAAGAAATTGGTTCACATCTTGCAGCATTGCCATATTTAGACGTGCTCTACTTTAGGTGCACGCCAGTAAGCTTCCCAACTGCTGCCTTCTGATGGAAAAAAACCATCAATTTCGAGCATTTCCTGTCGTAGAAAATAAGGCACACAGTTACACATCTTTGTCTATTCGATAAAGGGATGTATATTTACAAGTATCTTTAAAAACAAAATATACTTACAAAATCTAATTCTTGCCGTAGCTGCTATGCTTCTCGTAGGTTGCGTTCCATTCCCTGAACACACCTAGAGTGCACTAAGCAGTAAAGACAGCTGCAGCAGCAAACATTGATGGTGGGAATCTAAGCATTCGTATTCAACTAGATATAGCTCGATCAAGAAGAAAGACACGAGCTCCACCTGATTTAAAAAATGACAAAAAGTTGTATGAGTAGTAATTCAGATTGTTGTGTTACTTCTTTAAGTGAAAATAAATATTTAACCGACCTTCTTATCAGAGTGAGAGGCTTTAAGAAACTGCCGTATAAACACATAAGTTGTAGATATTGTCATGTTGAACTGTAAGGCATTAACCATCAACTTCTCATGTGGATAAGAAAACGATTAAAATCATTTAGCGAGGAAGAACAAAATGGAGATACAAGTCCTGATAATGTAAGATTTTCGTCTTTAAACTAACTATTTCAAGCACTTCTCTTCTGGCATAAGCCTTGTCAGAGATCAAAATTAGATCCTCCACTACAGGTATAAAAACCTCTTCATACTTGCAGGCAAGAAGCAAAGCTGTTATTCCAACAAGCTGAAGTTTTTTCCTAATCACTAACTGAATAGCCAGGAATCTATCGATGAGATTCATAGTCAAATACAAGGTCTCCTCCATCAGTTTAAACTTGTAGTCAACCTATAAATTGGATTAGACGTTAAATGACACCTAAAATTATCACATTCTTCTTCATAAAACTCAGAAATGACATGTAACAACAGACAATATATACCTCAATAATCCAGTCAATGAGGATGCCTCTTATCCTCTCATTGATATCAAATTGTTGTTCCATATAGTTTGGAGGGACGCAGCCAGTGATCTGCAATTGAAAATAACATTAAAAGAAAGGGGTAAAAAATACACCTCCATTTCTTTCCAGATTCCCAATTAAAATTGAAACAGTAATCATCCTTGATAGAATAACATCATAACAGAAATAGCCCAAGTATACCCTCCGTGTGTCTATATATCCTATGTTCTGCACCTATTATTTGACTGGCTAAACATTGCAGTCCATATTGAAATTAGACTAGCTTTTGTGAGTAATTTGGCAATCTATTAAGCTTAATGAGATCCTAAGCGAAAAAGAATTAGATAATCAATTGAAAAATATAGGACTTCTGCTAACTCTACACGCCATAATCCTAATGAGTATGCACAACAACAATAACAAACCCAGTGTATTCCCACACAGTGGGGTAATGAGCATGTACAAGTTGTAAATAAAAAAACTTCTAACAAACAAATAGGGAGAGTGGAGATAACATCTCTACCTCAATCTTCTTATTGTAAGCATAGATGTCATCAATGTATTCCAATACATCGAGTTCGTTCTTTTTATCAGAACTGTCTATGTCCATAACTGACCAATATTCTGCATCTTCCATCTCAATTTCCTCACCCTGAATCAAAGATTTAACACATCAATGGCAATCCACAAGAATTATATTCATAACCAAGATATATAGATCATATAAGATTACCATCCTATCAATTTCCTCCATCATTACTTCAGTATGCTGCACAAATATTGGCACATCAGAATAACCAGTAGCCTTGTAATCTTCAGCATCAATAATAATGCAGTCTTCTATTTCATTTCTAATTGGTACCACTGGGACTGTTGGTTTTGTTATTTGTAGATATACACTGTTAATAACAGCTCGGTTATAAAATAAACCAGGAGAGGATAGGCACTATGCCTCAAGTGTTGTTTTCTATTGTTTGTTCGTGATTTATGCAGCTAACTTCCTAAAATTTAAGTAACCCCACATACAAATTAAACATTACTCTATCTTCAACTCCAACTTCTTAAATTTTACGGCCAAACACCTACTTAGTATCATGCAACCAAGAAATGAGCCAAACTTTATGATTGGATGATGAATCGAAACATGAGGGATCTTGTTAACAGCATTGGCTTTATTTCTACAATAAAATAAAAATAAAGTTAAAACAGGTAGACAATCAAGATTAAACTAAAAATTGAATAACCCCCTTTCTACCCTCTAACTATACACATGGCTCTACTAGTGAATAGAAAAATTACAACTTTACATCAAAGTTACAAAGATAGCACGTAGATATTGGCCAATCCAAACTACTGACCAGTATTAGTGGAAGTTGGATTTTTATCAAAGGTGTTTATCATCTACAATATACACATAAAAATAGTTTTTGACCTTATAATATGACATTTGAATTTTCGTCAATGCACAACCTCTAGTTAACTCTGCCCCCTAGCTCTACTAATGAAGTAAACGACAAAAATAAAGGATAAGACATAAAACTTCCATGAAAAGCAAGCAAACAAACAATAAAAATCCAAAGCAGCAAACTTTAGCACTTCGTAATAAACCCAAACAAAACTACTCATCAATATTAGCAGAAGATGAATCTTCACCAAGACGTTCATCGTCTAAAACATACACATAAAAATAATTTTTTAAGCTTGTATCCCAAGAACCAGAATAAATATAACCATTACAAACAACCAAACAAGAAACACTGTCAACATGTTTGACCTACTAGAAGAAAGGGAGGAACAAAACAAAGGACAAGTCAAAAGCACATTACAAATATAGATTAGGATAACGAGTGATAATACCGTGTCATTCAAAGGTCGACCACAAGTTGCAAGTGAATAAAACCACTCCTTCGAATCCACAGCACAAGAGCCAAACACTAAACATTCAAGCAACACATCTTTTTCTTTAATGTATATATTTTTGGCACTTAAAATACATGAAAAATGAATACAATTAGAATATATACGTTACCATAAGTACAAACATGACAAAATGAAAAGCTTAAAGATAGTAAACCTTTCATTTTGACATATTCAATCCACACTCGATAAACGCCCAAAAATCAGTGTTCAAGCTCGACAGATTACCAAATGCTTCAATGTCACAGATGAAAGGATGCTTCTGATAAAAAATAAATTGTGAAGCATCCGAATCAAAATCTTCCATATATGGTATCGACGTTCTTCTTCTTACCTATTGTACTATTCTCTGAATCAGCTACTAGACCATCCTCCGGATCACCAATCGAAGATGAGGTCGATGGAGCAGGATGAGACATCATTAGAGTAGGGGAACTAGCATCCACAATAGGTGCAGATTCATCAGGTGCGGGTGCTGGAGATGTCTCCGAAGCTGGTTCTGGTGTCGAAGAAGGAGCTTTTCTAAATAATTCAATACGAAGGAGTATACTGTCTTCGGTGAAAATGCAGAACGGAGTAGAGTCGATGATAGTTGAAGCTACAATGCCAACCTGAATATGAAAATAAATAAAACATGAAAATAAAGTTAAAGGAAACAACAAAAACTGAAAATAATAAATTTAAAGGAAAAAATAAAAAGTGAAAAAAAGTAAAATAATAAAGTAAAGCAAAAATAAAAAAATAAAAAATAAAAAATAAAATTTGAGAGATAAATGAGTATGAAAAGTTTAAAAATATATATTTGAGGTGTAGAGGGGCAAAATTGTACTTTTAGTTCATTAAAAAGTAAGGAAGGCTATTTTTCAAAGACATTCTTATTTGGGGTCAAATATCTAAAGCCACCCATATTTGGGTCTATGACATGTAATTTCCTGCCCAAAATGCCAAGTGTTGCAACCTTAGGGCTTGCAATTGTAAATATTCTTTAGTAGTAGTGTTAAAAATTCATTTTTTTTTCTTCTTTGAAGTTTGACTAAGAGCATGTTTGGCCTAGCGGCTAAAATATTTATTTTGAGAATCACTTTTATAAAATAATTTTTCAAAAAAGTGTTGTTGAAAAAATAAATTTGTGTTTAACTAATTCATTTGCAAAATGTTTTTGATAGATAAATTGTGTTTGACTATTTTTTTTTAAAATTGTGTAATGGCCTGATATTTAATGATTTGTGTGAAATATTTATTTCTGTGTAATTTGATCATTTTATCCCTGCCCGTGGTTGCATTATGGTATTTATGGGGTATGTGAATGATTGACACGATTCCCTATGCATTTAGATGCGATTTATGTAAAATTATAAGTTTTGATGATCATAAAGGCTTATTAGTTGATTTCGGTTAACATCTTTTGATATGTGCGTCAGATGGCAAAACAGATTGTGCCAGCAGAATCAAACATTGATTTTAGGTTGGCAACATGGTTGGTGTAGTTTTACGGCATTTGTATCTCATTTCGGCCCTCAATTTAGAAAGTTACAAAATTAGATCTCGGGGGCAATTTTATAAAAATGATATTTTTTGAACATCTGATATCATTATTGAGTTCGTAACATTGAATTTAGTGGGGTAGCATATTTCATTTGCATACTCGGGATTCCGGATGAATCCCAATGGTCCGTAGCGACTTGGGATTTTGGATGAATCCAAGTCTCCGGCTGGTGCACTCACTTAACCGATGCTTTGGACACTTAAGTGACTTGGCCTGATAGCCAAGTATCGCTTAAACGATGCCAGGATCACTTAAGCGATTGCCACTTAAGTGATGGCCTGGTCACTGTGTGTCAGACGTTTGTTGCCTAAGCGATAGTCAAGTCGCTTACGCGATGAGGTGAGCTTCACTTACGCAATGCCTGGTCGCTTAAGCAATGGACTCTTAAGTGACCCAATGGTCACTTAGGCGATGCCTGGGTGGATTACATCCTTTTTTTGGAGATTCTTTCTCCATTTTCGAGACTTAGAGCTTGGGGTTTAAGTTTTTGGATATTGTTTTTCATTTGTAAGATTGGGTAAGCTTCAAATCCCTATTTTAATTATTTTTTCTTAGATTTTTATCATTCAAATTTTATTTAAACTCGGATTTAAAGGTGAAATTTAAAGATTTTGGCCCGGAAGGCCCAAATTACCATTTTCTTTGATTCAAACCCCAATTTCAACCCATTTTCACTTGAATTTTCTTTTATGAGTTTCTTTAATCCTGGAAAATATGTTTTTGGACTAAAATTTTGATTTTACTCTTCTTTTTTATAAATTCTATTTTGGGGGTCCCTTTTGATCTCGATTCAAAAAGGGACAATATGAGTATTGTTAGCTTTCTTTTGACGCATAGATTCTATATTTGTGTGTTTTAGATGATTTTGAGTCCATGCATGAGGTGAAATCTCAGTGATAAAGGCTTATTTATTTCAATTTCGGCATTCAGGGCAGGTTATGACTTAACTTTCTTCAAACTGGATTGGGTAGTTAATGTATCATGAAAAATGTGTTTAGGTCATTTATGTGCCTGTGTGAGGGACTATGTGGATAACATTTGATTATTTTGAGACACTATTTGCTATGCGTAACCGTGTGGGGTCTTATATGATGTTGTTGGCCTAGTATTGATATATGTATGCTTGATTGCACTTTTTTTGGTGAGAAAAGCCTAGATTTTGAGATTTATGTTGTATAAATGGAATTTTCTTGCATGTTCACTTGATGGTTTATGAATTACATTGGATCATGGATGGTTGGTTGATTTAAGTCGATTTTTGGTTCACATGGTTGGTATAGTGGTTGGATATTGGATATTCTCATTTTGTTTGGTCGTGAGTATTACATCCTCATATCACATTCATTCATGAAACATTGGTAGCACCATGAAAATATTGGCTTTTTTTTTTACAGAAATATGACATCTTTAAAAACCATCTACTGATGTATGTGTCAGAAAGGAGATATGGATATTGGTGTTGGATATTGGTTATATATGGGTTGATGAACCCCCTATGGGTTCCTACCTCGGGAGCTCAACTAGGTGTATATGGAGGTTGTGCGACACCTCGTGCATTACTTTATCATCATTACATCCCATATATTATGCTTATTTAGTGATTGCATTTTTGTTCCCGACTTGATATCTTTCCATTTGTTCTATCTTCTTAAACTTGTATTCGGTGTACATGTATATTTGTACTTCTTTCCCCTACCTGTATTTGTTATATGTGTATATAGTATAAACTGTTAGTGAAGACAGTGTGGGCTGCCGTTTGGGACATTTTCTGATTGTAGGTGACGTGCTTATAGTTTGTGTTTATATGCTTTATTTTCTACTTTACTCAGTCAGCCTATGATACCTACTAAGTACAAGGGGTCCATACTCATCCCTACTACACCATTTTGGTGCTAATCTAGGTATGAGTGCGCCGCACGGATAGCTGGCTCGGGCAGCATTTGGAGTATATTTGAGGTAACGGACGTCCTATGCTTTAGGGGTTGCCCTACTACCTCTTCTGGTCTATTTTCATGTCTTATTTAGTACTCGGAGACAGATTTTGATTCTTTTTTACTATTATTGTATCTTTGACATTCGAGATGTATTTAGTAGTTCTTACACTGTGACACCAGGTTTTGGAATTTGATTTGGTATCTTGATTGTATTTCCACTACTATCATGTTTGTGTGGTTCGACTTTGCTCTAGAAGCCTTGCCCTGGGAGTTTAGTATTGGTTTCCCTTTTTATATCAGTTTGGGTGATAGACTTACTTATCAAGGCTTGCCACGACAAGTGCCATTATGACCTTGATTTTTTGATCGTGACAAATTTCGTTTGAGAGACAATACGAAAAAGGACAGCCATTAATGTTTTACTAAGGAACTGCTCTACTACACGATCTATAGTATGAAAGAAAGAAAAACATCTCCTAAATATTCTATAGCCTCCTAATTATAAGTGTGGTGCATGACACACCCATAAGCAAGAATCTACTTGATACGATCCGAACCAGTGCCTAGTCGTGTCGGGTGCCTCAAGCCTAATCGGGATCGGAGACCACCCCCAATACCCAATCATAACTTCCCTGCAACCTATGTCGGATGAATTCCTAATATATAATAAGAT
This sequence comes from Capsicum annuum, assembly GCF_002878395.1. NCBI lineage: Eukaryota > Viridiplantae > Streptophyta > Magnoliopsida > Solanales > Solanaceae > Capsicum > Capsicum annuum. The sequence goes on from NC_061119.1 coordinate 176,187,553, forward strand.
AGAACAAGAATAAATCAAAGACATCAAATAAAGTCTATGACCATAATCCAACAACCTCAATCAAATGTCCAACCGGTGTCAACCCTAATGTTAATATCAATACCAATGCTGATACCAATACTGACACCGCCCATCCCCATAGTAGTCCCACAAAGCCTCTAACCAAAAACAAAGAACATTCGGTTGGGACATGCCTCCGACCATAGCCAAAATCAAAGTCCAAAAAATAAAAATAATGTAAAGAAGTCCATCTCATGAAATAGAGTCTTTCGGAGTATGGAAGCTCACCACTTCAGTCTAACTCTAAGCTGTTCCCGAATTCAAGTCACTGAGACGGAGAGGTAGTATGATTGGTTCCTACATCGCGTGGGGATACAACATCCGAAGACAGTTAGCGGAATGAATGCTAGCAGGTACTCAGGAATAAGAACAAAATAATGCCATTATTCAAAACCAAAGTAAATAACCATATGCAATTACATACATATATACATGTATACCATGCCGGGAAAGGGATCCGGGTTTAGCATGAATTTAAAACTTTTAACCTGGACTGCATAGCTTTACCGTCCTAAAACCACCCATGGGATATATGGGTTCAGATCCCCCTGCTGAAAGGTCCCCAGTGCATGAAGTCGCACGACTAAAGAAAAGAACTTGGGATGACTAGTACATCCCCCAAATATAAAGTGTGACATCATGCACACAGTCACCAAGCCAAACCTCACATCGGCAAATATGAGTATCCAGTTTTGATTTCTCTGGGACCTCCACCTTCCACGACTTTGCTACACACCCCTCTTAAGCCCATATTAAAATCATTTACACATTCTAATCATTTTCCAAAGAGTCTTTTATTAGGCATTAACCGTTGGTATCATCATACAAAACTTTGATCTTACAAGTCTATCTATTTATGCCATACCTCTATCTATTTATGCCATACCAAAGCGATTAAACCAATTTGACTCCAAAGTTTCCAATTAAACCAATACCATCACTACCAAGGCCTTTCCAACCCATTTAAAACCAACCAAACCAATTTGAGTTACATTACCATATTATGCAATGCAAAGTTTTCAAGAATAGTCAAACTATGTGACAAAATCATTTTCATTGGCATTTTAACAAACATGTTGAGGACATATAGTTTTCAAAACCAAAACCAAGTATCAATTGACCACTCCCATGAAACCATATGTTCAAAGAACAACTATAATATGAGAAAAAAAACATAAGTAAAACATGGGAAAACAATATCCAACCATAAACAACCAAAACCCCTAACATCTATTTCAAAACCAAAACAACACCACAATAATACCATGAAAAACCATTCATTAAAACATGCTTTTAGTTGAACTAACAATGAGGGAGGAGTAAAATTCCTTAGACATCAAAGAAGACGAAGAGAATCACTCTTGAAAGTCCTTAATTGAGTAGCTTGATGATACCCTAGACTCTTGCTTGAACCAAGATCTTGAGAGAGATTTGAGAGTGTTTAGAGAGAGTTTGATTGAGAATAATAGGCTAATGAAGTCCCAAAAGGTGTTTTATGTCGTAGGGTTAAAAGGAGTTAAGAGGGGAAATGTCCAAAATACCCCCAACTTAAACTGTAAATATCTCACAGGTATGAGTTGGTCGTCCAAGTTGTCACTACATCATAATACTGGTACTGTCCAGTAGTACCCAAAATAGAAAGTTGGAGACCACATTTTGTCCAACATACGACTCACTAGCCCAACTCGTGACCAGATCATATGACTCGTATGGTCCAGTCATATCCAAGACAGAATCAAAAAGAGTTTGACACTGGACAACATATGGCTAGACTATATCACTCATACCATATCCTCACGACTCTTAGTGAGCCACTTGTACTCAGAGCCAAGTCAAGTGACTAAGTTTCAGATTAAGTAAGGACCAACCTAACGACCCATCACCAAACCATACAACCTGTACCCATCAAGTCATAACCACAATAGAAACCTAAGCACCAAATAATGGAAACCTTATGAGTTGGGTCACCTAACCTATACCCACATCATATGACTAGTATGGTGAGTCTTTTCAAGGACAGTGAGCTCAAAGATTAGGAAATTTTCAAGGGCCAAAACCCGGGGTATTTCAATTCTCCCTCACTTGGATCATTCATCCTCGAATGATGGAACAAGGCAGTACAACCACAATTTACACCCCAACACCTGCACTCTGACCTTTAACTAAGTTAGAGAACAAAGATGTAATAAAGAACACATACCTTCCACATGAATTTTTGGAGTAGAAAATAGGAATGGATACTTGGACGTCATGTCCTCTTTAGCTTCCCTAGTAGCCTCTTTAACTTTGCGGTTCATTCATACAATCTTTACCGAGGTCACATCTTTGAGCCGCAATCAGCGAACCTACCAATGCAAGATCTCAATCAGGATCTCCTCATAAGATAGAGAATCCAAAATATCAATATCCTTGATAGGCATAGTTTGAGATGAAACACCGGGTGAATAGATCTCAATCACCCATACACTTCTTCAACATAGACACATAGAACACCAGGCGAATGGAGCCTAAACTAGAAGGTAACTCCAACTCATAGGCAATATTACCAACCCTTCTTAAAACCAAGTACGGACCAACATACCGGGGAATAAGCTTTCCCTTCTTCCCAAAATGCATCACTCCCTTTATAGGAGACACCTTAAAAAATACTCTATCCCCAACTTCAAACTCTAACTTTCTTTGCCTCACATCCATATAGGACTTTTGGCAACTTTGGGCAGCTTTAAGTCTCCTGAATCACCTTCACCTTCTCCATGGCTTGGTGAACCAAATCCAAGCCAAACATCTTTGCCTCACCAACCTCGAACCACCCAATTAGAGACCTATACCTCCTACCATACAAAGCTTCAAACGGAGCCATCCCAATGCTAGAATGGTATTTATTATTATAAGCAAACTCTATAAGAGGCAAATGCTCCACCCAACTACTTACACAAGAACAAGGCATATCCTCCAACATCTGAATAATTCTTTCCATTTTCCCATCCAATTGTGGGTAAAAAACAGCACTAAAATTCACTTTGGTCCCCAACCTTTTCTGAAATGACCATAAAAAATAAGATGAAAACTGCGTATCGTGATCTGAGATGATAGAAATAGGTACCCCATACAACTTTACAGTCTCATGAAGATACAACCTCACATAATCCTTGGTCGAGAAGTTAGTCCTCAATGGCAAGAAATGAGAAAACTTTATTATCCTATCCACAATGACCCAAACCGAATCAAACTAATTTCGAGACTGAGGAAAACCGATAATAAAATACATATTGATCACTTTCTACTTCCACACCGACAACTTAATTTCTTGATACAATATTTTGAGCCTCATGTGCTCAACTTTAACTTATTGACACATCATCCACTTAGCCGTAAAACTAGCCATATCCCGTTTAATATTGTTCCACCAATATGTCTCTTTAAGGTCATGATACATTTTCATCAAACCATGATGAATGACATAGTGCAACTCACGCTCCTCAACCAAGATCTTCTATCATAAACCATCAACATCGAGAACACATAATCTTCCTTGGTACCGTAAGGTACTATCACCACTAATCTCAAAGGCCATCACCTTCTGCCTAACTATATCACCCTTGATCCTCATCAAGATTGGATCTAACATATATTTTTCCTTGATTTCAGCACCAAGAGAAGACTGCGCCACCTCCTATATAATCACACCACCATTTTCAGAGTCTAAAAGATGAACTTCAAGGTTAGCCAAACGATGAGTGTTCTTCACTAACTCCCGCTTCTCTTTATCCATATGAGCTAGACTCCTCATGGATAACCTACTAAGAGAATCAGCAACCATATTAGCTTTACTTGGGTGGTTTTGAAGACTCATGTTATAATTCTTGAGAAGCTTGAGCCATCTTCTTTGTTCGAGGTTAAGCTTTTTCTGAGTAAACATATACTGCAGGTTCTTATGATTAGAAAAGATATCCATATGCACACCATACAAATAGTGATGCCAGATTTTCAATGTGAACACTATAACTAACAATTCCGAATCATGAGTTAGATAATTCCTCTCATGCACCTTCAACTGTCTAGAGGCATATGTTATCACCTTGCCATGCTATATCAAGATGCAACTAAGCCCCATACGAGACGCATCACAGTAAACCATAAACCCATCAGTACCTTCGGGCAAAGTCAAAACCGAAGCCAAAGTTAGCTTATTCTTCAGCTTCTCAAAACTACCCTCAAAAGCATCAGACCACAAGAACCTCACCTTTTTCAGAGTCAACTTAGTCAATGGGGCAACTATAGAAGAAAAACTCTCTACGAACTTCCTGTAGTAACCAACTAAACCCAAGAAGCTTCGAATGTCAGTTGGAGTTGTGGGTCTAGGACACTTCTTAACCACTGCAACCTTTTGCGGATCTACTATGATCCCTTCACTAGAAATGGCATGGCCTAGAAAAGTGTCAGCATTCAACTAGAATTCACATTTTGAAAACTTGGCATACAACTGCTGCTCTTTCAAGTCCTGCAATATCATACGGAGGTGATCGATATGATCCACCTCACTCTTAGATACACCAAAATATCATCTATGAACACAATAACGAATAAATCTAAAAACTGATGGAAGATCTTATTTATCAAATCCATGAATGCCATTGTGTAAGACCCCACATAAATTTCTAGCTTAAATTAGTCCTATAAACTTGTTAGGGGTCCCTGACTTAGAATATATTAACTAAGTATTTAGGCTTAGTGCCAATTTAGCCTTCAAAAGTTGACAATATTATTTCATGACCTTTACGTTCTTTAAATATTGATATTTGAGTTAATTTATGATTAGGAATGTCAGTAGAAGTTTTCGAACAAGTTTTGGATTTTTCAGACATTATTTAGACCATGTTTGAGTGCCCAAAATAGTGGGTCGATGCGATCTTGACGCGTGGCATCGACCATCACATCGATAAGATAGTTTTTCCCCAGCTTTAGTGCAAATTCCAGTAAGGTGATGTGGACTCAAAGCAGCACGTTAGCTATCACATCGATGCTAATGATGCGGTGTGTCGGCCTGCGCGTCGTTAACACAGTTTACAGATATTAAAAAGCCGTATCCTCAGGGTTAATTAGGTTTTTTTCTGACGCCCTTCAGCCCCCAAAACACTAAATTTAACCCTTTAGAGAGCAATTATATTCATTTTTTTTTTATAAATTTCTCAAGAACAAGAACCCTAGGTATTCAAATTTCAAATCAAGAACTCACCATTTACTTTCAGAAATTCATCAACTAAGGTATGTAAAGTGTTCATCCAAGGGTTCTTTCCACCTTTGGAGTCCAAGAAACTATTTTTAAACTTCAAGTTTATGGATTTCATGAATTCCATGTTGGATTTGATTATGTTCATGTTTATAATAATTAATTGGGATTTTAATCCATGTTTTATGATACGTTTTATGTGAGGTTAATTAATATGTATGCAATATCATGAGGATCTATGTAAAACCCTCGAAATTGTCAATGAGGATTTGAATTATGAAGAATACTTGTTGTTTAGTGTTATATGCATATGTATGCTCACCAAGTGCTTGATGAATTGTTCATGTGAACTAATAAGGGAAATAAATCATGTCATGCTAGCTTATTTGCAAGTTATACCATGCAAGAGTTTGATAAGATGTCTCTATAGATGCATTATGAATTCGATGTACATGCTTATGCTAAGTAAGATCATGTGATGCTTTATTTTTATGCTATTGAGTCCTGGGGGTATTTGATACCCGATAATTTAGCTATTTACTTAGAGCCAGTGTCAGTTACAAATCAATATCATCAGTGACTCGATCAGTAGAACTCATTCAGTTACATAAACCTAGGAAATCTTAGTAATGTTCGTAATTCAGTCATAGTACTTAGATCAGACCTCAGTAAACTCAGTCAGTTAACATAATTCAATAGTATTCCGTCAGTCCACGAAACTCAGTGAATTCAGTTCAGTTCAATCAAACAGTAATTCAGTAATAATTCAGTCCAGTCTAGCACATACTAAAAATCAGTTCAGCGTCCGTTCAGTTGGGAGTAGGATTCAGTACCGAGCGAACTCAGGGATGGAGGTATTCATATCAATAGAGGGTTTGACCCTTAGTAGCAATCCCTGAGTTACAGAACTATATAGCCAGCGTAGGTTGAGATATCTTCCTGCCAGATACTATGAGGTTGATACATCTCATTTGAGCTTTTCTACTAGCAAGGGTAGGTGGAAGAGCTTCCTATTAGAGAGAGTTAACTCATAGCTTGTCTCTACCCGTGGCACAGTATTGGCACCCTTCCAACTAGGGTTATAGGTTGGACCTCAATCAGTTCAGAGAGGGGCATGTATGTTAGATGATTACTTCCTATAGTCTCAATTTCAGTCTCAGTCTTAGAATAGAACTCATTTCAGTTTTACAGATTCAGGATTATCAGGTATAGTCACTCAGCTCAGTACAAAACTCAGTGTAGTTCCACAAAATCAAGATTGTCAGACACAGTCATTCAGTTACCAGTAATTCAGTATTAGTATTTTCAGATATCAGTTAATTAGTATTCAGATTCAGTATTTAGTGTTATTACGATCTCAGTACAGATTCCATATTTATACATGTACTCTCATTTAGTTATACTCATGATATTCAGTTAGTATTGTTCATGCATATGAACCCATGCATTTCAGCCTACCTCACTGAGCATACCAGTACATTCAAAGTACTGAGGCATGCTTTTCTTTTGTGCTATGATGTCTTATATTATAGGTTCAGACGTATGCGCTCCAGAGCACCCTTAGCAGTTCAGATTTTCAGTAGTTAGTGTAGTGGTGATTCCTCCTAGTTTAAGGACATGGTTGTTTTTAGTATTTTATTATTATTTTTAGTATTCGGAGTTATTTGGGGACTTGTCCCATCAACTCCACAGTTTAGACAATTTAGAGGCTTTTCAGACTAGAGTATTTTTAGATTGTTGTTCAGTTTTAAGTAATGATGTTTCAGTTTTGGTATCACTATACCGTATTTAGTTTTATTTCAGTATTGAACCTTATGGAATATTTTTTGCCTAATTTTCGCATACCACAGTATTATTATTCAGTTATTGCAGCAGGTACCATTCATGGTTAGCTTGTGATCCTTCGGGATTATGAGCACCGTGTAGCGTCCAGGGTACAGACTTGGGGAGTTACACGTCGGGTCATTGGTCAACCCAAAAGAAATAACCAAAAACTCAAAATGCCTATACCAATTAAGAAAGGTAGTCTTAGGGATATCCGCCTCCCTAATCTTTAACTGATGATACCTGGATCAAAGATCGAACTTGGAGAAAAATTTAGCACTCTGGAACTAATCAATCAACTCATCTATCCTTGGAAGAGGGTACTTATTCTTTACCGTCACCTTATTTAACTACCGGTAATCAATTACTCTGAAGAGAACCATCCTTATTATGCATGAATAACACCAGTGCACCCCACGAGGACACACTAGGATGGATGAAACATTTATCTAAAAGATCCTTTAGTTTCTCCTTAATCTCCTTTAACTCAGCTGGAGCCATCCTATACAAAGGAATAGAAATTGGATGAGTGTCTAGAACGAGATCAATCCCAAACTCAATCTCCCTATCAGGAGAAACACCAGGAAGTTCATCATGGAAGACCTCAAGAAATTCATTTACCACCGGGTCGGAATGCAAAGAAAGACCCTCCGAGTTAGAATCTTTTACCTTGACCAGATATAGAGACACCCCTTAGAGATTAATCTCCGAGCTTTAAGATATGATATGAACCTCCCCTTAGGAGCTAGGGAACCACCCTCCCAATTAACAACCAGCTCATTAGGAAATTTAAAGATAACCTTATGGGTTTGACAGTCTAGAGAAGCATAGCATGAGTACCACCAATCCATACCCAATATGACATCAAAGTCCACCATGTCTAGTTCAAACAAATCCACTACAGTTTCTTTACTACCAACAGATACCACATACCCCCTATAGACTCTTCTAGCAATCACAGAGTCACCTACGGGGTAAAAATAGAAAAGGGTTCGAAATAACCTTGGGACCAAAACTAAAATACACAGCTAAAAATGGAGTCACATAAGAAAGAGTGGACCCCAAATAAAGTAAACAGTACACACCATAGGAAAAGAGTTTCAACATGCTTGTCACGACATCAGGCATTGCCTCAAACTCCTTTAGGGTAGTGAGAGCATAGAGATTGTTTCGGCCAATACTGAAGCTATATGGTTCACCCTTTGGCGCCAAAGCTGATGAAGAGGCAACTGGAACCTTGTTCGCCCCTGAAGCAACCTTGGCCACTAGCCAGTTCTTAATCATGTGCCTTGGGTGACCACAACTGAAGTACTTATCCCTTCCTTCTTTACAGTAACCCTGATATAATCTACCATAAAATTGGCAGGGAGGATATGATTGAGTTGACTGAGCCCCACTAGCTTGAGATTACGTACCCTATGCCCTAAAGTTATTGCCATCTTGGAAACGCCTGTCACCCGACAACTTTGGGTAGGGGCACTATCCATCGAGTAAGACCTATAATTGACCCTTTTTTTTGGACCATTTACCACCATCCTGGACACTCTACTGTTAGCCACTACCCTGATAAAAAAATCTAAATTTCTTGCCTTGTCTCTCTACTATCTCAGCCTGCTTTCTTTTCTTTTTCTCTACCTACTACACGTATACCACCAACCTGAAGATTTCCATGTCCTTGTTCAACAAGGCAACTTTACTTTTAAAAATTAAGTTTTAGGACAAATCAGTACCAAACTTCATCATCCTCGCTCTCATACTATAAAACAACTCCCGAGCATACCATGATAACTGGTGAAACTTCAAGGCATATTCCTTGACTGACATCTTGCCGTGCTTTATATTTATAAACTGTTCCACTTTTGCTTTCCTCAGCTCTTGAGAAAAGAAGTTGTCCAGAAAAGCATTAGAAAAATTCTCTCACAGAGATGACTCAACATCGTTATCCCTTACTTGATATCATTCCTCATACCATTGGTACGCCATATCTTTCATTTGATAGGAGGCAAAATCCACACCCTTCATATTAGTGGCATGCATAACATGAAAAATCTATTCCATCTAATCCAAAAAGCCTTGAGGATCCTCGTAAACCTTAACACCCATAAAGGTTGGAGGATTCAACCTCATGAACTGGACAACCCTTGTGGCCTCAGAAGATGGAGTAACAAAATACCCCACTCAGACTAAGAATTTTCCAACTGTGAAAATATATGAAAAGACTAATGAAACTCAATATTCATCACTTCAGCTCGAGGATCTCGGGAAGGACTAGAGGGAACCGGTGGAACTCCAGGAGGGCTATTAGGAACTGGACCCCTAGACTGAGTATGGGCCCTATAAGTAAAATGGGCCCGATCAACATTGTCATCAAGTGGGACAGAGGAGTTTCCATGAGATTTCAATCATCAAGTAGGCATGATCTGAAAAGCAAATAAATGGGTATTAAAGAAAATTTTAGGAACTTAGACTCTATAACTTTAAAACAGAACAAAAGAAAGAGAAACATTCCTAAATGCCATGTAGCCTCTCCTTTATGAGTGTGGCACACATCACACCCTTAAAAGAGACTCTACTAAACACAACTTTGTGTACTCCTAATTGACCATGAACCTAAGGCTCTGATATCAATCTAACATAACCCAGACCAGGGCCTAGTTGTGTTGGGTGCCTCAAGCCCAATCAAGACTAGAGACCACCCCAATTCTCAACCATAACTGCCCTGCAGCCTATGTCGAATGAATTCTGAACATATAGCAAGATAGAACAAGAATAAATTAAAAACATTAAATAAAGTCTATGACCATAATCTAACAACCTCAATAAATATCCAACCAGTGTCAACCCTAATACCAATACCAATACCAAGGCTAACACCAATACCGATACCACCCATCCCTATAGTAGTCCTATAAAGCCTCTAACAAAAAACAAATAACATCCGACCGGGATATGACCCCGAACATAGTCAAAACCAAAGTCCAAGAAACAAATATAATGTAAAAAAGTTCATATCATGAAATGAAGTTTTCCAGAGTATGGAGGCCCACCACTTCAGCCTGACTCAAACCTGTCCCTGAATCCAAGTCACTGAGCAAGACGAGTAGTATGGCTAGTACCTGCATTATGTAGGGATACAATGCCCGAAGATAATTAGCGGAATGAATTCTAGCATGTACTCAATAATAAGGATAAAATAATGTCATTATTCAAAACCAAAGTAAATAACCATATGTAATTACTTACATATATACATATATACTATGCAAGAAAAGTGAACTGGGTTTAGCATGCATTAAAAACCTTTAACCTGGGTTGTGTAGCTTTACCACCCTTAAACCACCCATGGGCTATATAGGTTCAACTCCCCCTGCTGAAAGGGACCCAATGCATGAAGCCGTGCGACTAGAGAAAAGAACCTGTGATGACTAATACATCCCCCAAATACAAAGTGTTACATCATGCACACGGTCACCAAGACCAAACCTCACATCAGCAAATATAAGTTTCCAGTCTCGGTACCCCCGATCCTCCACTGTAATGACCCAAGACTACCCCCTAGTCGTCACACGGTGCTTGAAACCACAAGAGATCCCAAGCTAACCCATGAACTGGCATAATGTTAAGCAACTAAATTATAACATAATTAATAGCTGTTCTGTTATGCGGAAACATAATCATACTAAAAATCTAAAATAGATAAAATACTGATAAAGCTTTACAATCTGATAAATCCGAAGGATGAAACTAAAATTACACGACTGACTCTGACTGACCTATATAAAGCCTCTACTATACTGACTATAGATAGCTAGGATATACCTCTAACTACAACTAATCAATACACATGAAAATAAATGAACTACATATGAACTAAAACTGTATGGAGTTTCCAAAGTAGGAGAACTCATCACCTACTGGCTGGAATCTTTAATTGTCTGATTGTGATGTATAGGCTACAACTGGTACCTACATTATAAAATAATGTAGCCACACAGATGTATATATGGATCAGTACTTCTAGAATGTACTGAGTATGAAGGGGTGAGTGTAATAATCATAAGTAATTGTAAAACATGCATGTTAAGTGTAAGTAGACTCACCAATAGGCTTGAATAAACTGAAAATTGAAATATCTTAAAGCATGAGTGACAAACATTCTCTGATAAGATGGTAAATCTCTACACTTAGTTTCTGTAAAACTTTACTTTAATGATATAAGTATAACTGAAGCTGGGATATGATAAAATATGGATACTGTATGAATACTAGGTATGAAATTACGTGATGGAGACTGACATAAATTGAGCAACTGAAAATACAATCACACTGAGAACGAATGCATAAACAAAAAACTTATCTAATCAGCTGAATGACTGATAACTGAATACTGGTCATTTAAGATTGAACTGTACTTAGTCTGAATAACTAGACTAAAACTATAGAGTATTATACATATGATGAAGGGACTGACTGAGTAACATAAGATAACTGAGCATGAATTCATGAAAACTATATTATCTGAGAATGTAAGGGCAAGCATATAATATGATTTTGAAATATTCTGTAAACTGAGGTACTAAAATATTGATAGCTAAGTAGCTGATAACTGTATGCTATGGTCAAGCAAACCTAAAACTGAGTACTGATCTTATTACTAGACTGAGACTGTGACTGAGACTGTAATTGAGACTGTAACAGAGCTTATACTGGAACTAAATACTGAGTTCTAATAACTGAGTAATTGATAGCTGAGATTACTAATAACTGAGTTACTGATAACTGGTGACTATTTTTAACAGTCCTGATTCTGTAGAACTGAATTGAGTTCTATGCTGAGACTAAAACTAAAACTGTAGGAGGTACCATCTAACCGACATGCCTCAATCTGATCTAATTAGGGTCCTACCTGTAACCTAGTTGGAAGGGTGTTAGTACCGTGCCATGAGTATTAACGCTGGCTATGTGAATCTACTAAACTGGTGTCCCGAAGGACTAAGGAGTAACCCTATACTAGCAGAAAACTCATGAGATATATATCAACCCTAAACTAGCAGGAAAACATCTCAAACCTACACTGGCTATATAGTTCCATAACTCAGGGATTGCTACTAAGGGTCAAACCCTCTGTTAGTAGGAATGCCCCCATCCCTGGGTTCGCTCGGTGCTGAATCCTACTCCCAACTGAACTGACTCGGAACACTAACTGGTGCATGCACTGTTAACTGATAACTGATAAGCTCAGGTCATGGTATTCTAAAAATAACAAAGCATACAGATTCTGAGGTAATGGTTAATAATTAACTGATACTGGGACTGAAACTATACTGTACTAGGCTTGATTGAACCCACACTGATTCTATTGACTGACCGAACTGGACTGAGTTCACTGAGTTCTGTTAACTGAATGAGTACTACTATTCTTGACCTTTTACTGGGACTATTCTATATCTACTGCAACTATGTAAACAACTAGATTTTGGGTAATAAATACCCCCAGAACTTGATAGCATAAATGACAAAACCTAGCGATCCTTGAAAGCATAGCCATAGTCAATTGTTCACAATTCATTCACTGAGACATTTTATCAAGCACTTGGAGGTTATGGACTTGTACATGAATGAGAACACATGGTAATATGTCATGATTACCCTATTTAATTCATATGGGCATTATATCAAGCACGTGGAGATTAATGCTTTAACATAGGGCAATTCGCCAAACACATGGGGATCAAGAGCTTGGACATGGGAATATCTTAAACATGGGAGCATAGTATTATTAAATAACTAAAATTATGAATTGGGGAATTCACATGTAATTCACTTGAAATAGGACATAGGCGATTCATCAAAATATGTAAAGTTTATAACTTAAATGTAAGAATGTCTTATACATGAGTGAATAATAGAGTTACATGGCAAAATTCATAACTTGGGTATTTATCTTGAAATTGACTTAACATGATATGGGAATTTCATCAAACATGTGGAAGGCATGAATTTAAAACATAGAACTATTGCTAAACATCATGAATTTAGGATCTATCATGGAATTTACTTGAACAAAGCATAGGGATATTCTAAACATGAGCATTTAATTCAACAACATGAAATTTACTTGAGTATGACATGGAAAATAAAATCCATAGAATGAGGAAATAAAATCTTGCATGGGATCATACATGGGCTTAATTTAAATCACCATGGAAACATGAAATTCAATCTTCTTGAGCATATAATATATCATATGATAAAAGTTCATTGTTTAATTTCAAGAAAAGGGTTTGGGCTCCATGGGTGAAAGAGGACCCATGAATAAACTTCCACATACCTTAAAGCTTTAATATTGAAGAAGAAACAACATCTTGAAAGTTTTCTTGATTTAGGAAACTTGAAATCTTGACTTTTCTTGAAGAGGATTTGATGAAGTTCTTGGTGTTCTTGAGGGGGATAGGGTTTTGTTTGGAGAAACAAGGATGAAAAATGATGTAAATAATACTTTTGGGGCTTTAATTATCTGTTATGGACGAGTTAGGGTGAAGGAAAAAACCCTTTTATCCTTAAAAACATGAAAATAGAACCTGAGAAATAGGTGCGGGCGATGGAGCGCGCGTCGCGGGCATATTGCCTCGACTTACTACCTCTCACGAAAATGGCTGTAACTTTTTGCTTGGGTATCGAATTTTGGCAAAGTTGGTATAGTTGGAAAGTTAATTCAATTATATACAATTTGATGGATCTTGAGCTAGATAATTTTATCTATATAAAAAGTTATACACGTTTAAATTAGACCCTTATAGAATCAAATACCAAACTTTGGACGAATCAAAGGATCTTAGGTCAACTTGGCTCTAATGATATGAATATTTTTAACCTCATGAGCATTTCAAACACTAGTATAAAATCATGAAACTTATATTTACTTGAGAATAACTTGTATTATAACTTATACACGTAAGAATGATGGTTCAAAGACTAGCCCAAAAATGCGGGGTGTTACATCCACCCTCCTTAGCTTTGCTACACCCCCTTTTAAGTCCATATTAGAACTATTTTCACATTCCAACCATTTCCCAATGAGTATTTTATTAGGCATTAACCGTTGGTATCGTCTTACAAAAATTTGAGCTTGCAAGTCTATCCATTTATGCCATACCAAAACCATTAAACCAATTTGACTCCAAAGTTTTCAATTAAACCAATACCATGGCCACCAAGGCCTTTCCAATCGATTTAAAACCAACCAAATAAATTTGAGTTCCATTACCTTATTATGCAATGCAAAGTTTTCAAGAATAGTCAAACTATGTGATAAAATCATTCTCATTGGCATTTTAACAAACATATTGAGGGCATATAGTTTCTAAAACCAAAACCAAGTATCAATTGACCACTCCTATGCAACCACATGTTCAAATCATAATTATAACATGAAAAAAATGATAAGTAAAATATGAAAAAATTTTAGCCAACCATAAACAATCAAAACCCCCAATATTTATTTCAAAACCAAAATAATACCATGAAAAAGCATTCATTAAAACATGTATTTAGTTGAACTAACAATGTGGGAGGATTAGCATGCCTTAGACACCAAGGAATATGGAGAGAATCACAATTGAAAGCCCCTAATTGAGTAGCTTGATGAAAATCTAGTCTCTTGCTTGAACCAAGAGCTTGAGAGAGATTTGAGAGTGTTTAGAGAGTGTTTGACTGAGAATAATAGGTTAATAAAGTCCCTAAAGGTGTTTTATGTCATGAGGTTAAAAGGATTTAAGAGGGGAAATTTTCAAAATGCCCCCAACTTAAACTGTAAAAATCTTACAGGTGGGTAAGAGTTGACCCTCCAACTTATCACCACGTCATACGGCTGGTACCATTCCATCGTACCTAAAATATAAAGTTTTAAACCATATTCTATCAATATACGACTCATTTTCCTAACTCGTGATCAGACCATACTACTCATATGGTCCAGTCGTACCTAAGATAGAATCAAAAGGGGTTAGAAATTGGACAACATACGGCTTGACTATACCACCTGTACCCTATCCTCATAACTCTTAGTGAGCCACTCGTACTTAGAGCCAAGTCATTATATTTTAGATTAAGTAAAGTACCAACCCAATGACCCTTCACCAAACCATACAACCTGTAACCACTATGTCATAACCACAATAAAAACCTAAGCACCAAACACTGGACACCTTATGAGTTGGGACACCTGACCTGTACCCACATCATATGACTTATATAGTGAGTCATTTCAAGGATAATGAGCTCAAAGCTTAGGATATTTTCAAGGGCCAAAACCTTGGGTGTTTCACTACTAGACACAATTTCATAAACACCCTAAGACACTTGAATTTTATGATATGATACATACTAAGTTTGTCAATACCTAAACCTACACGTGGAACGTAACCATCACTAGGAATCAAAAGTGGCCCAAGAGAGCCACTTGACTCGGTATAAAACTAGTAAAGCTAAACTTTAATAAATACGAAAGCTGTAAAATAATCAATATGTGCTAAACTTCTAAATAAAGGAAAAACACTTTTATTTCTTAAAAAATAAAGCCAACTGAAAAACATCTCAATAGCTAAAACTAATTAATGTCTAGTGAAGTTTCTATAACAGATGAATTGAATGAGTTTACTAGGACATAGGCCTGAGCTGCTTTTATGAAAATCTAAAACTATCTATTAAACTGAAAAATAAGAAAAGTATAATTAAGTCCTTTGAATGGAAAGAGGCTCATCACAAGCTGATAGAGAAGAGTTTATTGGAACATCTGATTTTAGGCCTGAGTTTGAACATTTGAATTTACATCATGAAAATATGTAACGCAAAAAGAGCAATCAATACATGAAATATATTAGTACAAAATAAAATAATTCTCAAGTAAATAAAAATATTGAGTCTTTCTAATTTTTGAGTGAGTTTCTCTTAATCGTCGTACACCCTGTGGGCATCACGATGACTACATCTTGTTTACATTAGGGAGAGACATCCTACACCTTGCCAGAACATAAAGGATAAACCTTAACTATGGATCCATTCTACGCTTTTGGGCTAAAAGAAGAGTCACCCTAACTGTGGACGATCCTATCCTACGGTGGCAATATAGTTTTAAGGTACGTAACCTTAAGTCCATATCCGTTTCGATGCTAAATATCCTCCCAAAATATGCTGTTTGCTCATACTATAAGTCTCTAAACATAATTTTAAATTCATGTTTGGATCCTTGCCTCAAAATATCATATCAAGAAAGTATACATCTAGGTGAGCCTTAACTCTAAATCTTTATAACTGATGTTGAACCTAACTTTCAAGAAACAAAAACTTCTTCCTTTTTCAAAATATAATAATAGCATAAATATTCTTTATAAACTTTTCATGACTAAGAACTTATGATCTTTAAATAATTTTTTCAAGAAAAACCATGAAACAACTAGTAAAATATGAAATAGACTTTCAACATCATAAACAAAATTCATAAGATTTATTGGAAGAATCAATAGGTGTGTATAAGGAATCAATTTAAGGGAAAGACTCCAAAACTAAAGAATTTATACTAATGATCATGGAATATCCAAAAAATTTCATCAAGAGATAAAAAAAATTGACTTTAAGAATTCAAGTTCTCAAAACCCAGTCTCGTTTCATGAGCTAGACTGAATTTAACTTGATTTTAAGGACGAACGGGGTTTCCACTAAAGATTTAGCCTTAGGTTCCTAATTGTATCAAAGATTTTAAGGAAGAACCCTTTCTTTAAGGAAGAACTCCAAGAATACATTTTTTGAAATCTTGGTTGAGTTCTTAAAAATGCTAGAAATATAATGCAAGATTTCATTAATTATCCGCAATAGAATGATTGACATAGTTCTAATTACTTGAAATTTCATGAGAGACACTTACCTTATGAATAAAGGATGAGGAGAGAATACCAGTCTAAGGCTTGAAATGATATTTAAATAATGAATTTTTTAGAAGAAAACCTACTTAAATAGAGATTTTCATTAGAACCTTGTACGAAATGGTGTGTGGTTTGCACAATGTGATGTGTAGTCGCACAAGGATTCCAGTACAGCTATAAAAAAACTTCTCTTTTGTTCCTTACTGTTCATTGGGTGTACGAAGTACTCAATATGATATATGGTCGCACAAGGCTTCTTGTGAGTGAACCAATTATTATTCTTTTAGTAAATAGTCATAATTGGAGTAAATCAGATTAATAAATGGTTAGTGGCGTTATAAAGAAGACTCAAAGATATTTGATTTGGTAGGTATTGGGCCATGTAGTCCTTCATATTCTAGGAGGAATGATCATTTGAAGTTGACCTTAGTAAAACAAACATGAAATCTTACCCAATAGGAGGACTCTCAACTCAACTTTGTGCTAGAGGTTTATTATTACCTTAATTCATTATCTATCAAACTTACCCCACTAAAGAATTTATATTAATACCTATGAACAATTAAAACTTATCATATTCAGGTCTATCCACATAGATAGAACAGTTTAAATCTTTGTCCAAAAGTTTAGGTTGTTACATCCCATAACCCACCACTTCCCACCCCTATAATCTTTTGCTAGATTATATATAAATTCTTTTGAGATATGTTTTATTTTTGCTTAATTATCAAACACTAAAAAATAAGTAAGAAATCAACTTATTTTTCAAACAAAAAATCATAAAAAATATTTCCCCTTATGCCAAACACACACTAAAGAAGAGTGATTTCTATTTTATCCGCACAAATAAAAATTTGGTAGTGTGGCTGCTTCTTAAAGTGCATAGTATTTAAACCCAGGGCTTATTTGTCTAAAACTTTTTCTAACGAAACAAACATAATTCAAAATTTCTAATTAAAGTTAATGCAGTAAACATTCCAATCTAATATTTCTAGTTAAGAATGAAGAAGAACTTGCAACTCTGTCATAATGCAACCTAGAGTTATATTTTATTTTTAAATAAATGAGCCTTGTAATTCTTTCTTATCATTTGTAAACTTACATGTGAGACATTCTTTTTTGTGTCTTACTCTACAAATTGGGTCATGGAGTGTAATGTGAAACAACAAAAAATAGTGAAAATACATGTAGAAATATTTTTATTATAGGAATTAACAACGACATAAATTCTTTTTTTCATCAACAACCAACATAATCTTTATTCAAACTTCATCCATCAAATAAAAAGGATGAGAGTAATGAATTAAAATTAAGCCTACAACTTCTAGCCACCTCATTTAAACCCCTGTATTTCCTATATCTTCCTGTTTAATATCTCTTCTATCCATATTCTAATATTTTCTACTCAGTGATTCTCTCATCTTATATCTGTATTCCATCAAAATTTGCTTGCAAACATACTTTGGCCTAGACACCTTTTGATTTCACATTGCATCATTCCTTGCTAATCCAAACATTGTAATAGAGAGTTTCCAACACAGGCCACAAGAAAGTATTACTCATCTTATCTTTTGCTCTTCTTGCAATCCCTGTCCACCCTCCTAGTGTATTCTTATTCACCATATTAATTTTCAACCGATTCATAATAACATCCAAGCAGTCCTTGGAGAATTTACACTAAAAATATAAATGCTATAGAGTTGTAGAGTAAGTACTAGATAATAGGTACCCATCATTATCACTACAATTCCATATGCTTTATTCTTGAATGGTCATGAGTCATTTATGCATAGTTCGCCAACATATAAAGTTATGCTTTGTTATGTTAGTTTTATTTCACGATCCCCTCCATTTAGGCCAGAAGTGCTAACCTATTTTTTTTTCAAATATAGCCACTCTAAATAATATATTTGTCATGACAGGAGACTACTCCCTAATCATAATATAGTGCTTAGAGTAACAAGTTACCCCAACCCAACCCATGACTTGACATAGCACTATGAATATTAAAATGACTGATGATATACTGATCGAGATCTAAAGTGCAATGATTATAATCATAAATAAAACCAACACTTTAAAATAGGTCTAATATTGCTTGACATAACCAACATGCTGAAAATCTAATTGTCTGTCTAAAAAGCCTCTAAATAGATGAATTATTGGGAAAAGCCACCAACTAACTTCAGCTATATGAAACTAAGAAAAATAGTGAAAAGAAATACTAATAACTGGTCCTCAAATAACTAAGACTCACCAAAATACTACTTTTGATATGATGTTGAATTGCACTAGCCTCCAACGAAATGCTGAACGTCAAAATCTATATTATAAAATAATATAACACAAAAGAAAGTATGTGGTTAGTACTTTGAATGTACTGAGCATGTGAGATATGCATGATATATTATAAGTTGAATACAATATGATAGACTGAATATGAAATCAAGACAAAGATATTGATACAATGACCAAGTAATAAATATGTGGTGGTTTAATAAGCCAATCAAACTGAATACAAGGTCATGCAAATATCTGAATTTGAATAGTGCATTGTGGGAGATACCTTTATCCAACATACACCAGTTTTAGCTAACCAGGACCCAACCTATAACACTAACTGGAAGTATTTAGTACCTTGCCAAGGGTACGAGCACTGACTGATATGGATCCACTAAACTTATGTCTGAAAGAACTAATGTGTCAAGCCTGGTCTACCAGGTGACCTATTGAACCTACGGTAGTGCTGTAGTTTTGGAACTTAGGTACTTATACTAAAGGTCTAAGCCTAACATATGGGTGAGCCTTCATCCCTGCGTATGCTTGGTGTTAATTACTACTCCTAACTGGATACCGATTGATAACTAGATAGTTCATTAAGGGCAGATAATTGACAAGCTCCTAATATTGATATTTGAGTGTAAGGTAGTACACACTTTATCTGAAAAGCACTCTACATTATGTAAAGATGGAGGACTTAGTATTCATTAATATACGCAAGAAATTCTAGGTCATCGGGTGTTCATAACCTACTATCTCTAAAAACTGCAGCTACAAATGGCATTTCTATAATTTGAACATAATAAGAGATTTCATAACTCCAGTCCAAAATTATTAATTTATCAATATGATGATAGTTCATAGTCAAGAGTATATAAATTTTTTTAATTTTATGGAAAACATATAATCATGGTTTAGTCAAAGCAAGAAACTAAAAGATAATGGAATTCACACTATTCATGAAACCCCTAAAGCTTGAATGATGAATTAAACTAAAATTTTGAAATAACTTTGAGACTCAGTGGGTGAAAGAAAACCCAATGATGAAATCCCACAAACCTAATATGGAAACCTTGTTGTATGATTTAAATTTGGAGCTTGAAGAAGATGAACTCTAGTTATTGCTTTGGAGTAAGACATCACCTCTTCTCTCTTGTTTTTGCTTAGTGTTGAGTGAATTTTGAGTGTTGTGGGATTTAGGGTAATATTAGACTTAATAATAGGCTTTGGGATAACTTAAGCGACAGAGTATATTGGTTTAATTAGTCAGAATAAACTGAAATGCCCCTTATAAAATGTAACTAAAAAAGATATAGAACAAGATGTACAAACTATTCCATGATCATTGGACCCACCTACGATTGTAGGTAGTGCTCGTGGTTGGGTGCCTAGTTTGAGGCTTATATATACTTCATAAGATGAGCCATGGTTTTAGTAGTAGGACCTACCCATAATCGTACCTTGGCCCATAGGATGAAGTCCAAGCTGATTTAACTTTTGGAATCAAGATTGTACCTAAGATTGTGGTTTCTAACCAAGATCGTAGGATCCTCCCATGGTTGGGAGGTATACTTGTCAACTTTCATGTTCTTGGGGATGTTTCATGCAGATGAATGGATTGTACGATAGTCTAATCTAACCAGGATTGTGATTTTATTTGTACTATCTTCCTATTGGATAGTGCATTACTAAAATAAAAATGGCCATAACTCTTAGCTCCGGGATTGGATTAATGAGGAATTGGATTCTTAGAAATAACACTCAAAGACTTTTCATTTGGCGGGTTTTGAGCTCAAAATAACTTTAGAATCTAGGAGTAGGGGTGTCAAATGGGCGGGTTGGGTTTAGATTGAAGATATTAAATGGGTTGAATTGGGTATCGGGTTGGGTCATGACCCGCCCAAATTCATTTTGGGTTGAAATGAGTAAAAATTATTTTGGGTCTTGAACCACCCAATATAACTCGCTTAGTTTAAAAATATTAAAATATTAATATTTATATCTTGTAAAGAAAATAAATTTGAATGGGTTTGAAAAGTTGGGTAGGTGGGTAGGGAGTGGGGGTGGGGTAATAATATTTTTTTAAAATTTAATTTTTTAAAAATAAAAATTATTTTTTAGGAAGGGGTGTGGGGTAAGAGATCGTAGGTAAGAGGGGTGGTTTTTAGGATGGGGGTTGAGGTCAATTTTTTTTTAAAAAAGAAATTTATTTTTTTTAAATATTTTTTCTTAAAAAAAATTGGGAGCGAGCGGGGGGGAGGGGGGGGGGGGGGGGGGGTAGGGGTTAGGGAAAGGATGGAAATTGAGGTAAAAGCTTTTTCTTTTAAATTTTTTTTTGTAGTTTTTTTTTAAAATAATTTTCTTTTTAAAAAATATGCTTTTGGGCGGGGGGGAGGGGGGGCAGGGGAGGGGAGGGAATATGTCATATAGGGAAGGAGGGTGCGGGCGCGTAGGAAGTAAGGAGAGATGGGGGTTGGGGTAAGATTATTTTTTTTATTCAAAAAAATTATTTATTTATTTTTAAAAATTAAAAGATTTTTAAATTTTTAGGGTAGGGGTGGGGGTGGGGGTTCGGGGTAGGAAGGGGGGAATGGGGAAGAGGTGGGGTGGTGACAAGATAAAAAATTTATAAAGAGTTTTTTTAAAAAAGAAAAATAATTTATTTAAGGGATGCGGGGTGGGGTGAGGTTGGGGTAAGTTTGCTTGTGGTGAGGTTGGGGTAAGGTGGGGGTAAGGTGACTTTTTTCCATACTTTCATTAAAAAAATAATTTTTCTATTAAACGGATTGAAGTAGAGATTGATTGGGTTCATTTGAACCCAAATTGAAAATGGGTTGAGAGTTAATGGGTTGAGATTTACCCAATAGCAAATTATCTTGAGCCCAATCCATTAAGTTATGGGCGGGTTGGGCGGACCAACTCAATTGGGTTCATTTTGACACCCCTATCTAGGAGTTATGCTCATTTGAAGTTGACTATAAAAAAATTCTTCACAAGAAAACAGTCAATAAGGAAGGTTTTAACTTGGCTATGAGATAGGAGTTACTTATGGCCTTGGTACATGTCTAAATCACTTTCCACACCACCAAAACATGGACGTAGGTTCTACATGTACTTAAAACATGGTTCTAATATTACTTTGGATTTGTAGGGTGTTACAATATCTCCTTGTATCACGTACCAAAATAGGGTCCGTGATGACACCTATCCAACCCTCTGTGATAAGTAAGCCGAGAACCCAATTCAAAACACATCCAAAATGTATAGAAGTAGAAGGAAATAAAAACATAACAAACCTCAAATAATCTCAGAAGTAGATTGACAAATTAGTATAGTCAAAATATGGATAATCCCAGGTCTGGTTGTCACTAATACAAACTATTAAATACAGAAATCAATGAAAATTTTGGGTATCTCAAAATGTAAAAATGCATAAAAATAAGGCTGGAGGAGATCTCAGTAGTCTTTAAAAACAATAATAGATACCTCGAATCCCTAAAGATGCTAACACAGAAGGAATCACAACAATTAATGCCCAGAGGTCATTAGATCGGTAGCTATATGTAAGATGAAGAAAATGCAAGGGTGAGTACAAAGCGACGTGTACTCAAAAAGCATCGTTGACCGATCCTAATTTAAAGTGGTAACGAGTAACACCACATCAATCATCTAATATAATTATACAACCCCCTCTCTGGAAGGCGACCCTATTTTAACTGAATAATCCAGTCCAACAGTCATAAGGATATCATAACACAGTCCAAGAAGTCCTCAATACAGTGAAATCAAGTAACAGATATTCAAGTACTTTAAAAATAATAAAAAATCAACAAATACACCTTACTTAATCTAAACCCAAAATGAATGAATGCAATGTAATGAATATGCTGTGTACACACCTACCAAGTAATGGCTTTAAGGTCAGGACCCATGGAAAACTCACAAGGTCCATGTACTGTGCAGACGTGCACTCCAATCCCAATTAACATAATGTGCAGGCATGCACTCTGATCCTAATAAATATAATATGCAAGCATGCACTCCGACCCTAATGATAGATAATAATATGCAAGCGTGGACTTTGACACCACATGTCATACAACGTATGATGTGTAGGCATGCAACTATGATCCCAAATCAACAATAAAATTAAGCAAAGCATTTCATATCATAAGTCAGATCCGATATCAATTACATAATCAACTTAACTTATCAAGTGTGAGTATTCTCATTAGCTAGCATTTACAATAATTCATTTACCATAGCAAATCAGTCCAATCGTACTAGAAAATAGGAAAAATAGTCCAAAATAAGCAATTGACTTATTTTAACCCCTTAAATAATACTAGTACTCGCATAGATGCTCGTCACTTCACCTATACGGGACCCCTATTCCCCATTACTCTCAGTTCAAATAATTAAAACATAAGCACTTCAAAAAAGAGTCTAAGAAAATCTCAACTTGCCTCAAATCAAAGTTCGGGCGTCAATTTACCAACTTACCCTTTTGTAAAGCTTTTAAATAGTCAAAATCTGTTCAAACATATATGCACTATTACATCAAATTACGACTAAAACAGATTATTATTCGAGCCCCAAATCAAGAATTCTCACTCTAATAAAGTAATCCTAGACCTAACTTATATTTGTCAAAACAGTACTTTGATAATCATATGTGAATTATGAAAACCTAAAGTTATTCATTATTATCTAATCATTACGCCATCATTGTTCCCTGCTTGTCCACTACTTAACAAAATTTTAAAAAACCTAAGAATGAAACCAATAAATTACACTACTGAATGCACAAAATTTACTCACTGCATAACTTACCCTACAATTTTTGGCATAATTACAAAATTCTCAGAATAATTATGTTTACTAGTGTGGCCACCACCTAATTTTTCTTATTCAACAAACAACAATTTTGTTCTTGTGTTACTGTGCACAAATTGCTATATCATTAACTCTAGTATTGTAATCATTAGGTCATGATTAATTCTTTATTTAATCTACTAACTCTAATGCATCAGAAATAGTTAGTGTCATTGCAGATCAAGATGTGAGGGAGAGAATTTATATAAACTTACAATGTATAACTAACATTCACCAACTATGATTAACGTCAAATTATTGGCTGATGATCACGCCATAATTGGCCCCTTATTCAAGTATATTAAGAGTATAAGAAGCTGATACCAACAAAACCATGACAATTTAGGTTAAGGGTAAATATCCTAAAAACCGTGAGTTACAGAACAATGAAACTATATCCTAGTAGTAAGGAAACTGCAGAAAATTTGGAGTTCTCACCTGAATTCTCAATTATCTTCAT
Source organism: Capsicum annuum (assembly GCF_002878395.1). Lineage (NCBI taxonomy): Eukaryota > Viridiplantae > Streptophyta > Magnoliopsida > Solanales > Solanaceae > Capsicum > Capsicum annuum. The sequence continues at coordinate 176,212,202 of NC_061119.1, forward strand.
GCCACACCACTCAAGCCCCTCTCTGTTAAGTGTCTATGTTTTGCTGTAAAAAATCTTACGTTGTAACTTCTCTACCTCACTCTCAAACTTTCTGTGCTTATTTTTAATAACTATGGTAAACCCTTCCCACTTAAATTCATTCTTGTATTGGCCATATAGGAAAATAAATTACAACTTTGGCCCATTAAATCACTAATGAAATTAATCATCTAAAATACTTACAACTTTAAATATATCATCAGAATTTATCCAGAACCTCGAGAAAATAAACCAAATATTTATATTGACTAAAAGTTCATTCCGTACCTATTAAAAATATTACAACACTAATCTAAGCATGTCTCATTCAAAGGTTGACCATGATTGAGCTTAACTTTATTAAAACTAAAAAACTTAATTAATGACTTAATTCACCTTCGAACACCTTAAGATTGGCATTACCCATCCTTGTAAGTCATAAACTATGTCTAAACACTACGAAGAGAGTTAAAATAGGATAAATTCACAAAACAACTTGGAGGTTCATTACATTATCCATCACTAAGACAACGTTCGTCCTTGAAGATAAAGAGAAAAAAAGTGCCTGGACTATCAAAGAGACGAGGATATCTACTCTGCATGTCGGACTCAACCTCCCAAGTGGCTTCCTCTATGGGATGATATCTTCACTGTACCTTCACTGATGCTATGTCCTTTGACCTCAAATTTCTAACCTGCCTATTCAAAATAGCTATAGGCTTCTCCTCAAAAGCTAGATTCTGGTCCAAATCATCGAGTCCTACTAAATCATATGCAAAAAATCCGGATGGTACCTTTTAAACATAGAAACATGAAAATTTGGATACAAGACTAGAAGACTAGATGGTAAAGACAACTTATAAGACATTAGCCCAACACGCTGAAGAATCACTAAAGGGCCAATAAACCTCGAACTAAGCTTTTCTTTCTTTCCAAACCTTATCACACCCTTCATGGGTGATTCCTTCAACAAGACCCGCTCACTTTGCATGAACTCCAAGTCATAGACCCACTTGTTAGCATAACTCTTCTATCTACTCTAAGTCGCTAAGAGCCTACCTTGGATCAATCTTACTCGGTCCATCGAATATCTAAACAAATTAGTACCTTAAGGTCTAATATAAAAAAGTCAAACCACCCAACTAAGGTGTAATACCCCGAACTTTTCTAAGCTTAATTTCATCTTGAGAAGGTTAAGAAATAACTTCTGAGATGAGTATCATTTTTAACCGTATAGAATTTCCCTAATTTCAAATTTTTATCATATGGGAAATTTAATAGGCTTTTTGTTGATATAAGATTCGCCCAAATATGATACCCAGGCAAGAATTTATGGGTAATTTAAGTCCTAGTCGTAAAACACCATCATTTCAATGCTTGGCGCATCACGGAGTGGGTTTATTTAACAATTTTTGAATTCTAGTAGCCTAGCGCGATAGTGGTGCATCGCGCTGAAGTTCCAGGTCCCAAATAGTTGGACAACGTGATAGCTCCGCATCGCGGTGACCCCAAGAATCCCATTTGTCAATTTTCAGTGAGCCACAGTGATAGTGGCGCATTGCGGTGGCCCATAAAATTGGACTCCCGATTATATTTTTTTCTAGTTACATTAAGGGTTAAAAGAGGAGTATTTTGGGAAATTACCCTACCCTCAATCCGTCCATAAACACACAATCAATGGCATAACAAAGTACTTTATGGCCAAAATCTTCATTCTCTACAAAGCAAAAGCCCTAAGCATCCAAATCATCCCCCAAGAATCTCAAGAATTCATCATAGTTTTCTAAATTGAATTGAGATTTAAGGTTCCCAAGACAAAGGCTTCAAGAACCCTCATCCAAAAGTATGATAAAGAGTCTCAAGAAATATTATTCATCAAAGTTCATAATTTGAGGTATGTGGGGTTTGAACAAGAACACTTCTTCCATTCTTGTGCCCAAAGTTTTGTTTTTTCTTAAAAGATTTTAATGTTTCAAGATGAATTGTGCCTAAAATGATATATTTCAAGTATATGAGATCATGGATATGTTCAAGTCATGAATTATATGATACTACACGTATTTTGTGATATGAATTGAGAATTAATGTTATGAATTGCATAGTTCTTCCATAATTGATATTTGGAATACTCTTAAGATTGAAGTCATGATTTACCCTCTATTTTGAGTTGAGATTTCTTGAATATATATGCATGTTTTAAGGTCCAAGAATGAATCTTGATATATTCTATAGTATTTCAAGAATGGTATTGGTATCTCCATATAATTGAAATTTCAAAGCTTGTTAAAGATAGTCTACCAAAGTTTAATGAAAAGAGTTGATTTTGATCTTAAGTTAAAAAAGGAATACACATCTTGTAATTTAAGTTAAAGGGAAACACATTGGCTCCCATTTCATACCGTTGAATTATATAAGGTGGATTTTCCTAAAAAGTTTTGAGCCTAGTATGGGAGTAGTACTTAGCACCAAGTTGGGCTTGATTCTGAGGTCTCATGCCCCAGAACTATGTGCTCTCATAGGTTTCTGATTTAGCCCAAGTGGGTTAAGATAGTGATCACTAAAGTTAAGGTTCTATTCCGATGGCAAGGGTAGAACAACTCTCCCCAACGTGGGTAAGACATTGGATTCCATGTCAGCGCACATAGTTTATGTTGGTTAGAAGAAACTCCCAAGTTTCCTAGAGTCTCAAGTCTTAAAGTTCTAAAGTTTTTAAGTCCTTGAGTTTCAAAGACGTTTCTTGTTTTCAAAAGACTAAAGTGCATGTTTTAAAAGTTGTTTTTTAAGAGTTTAACTAGTTTACAAGCTTGAGACAAACAAAGAATACATATTTAGAATAAAGTGTAATGCCTCATGTGATTTATACTACATGTTTCATTACTTATGATTTATGAGAGTTTTATTCAAGCTATGAGAGTCATCTACAAAACCCTGTATGTTTTCCATAAAGATTTATTGTATTGATATTTAGTTGCATATACCCATATATACTCAGTATATTCCCAAGTGCTGATCCACATATATGTCTATATGCTATATTATCTCATAATGTAGGCTTAGGTACTCAGTCCCAGTAGCGTCAGTGATCCCGACTACCTTTATCTACACCTCTATTGTGGTGAGTCCTCATGGCTTGAGGACCTATCTCCAGACACTTCAGTATTTTTAGTAGTTATTCTACTGCTTTCAATTTAGTTTGAGTCAGTTGGGGATCTATCCCAATGGCTCTCTAGTTCGTTGTGTAGTAGAGGCTTAGTCAGACTAGATGGTCAGTATATTTAGATTTGCAGTATTTTGTTACTTTTACAGTACTCATTTGGATTTTAGTTAGACATGATATGACATGATTCCTTATTTTGCTCTCATTATCTCTAAGAAAGCTTTATTCTAAGTAGCAGGCTCAAAGGGTTAGCTTGGGGCTACTTGTAGCCTTAAGAACCATGTGACGCCTCGAGACAGAATTTTAGAGCTTTACAAACTTGGTATCAGAGCCTAAGGTTTAAGGAGTCCTAAGGATTCTGACAAGCCGCGTTAAGTAGAGTCTTGATCATCGGTGTGTAGTACGCCACATCTATGAGCAAGAGGCTACAAGACGTTTTAGAAAAAAATTAGTTTCTTATTTTAGATTCTATGATGCCTACAATTATCTCTCCCAGCTATTGATTCATGTTCTATTATTTTAGAAAATGCCTCCCCAAAGAGCAAATTCTTGTAGAAATAATAACGAGCAACCCTAACCTGTTGGTCCCTTGAATAAGACTGTGTCTCATGCTAAGTTTAGGGAGTCCTTTCAGGAATTAGCCCAAGCAGTTACCGTGAATGTTCAGGCCAATAACCAGGCCGCAGTTCTGCCTCAGGAAGGAGGTGATTTAGCCATTGCTAGGATTCGTGATTTCATGTAGATGAATTCGCCAGAGTTCTATGGGTTGAAGAAAAGTAAGGACCCACAGTTATATCTTGAGAAGGTAAGTAAGATCAACAAAGTGATGTATGTCTAATAGAAATAAAGTGTTGAGCTGGCATCTTACAGGTTAAAGGACATTGCTTATGACTGGGTTGTTTCATAGAAGAAGAATAGAGGGGAAGATGCAACCCCTACTACTTGGAAGGTATTCCAAGATGCTTTCTTGGATAAGTTCTTTCTATTAGAGATAAGGGAGACAAAAATAGAGGAGTTCATAAGCTTATGGCAGGGCTCCATGACTGTTAAGGAGTATTGCTTGAAGTTCAACTAGTTAGCCAAATATGCTCCTGATTAGATTTTTAACACTCGAGCTAGTATGAGTAAGTTCGTGTTTGGAGTATCTGTACTGGTGTTGAAAGAGTATAGGACTACTATGCTCAATAGGGATATGGATCTTACTAGGCTGATGATTTATGCCCAGTAAATAAAGGCAGACAAAATAAGGAAAAGAGATAGAGTGGGGGGAAACAAGAGAGTTAGATTCGAGCAACATGAGTATAGTCAGGCTAGGTCCCATGGAGGGAACTGTCCACCATTTTAGAGTTGTTTGTCTATGCCAGCACCATTGTTATCTAGTGCTCCCGTGCCCAGAAATAGGCAGAATCAAGGGAATAGGACTTCTATGTCTAATTCCCAGAACAGTGTAAGTAACAGGCCTAATTATCCTCCTTGTGCTAAGTGTGGTAGGACCCATCCCGATGAGTGTTTGGCCAAACAGAAGGGTTGTTTTGGTTGTGGCAAGTTGGGCCACAGGCTTAGGGAGTGTCCGCATGCTAGGCAAGGGAACAGGGATGTACGACCTCAGACTCAGGCGAATATTGCCCCAGCTCCTGTACCCCTCCTCAGGGTGCTTCTTTAAGCACTGCTGGCGGTCAACGCTAGAATAGATATTATGCCTTACTATCCTATCAGGAGTAGGAGGATTCTCCCGATGTTGTTACTGGTATGCTTTGTGTATTTCAATTTGATGATTATGTGTTGTTGGACCCTGGGTCAAGTTTTTCTTATGTGACCCCACTTGTTGCTGTGAACTTTGAAATAGGTCCCAAAAAGATTCCTGAGTCTTTCCTAGTTTCTACTCTAGTAGGGGAGTCAGTTGTTGCTAAGCAAGTGTATAAAAATTATCCTGTTACTATTCTTCATAGAGTTATATTTGCTGATTTGATAGAGTTGGACATGGTGTATTTTGATGTTATTCTAGGTATGGACTAGCTTCATTTTTGTTATGAATCTATAGACTATCGTACCCATGTAGTTAAGTTTCAGTTTCCTGATGAACCAATTTTTGAATGGTCTGGGAGTTCAGTATCTCCCAAGAGTCATTTTATTTCCTATCTCAAAGCCAGAAGGCTTATATCTAAAGGTTGCATTTGTCACCTAGTTAGAGTTAAAGACACCAAGTCTGAGGATCTAACTATTTATTTGGTCAACATTGTTAATGAGTTTCCTAATGTTTTTCTGGGAGATCTCCTAGGGGTACCTCCCGATAGAGAGGTAGGATTTGAGATTGACCTTTTTCTCATTGCTCAGCCTATTTAAATTCCTCCCTACCATATGGCACCCGTAGAGCTTAAGAAGTTGAAAGAGAAACTCAAAGATCTTTTAGACAAGGGTTTGATAAGGCCAAGTGTGTCACCTTAGGGTGAACCAACTCAATTCGTGCGAAAGAAAGATGGTTCTTTGAATATGTGCATTGACTATCATTAGCTAAATAAGGTCACAGTCAAGAATAAGTACCCTCTTCAGAGAATAGATGACCTGTTTGATCAATTGCAGGGTGCAAGTTACTTCTTAAAGGTAAACCTTTGATTCGGCTACCATCAACTTAAAGTAAGGGAGTGTGATATCCCAAAGACAACCTTCCAATCCCGTTATGGTCACTTTGAGTTTCTAGTCATGTCTTTTGGGCTAACCAATGCTCCAACGGCTTTCATGGACCTCATGAATTGAGTGTTTAAGCAGTATCTTGATTTGTTTTTATAGTGTTCATAGATGATATCTTTGTTTACTCCCGTACTGAGAATGACAATGCAAATCATCTTAGAATTGTTTTTGCAAACTCTTAGAGATCATTAGCTGTTTGCCAAATTTAGCAAGTATGAATTTTGGCTAAGATCAGTAGCCTTTCTGGGTTATATCATTTCAGTCGAAGGCATTAGAGTTGATCCCCAAAAGAAAGAAGCTATAAGAAATTGGCCTAGACCTATCTCTCCATCAGATATTAGGAGTTTCTTGGGTCTAGGTGGCTACTATCGCAGTTTTGTTGAATGTTTCTCTTCTATTGCCTCCCCCATGACCCATTTAACCCTAAATAAAGTTAAGTTCCTTTGGTCAGATTTCTATGAGAAGAGTTTTCAGGAGTTGAAGACTCGACTCACCTCAGCCCCTGTATTGAATTTACCTGATGGTACAAATAGTTTTGTGGTGTATTGTGATGCCTCTAGAGTTGGTTTGGGTTGTGTGCTGAAGCAGAGAGTTAAGGTTATAGCCTTTTGCCTCTAGATAGTTGAAGCAACATGAAAAGAACTACCTAACCTATGACCTGGAATTAGCTGCTGTAGTATTTGCTTTGAAAATTTGGAGACATTATTTTTATGGTGTTCATGTGGACGTGCTTACTGATCACAAAAGTTTGCAGTACGTGTTTCTCAAAGGGATTTATATCTTAGGCAGAGAAGATGGTTAGAACTACTAAAAAATTATGATATGAGTATGTTGTATTACCCGGGCAAGGTAACTGTAGTGGAAGATTCCCTTAGCAGGTTGTCTATGGGTAGCGTTACTCAAGTAGAGAAAGGTAAGGAAAAGTTAGCCCGTGATGTGTATCGTTTGGCTAAATTGGGCATTAGGTTTCTTGATTCCGCTGAGGGGAGTATTTTAGTGCAGAGTAGTTCTGAATCCTCTTTAGTTTTGAAAGTGAAGGAGAAACAAGACTTAGATGCTAGTTTGGTCAGACTGAAGGATTCCGTTAAGGACCAAAAGGTAGAGGTTTTCTCCCAAGAGAGGATGAGGTGTTGAGATTGTAGGGTAGATTGTGTGTTTCTTGTGTTGATGATTTGAGGCAGAGAATTATGACTGAAGTGCATGGCGTGCGATATTTTTTTCATCTCGGTGCTACCAAGATGTACCGTGACTTGAAGGAAATCTATTGGTGGAGTGGTATGAAGAAGAATATTGCTGAGTTTGTAGCTAAGTGTGCAACTTGCCAACAGGTCAAGGTAGAGCACCAGAGACGTAGTGGTGTGATGTAAGAGTTTAGTATACTCACTTGGAAGTGGGAAGAGATAAATATGGATTTTGTGACTGGTTTGCCTCTCTTCCGACGCTATCATGATTCTATTTAGGATTTTATTGACATGCTGACTAAGTCAGTGCATTTCTTGCTTGTTTATACATCTTATAATGCTGAGGATTATGCTAGATTATATATTATGGAGTTAGTCAAGCTGCATGGAGTTTCCTTGTCTATCATCTCAGATAGGGGTACTCAGTTCACTTCTCAGTTTTGGAGAGCTTTTCAAAGGGGTCTTGGTACCCAAGCGTATCTTAGTTTTGCTTTTCATCCGCAGACTGATGGTCAAGCTGAAAGGACCATCCAAACTTTGGAGGACATGTTTAGGGTGTGTTCTCTTGATTTTAAAGGAAGTTGGGATGAGCATTTACCTTTGATAGAGTTTGTGTATAATAATAGTTACCATGCTAGTATCAAAATAGCACCATTTGAGACTTTGTATGGTAGAAGGTGTAGATCACTTATAGGTTGGTTCAAAGTGGGTGAAGCTACTTTAGTTGGACCTGATGCAATATTTAAGGCTATGGAGAAAGTGAAGTTGATTAGAGAATGGTTAAAGTCAGTGCAGAGTCTTCAGAAGTCATATGCAGACATGAGAAGAAGGGATCTTGAGTTCTAAGTTAATAACTTGGTGTATCTAAAAATTTCACCCATGAATGAGGTGAAAAGGTTTGGGAAGAAGGGGAAGCTTAGTCCCCGTTATGTTGGTCCATAAAGAGTTCTTAACCTATCTTTTATGTCTCCATGCTTAGGAAGTGTATTGGTGATTCTGTTGTTATAGATCCTTCAAAAAACACTGATGTTCGGGACAGTCTTTCATTTGATTAGATTCCAATTGAAATCTTAGATTACCATGTCCAGAGACTAAAGAACAAAGAAGTCCCCTTGGTCAAAGTGTTGTGGCGAAATCAGTCAGTTGAGGGTACTATGTTGGAAGCTGAAGCAGATATGAGATCTAAGTACACCTTTATATACTCAGTATATTCCCAAGTTCTGATCCACATATACGTCTGTGTGCTATATTGTCCCATAATGTAGGTTCAGGTGCTCAGTCCCAGCAGCATCAATTATCCCGAGTACCTTTATCTACACCTCCACTGTGGTGAGTCCTCATGGTTCAAGGAACTATCTCCAGACACTTCAATATTTTTAGTAGTTATTCTACTACTTTCTTTCAGTTTGAGTTAGTTGGGGATTTTTTCTAATGGCTCTCTAGTTTGTTGAGTAGTAGAGGCTTTGTCAGACTAGATGGTCAATATATTTATATTTGCAGTATTTTGTTACTTTTACTGTACTCATTCGGATTTCAGTTAGACATGATATGACATGATTCCTTATTTTTCTCTTATTATCTTTAAGTAAGCTTTATACTAAGTAGCAGGCTCAAAGGGTTAGCTTGGGGCTACTTGTAGCCGTGTGACGCTCCGGAACAGGATTTTGGGATGTTACAAACTTAGTGTCAGAGCCTAAGGTTTAAGGAGTCCTAGGGAGTCTAACAAGCCATATTAAGTAGAGTTTTGATCATCGGTGTGTAGCACGCTACATCAATCAGAAATAGGCTACAAGGCATTTTAGGAAATAGTTATTTATTTCTTTCAGATTCTATCTTGCCTACAATTATCTCTCCCACTATTGATTCGTGCTCTGTTATTTCATAAAATGCCTCCCCAAAGAGAGAACGCCTGCAGAAACAATTACGAGCAACCCCAGCCTGATGATCCCTTGAATGAAACTGTGTCTCATGCTGAGTTTCGGGCGACCTTTCATGCATTAGCCCAAGCAGTTACCGTGAATGTTTATGCCAATAACCAGGTCGCAGTTCTACCTCAGTAAGGAGGTGATTTAGCCACTGCTAGGATTCGTGATTTCATGCGGATGAATCCGCCAGAGTTCTATGAGTCAAAGGCAGGTGAGGACCCACAGGTATATCTTGGGGAGGTAAGGAAGATCAACCATTTGATGCATGTCTTAGAGGAAGAAAGTGTTGAGTTGGCATCTTATAGGTTAAAGAACATTGCTTATGACTGGGTTATTGCATGGAAGAAGAATTGGGGGGAAAATACAGCCCCTACTACTTAGAAGGTATTCCAAGATGCTTTCTTGGATAGGTTCTTTTTGTTAGAGATAAGAGAGGCAAAAATAGAGGAGTTCATGAATTTAAGGCAGGGCTTCATGACTTTTAAGGAGTACTGCTTGAAGTTTAACTAGTTAGCCAAATATGCTTCTGATTTGATTTTTGACACCCGAGCTAGTATGAGTAAGCTCGTGACTGGAGTACCTGGACTGGTATTGAAAGAGTGTAGGACTGCTATGATCAATAGGGATATGGATCTTGCTTGGCTGATGATTCATGCCTAACAAATAGAAGCAAACAAGATAAGAAAAAGAGATAGAGTGAGGGAAAACAAGAGGGCTAGATCCGAGCAGCATGAGTATGGTCAGGCTAGGTCCCATGGAGGGAACCATCCATAGTTTTAGAGTCGTTCGTCTATGCCAGCACCTTCATCCGCTAGTGTTCCCGCACCCAGAAACAGGCAAGAGCAAGGGAATGGGCCTTCTATGTCTAAGTCCCAGAACAGTGTAAGTAACAGGCCTAATTATCCTCCTTGTGCTAAGGGTGGTAGGACCCATCCCTACGAGTGTTTGGCCAAACAGAGGGGTTGTTTTGGTTGTGGCAAGTTAGGCCACAGACTAAGGGAGTGTCCACATGCCAGAAAGGGGAATAGGGATGTACGACCTTAGACTCAGGCTAATAGTGCCCCAGCTCCCGTAGCTCATCTAGCCCCTTCTCAGGGTGCTTCTTCTAGCATTGCTGGCGGTCTGTGCCAGAACAGATTCTATGCCTTACCATCCCTTCAGGAGTAAGAGGATTCTCCCGATGTTATTACTGGTATGCTTCATTTATTTTACTTTGATGTTTATGTGTTGTTGAACCCCAGGTCAAGTTTTTCTTATGTGACCCCACTTATTGCTGTGAACTTTGAAATAGGTCCCAAAAAGATTCTTAAGCCTTTCCTAGTTTCTACTCCAGGAGGGGAGTCAGTTATTGCCAAGCAAGTGTATAAAGATTATCCTATTACTATTTTTATAGAGTCATATTTGCTGATTTGATAGAGTTGGACATGGTGGATTTTGA
>NC_061119.1:176222708-176288395 GCF_002878395.1 Capsicum annuum
TATGGGTCCCGCAGAGCTTAAGGAGTTGAAAGAGCAACTCAAAGATCTTTTATACAAGGGTTTTATAAGGCCCAGTGTGTCACCTTAGGGAACACCTGTTCTATTCGTGCGAAAGAAAGATAGTTCTTTGCGTATGTGCATTGACTATCGTCAGCTTAATAAGGTCATAGTCAGGAATAAGTACCCTCTTCCAAGAATAAATAACCTGTTTGATCAATTGCAGGGTGCAAGTTAGTTCTCAAAGATAGACCTTCGATTTGGCTACCATAAACTTAAAGTAAGGAAGTGTGACATCCTGAAGACAGCCTTCCAAACCCGTTATGGTCACTTTGAGTTTCTAGTCATGTCTTTTGGGTTAACCAGTGCTCTAGAGGTTTTCATGGACCTCATGAATCGAGTGTTCAAGCAGTATCTTGATATGTTTGTCATAGTGTTCATAGATGATATCCTTGTTTACTCCCGTACTGAGAATGACCATGCGAATCATCTTAGAATTATTTTGCAAATTCTTAGAGATCATCAGCTGTTCGCCAAATTCAGCAAGTGTGAATTTTGGCTAAGATCAGTAGCCTTTCTGGGTCATATTATTTCAGCTGAAGGCATTAGAGTTGATCCCTAAAAGACAGAAACTCTAAGAAATTAGCCCAGACCTATATCTCCGTCAAACATTAGGAGTTTCTTGGGTCTAGATGGCTACTACTATCGTTTTGCTAAATTTTTCTCTTCTATTGCATCCCTCATGACCCCATTGACCCTAAAGAAATTTAAGTTCCTTTAGTCAGATTCCTGTGAGAAGAGTTTTCAGGAGTTGAAGACTCGACTCACCTAAGCCCCTCTATTAACTTTGCCTGATGGTACAGATAGTTTTTTGGTGTATTGTGATGCCTCTAGACTTGGTTTGGGTTGTATACTGATATAGAGAGGTACGGTTATAGCCTATACCTCTAGATAGTTGAAGCCACATGAAAAGAACTACCCAACCCATGATCTGGAATTAGCTGCTGTAGTGTTTGCTTTTAAAATTTGGAGACATTTTCTTTATGGTGTTCATGTGGACGTGTTCACTAATCACAAAAGCTTACAGTACGTGTTTTCTTAGAGGGAGTTAAATCTTAGGCAGAGGAGATGTCTAGAACTGCTAAAAGATTATGATATGAGTATGTTGTACCACCCGGGCAAGGCAAATATAGTGGAAGATGCCCTTAGCAGGTTGTCTATGGGTAGTGTTACTCAAGTAGAGACAGGTAAGAAAGAGTTAGCTCGTGATTTACATCGTTGGGCTAGATTGGGCGTTACGTTGCTTGATTCCGCTAAGGGGAGTATTTTGGTGCAGAGTAGTTTTGAATCCTCTTTAGTTTTGGAAGTGAAGGAGAAGCAACACTTAGATGCTAGTTTGGTCAGACTGAAGGAGTCAGTTAAGGATCAAAAGGTAGAGGTTTTCTCCCAAGGGGGAGATGGGGTGTTGAGATTGCAGGGTAGATTATGTATTCCTTGTGTTGATAATCTGAGGCAAAGAATTATGACTGTAGCGCATGGCGCGTGGTATTCTATTTATCTCGGTGCTACCAAGATGTATCGCGACCTGCGGGAAATCTATTGGTGGAGTGGTATGAAGAAGAATATAGCTGAGTTTGTAGCAAAGTGTGCAACTTGCCAATAGGTCAAGGTAGAGAACTAGAGACCCGGTGGTGTGATGCAAGAGTTTAGTATACCCACCTGGTTTGCCTCTCTCCCGACGCTATCATGATTCTATTTAGGTTTTTATTGACATGCTGACTAAGTCAGTGCATTTCTTGCTTGTTCATACATCTTATAATGTTGAGGATTATGCTAGATTATATATTATGGAGTTAGTCAAGCTGCATGGAGTTTCCTTGTCTATCATCTTAGATAGGGGTACTCAGTTCACTTCTCAGTTTTGGAGAGCTTTTCAAAGGGGTCTTGGTACCCAAGTGCTTCTTAGTTCAGTTTTTCATCCACAGACTGATGGTCAGGCTGAAAGGACCAACCAAACTTTGAAGGACATGTTGAGGGCGTGTTCTCTTGATTTTAAAGGGAGTTGGGATGAGCATTTACCTTTGATAGAGTTTGCGTATAATAATAGTCACCATACTAGTATCAAGATGGCACCATTTGAGGCTTTGTATGGTAGAAGGTGTAGATCACCACTAGGTTGGTTCAAAGTGGGTAAAGCTACTTTTGTTTGACCTGATGCAGGATTTGAGGCTTTGGAGAAGGTGAAGTTGATTAGAGAAAGGTTGAAGATAGCGCAGAGTCGTCAGAAGTCATATGCAGATGTGGAAATAAGGGATCTTGAGTTTGAAGTTAATAACTTGATGTATCTAAAAATTTAACCCATGAAAAGGGTGAAAAGGTTTGGGAAGAAGGGGAAGCTGAGTCCCCATTATGTTGGTACGTACAGAGTTCTTAACCGTGTTGGGAAAGTAGCTTATGAAGTTGAGTTGCCTGTAGAGTTGTCAGCTGTTCATCCTGTCTTTCATGTCTCCATGCTTAGGAAGTGTATTGGTGATTTTGTTGTTATAGATCCTTTGAAAAGCACTGATGTTCGGGATTGTCTTTCATTTGGTGGGATTTCAGTTGAAATCTTAGATTACCAAGTTCGGAGACTAAGGAACAAAGAAGTCCCCTTGGTCAAAGTGTTGTGGAGAAATCAGTCAGTTGAGGGTGCTACGTGGGAAGCCGAAGCAGATATGAGATCCAAGAACCCGAACCTCTTCTCCAGAAGTTCAGATCAAGCTGAAGGAACCTTTCCTTCTTAATTCAGTCCCTTTCTAATCAAAGATTCAGCTATATAACTATTCTTATTATGAATCATGCATTTTCTAAAGTGTTCAATAGTTTAGTAAGACAAAGAATTAGTTTAGTGAGTTCTTCCAGTTTACTTACTCAGTTTCCTCCATATTCTTAGCCTCGTTAGCAATATTCAAGGATAAATGTTCCCAAGGGGGAGATATTGTAATACCTCAAACTTTCCCTAAGCTTAATTTCATCTCGAGAAGGTTAAGAAATGACTTCCAAGTTGAGTATAGAATTTCCCTAATTTCTACTTTTTATCACATAGGAAATTCGATAAGATTTTCGTCGATATAAGATTAGTCCAAATCTAATACCCAAGCAAGAAGTTATGGCTAATTTAAGTCCTAGTCATAAAACACCGTCATTTCACTGCTTGGCACGTCACGGAGTGGGTCTATTTAAAAATTGTCACATTCCAGTAGTCTAGTGAGATGGTGGCATATCGCACTGAAGTTCCAGGTCCCAACCAGTGAGACAACACGATGGCTCCGCATCACGGTGACCCCAAGAATCCTACTTGTCAATTTCCAGTGAGACACCGTGATAGTGGCGCGTCGTGGTGGCCCATAAAATTGGGCTCCTAGTTATATTTTTTCCAATTACATTAAGGGTTAAAAGGGAGGTATTTTGGGCAATTACCCTAACCCCAATTCGTCCATAATCACTCAATCGATGGCATAAAAAGCACTTTATGACCAAACTCTTCATTCTCTGCAAAGTAAAAGCCCTAAGCATCCAAATCATCCCCCAAGAATCTCAAAAATCCACCATAGTTTTCTAAATTTAATTGAGATTCGAGGTTCTCGAAAGGTTTCAAGAACTCTCATCCAAAGGTACGAGAAAGAGTCTCAAGCAAGATTATTCATCAAAGTTCATAATTCGAGGTATGTGGGGTTTGAACAAGAATACTTCTTCTGTTCTTGTGCCCAAAGTTTTGTTTTTTCTTAAGAGATTTTAATGTTTCAAGATGAATTATGCCTAAATTGCTATATTTCAAGTATATGAGATTATGGATTTGTTCAAGTCATGAATTATATGATACTACAACTATTTTGTGATATGAATTGAGAATTAATGGTATGAATTGCATATTTCTTCCATAATTGATGTTTGGAATACTCTTAAGATTGGAGTCATGATTTATCCTCTAATTTGAATTGAGATTTCTTGAATGTATATGTATGTTTTAAGGTCAAAGAATGAATCTTGATATATTCTATAGTATTTCAAGAATGGTATTGGTATCTCCATATCATTGAAGTTTCAAAGCTTGTTAAAGATTGTCTACCAAAGTTTAATAAAAAGAGTTAATTTTGATCTTAAGTTAAGAAAGGAATCTACATCATGTAATTTAAGTAAAAGGGAAGCACATTGGCTCCCATTTCATACCGTTGAATTGTATAAGGTGGATTTTTCTAAAAGTTCTGAGCCTAGTATGGGAGTAGTACTTAGCACCGAGTTGGGCTTGATTCCGAGGTCTTATGCCCCAGAACTATGTGGCCCTGTAGGTTTCTGATTTACCCCAAGTGAGTTAAGATAGTGATCACTAAAGTTAAGGTTCTATTCCGATGGCAAGGTTAGAACATCTCTCCCTAATGTTGGTAAGACGTTGGGCTCCATGTTAACTCACATGGTTTATGTCGGTTAGAAGAAACTCCCAAGTTTCCTAGAGTGTCAAGTCTTAAAGTTCTTAAGGTTTTAAGTCCTTGAGTTTCAAAGATGTTCCTTGTTTTCGAAAGACTAAAGTGCATGTTCTAAAAGTTGTTGTTTTAAGAGTTCAACTAGTTTACAAGCTCGAGATCAAAGAAAGAATACAGATTTAGAATAAAGTGTAATGGCTCATGTGATTTATACTACATGTTTCATTACTCATGATTTATGAGAGTTTTATTTAAGCTGTGTGAGTCATCTACAAAACCATGTATGGTTTCCATAAAGACTTTTTGTATTGATATTTAGTTTCGTACGCCCCCATATACTCAGTATATTCCAAAGTGCTGATCTACATATATGTCTGTGTGCTACATTGTTTCATAATGTAGGTTCAGGTGCTCAGTCCCAGCAGCGTCAGTGGTCCCGAGTACCTTTATCTACCCCTCCACTGTGGTGAGTCCTCATGGTTTGAGGACCTATCTCCAGACACTTCAGTATTTTTAGTAGTTATTCTAGTGCTTTCAATTCAGTTCGAGTCATTTGGGGATCTATCCCAATAGCTCTCTAGTTTGTTGAGTAGTAGAGACTTTGTCAGACTATATGGTCAGTATATTTAGATTTGAAGTATTTTGTTACTTTTACAGTACTCATTCGGATTTCAGTTAGACATGATTCCTTATTTTGCTCTCATTATCTCTAAGTAAGCTTTATACTAAGTAGCAGGCTCAAAGGGTTAGCTTGGGGATACTTGTAGCCTTAAGCACTGTGTGATGCTTTGGGATAGAATTTCGGGGCGTTACATGAGGACCTACACTTTCTACCATACAGAGCCTCAAACGGAGCCATCTAAATACTAGAATAGTAGCTATTATTATAAGAAAGCTCCACTATGTGTAAAAAATGATCCTAATGACCCTCGAAATCCATCAGACGAGCCCACAACATATCCTCTAACACCTGAATAAGCTGGTTTAATAGGACATCTATTTGTGGATGGAATGATGTACTCATAGACAATGGAGTACATAATTCCCGCTGTAAAGTATGCCAAATGTTTGAAGTGAACGGAGTACGTCTATCTAAAATAATGGAAATAGGCATGCCATGTAATCAAACTATCTCATGAATATAGATCTTGGCTAATTTCTCTACATTATGGTTTATTTTCACAGACACAAAATAGGTTGATTTAGTCAATCTGTCCACAACCACCCAAATATAATTAAACTTCCAAGGTTTGAGGCAACCTAACAATAAAATCCACAGTGATGCGCTCCTATTTCCATTTGAGAATGGGCATCCTGAAGCAAACCACCTGGTCTCTGGGTGCTCATATTTCACCTGTTGACTGTTTAAACTCTTAGTCATAACCTTTGTAATATCTCTCTTCATCTTACACCACCAGTAATGATGCTTTAGGTCATGATACATCTTTTCTGCGCCTAGATGAATAGAATACCACAAATAATAGGTCTCCTGCTTAATAGATCTAGTCAAATCACCTACTCTAGAAACACAGATCTCTCCTTAATCCTCAAAAAACCCTCCTGGTACAAAATCGTCTCCATAGCCTCGCCTCGTATTAAATTATATCTAATAATACATAATTTTTCATCCTTAAACTGACAATCTCAAATCTGCTCTAGCAACAAGGACCTCGCCTCTATGCACGCAAGAATATCACCTAAATTAGAGATATCAAGACACACAAATTGTTATCCAACCTTTAAATCTTCCTAACTAATGATCGTTCCTCCATGCTTAATAATACAAGACTACATATACTAACTACTTTTCTACTCAAGGCATTCACTACTATATTGGCCTTTCTCGGATGATATAGGATAGTCATATCATAATCGTTCAACAACTCTATCCACCTACAATATCTCAAATTCAACTCTTTTTGCTTAAAGATATATTAAAGGTTGCGATGATAAGTTTACATCTCTCAATGAACTCTATACGAATTGTGTCGCGACAACTTCAATACAAACACAATAGCTAGTAACTCTAAATCATGGGCAGGGTAATTCATCTTATATAGCTTCAACTACCACGATGTATATGCTATTACCTTATTTTTGTACATCAATACACCACCCAATCCAACACTAGAAGCATCATAAAACACGGTTAAACTCTTAACTTTCATAGGTAGGGTCAAGATAGGAGCTGAAGTCAGTAAAGTCTTGAGCTTTTTAAAGCTCTTATCACACTTATCCAACCATTGAAAAATAATATTTTTTGTGTCAATAGAATCATAGGAGTTACAATAGAAGAGAAACCCTGCATAAATCACCTGTAATAGCCCTAACCTAATAAAACTCCAAATATCTAAAGGTGAAGTAGGTCAAAACCAATTTTAGACTGCCTCAACCTTGGACGGATCAACCATAATACCCGCATTGGACATGTCCAAAGAATGCCACAGAACTAAGCCAAAGTTCATACTTTGAAAACTTGGTGTTAACTTCTCATCCTCTACTTCTGGAGTATAATTCTCAAGTATTTTAGATGAGCCACCTCGCTCTTAGAATGCACCAAAATTCCATCAATGAACACAATTATAAAAGAATTAAGATATGGCTAAAATATCTTATTCATCAACTCCATGAATATTGTCAGGGCATTAGTCAATCTATGTAACATAACCAAGAACTCATAGTGGCTATATCTAGTCTGAAAGTTGTCTTAGGAATGTCCAAAGCTCGAATCTTCAATTGATGATACCCTGACCTTAAGTCAATCTTCAAAGACACTAAAATATTTTGAAGATGATCAAACAAGTCATCGATACACGATATAGGATACTTATTTTTTATTGTCACCTTATTCAACTATCTATATCAATACACATCCTCATAGACCCATCTTTCTTATTCATAATAAACAATACTGGGGAACCCCAAAGTGATGCACGTGTCGAATACACCCTTTGTTTGACAAATCCTAAATTTGGTCTTTTAGTTAAGCTTAGCTGGTGCCATCCAATAAGGAGTAATTATAATGACTTAATTTTTAGTGATTTATGTGAAATATTTATTTTTATATGATTTGAATATTTTACCCATTCTTGTGGTTGCTTTGTGATATTTTTAGAGTATGGGGATAATTGGCATGGTTTCCAATGCATTTTGATGTCAAATATGGAAAATTATAATATTTGGTGGTAGACTTCGGTCAATATTTATTGATATGTGCATCGGATGGCAAAACAGACTATGTCAATAGATCCGTAACATTGATTTTAGGTTGGTAATATATTTTGAATGGTTTTATGGCTTATATATCTCATCGTGACCCTTGGTTTAGAATATTATGAAATGGTAATTTGAGGGTCAACTCTATGAAAATGATGTCTTCTTAAAAAGCCAATAATCCTATTGACTCTGGAGCATCAAATTTGATAGGGTAGCAAAGTTCATTTGCATTCTCAAGATTTTGAATGAATCCCTATGGGTCCTCAAAGACTTGGAATTCCAAGTCTCTACAGCTGGTACAACTGCTAAAGTGCCACTTTGACTGCTTTAGCAGTAGGCACTAAAGTGCCAATTGATCTCTTTAGTGGCCAGCTGCCATATGGGTAAGGGCACTTTAGCAACCTTTGTCCACTTTAGCAGAGGGTGCTAAAATGGCTCTTGCCCTCTTTAGTAGACTTGTTGCCTTGTGGGTACCGCTAAAGAGACACTTGATCGCTTTACTAGTGACCACTAAAGCAACAACTTTAGCGGTACCTGACCTTGGGGATAAATAATTTTTTTCTTATTTTCTTCACTATTTTTGAGACTTAAAGCTTAGGGTTTTGAGTTTTTTTAGCAATTTCTTCTATTTCTAAGCTTTGGTAAACTACAAACACCTATTTCAACTATTTTCATCAATTTTTTTTATTTAAATCTTGTTTAAAATGTGGATTCAAAAGTGGAACTTAGTAATTTTTGCCCGAAATGCCTAAAAATAGTATTTATTCTATTTAAACCCAATTTCTATCCTTTTTACTTGGGTTTTCTTATATGAGTTCCTTTTATCGTGGGAAATATATTTTTGTATAAAATTTTGATTCAACTCTTCTTTTTCAAAAACCCGTTTCGGGGGTCTATTTTGACCCCGACTTGAAGTTAGGCAATATGGGCATCATTGGCTTTCTTTTGACGTATAGATTCTATATTTGAATTCTTTAGTTGGTTTCAAATATATTTGTGAGGGAAAAGCATTGTGTTGAAGGATTTTTGGATTGACTTTTAGCATTTGAGATAGGTTATGGCTTAACTTTCTTAAGACTGGGTTGGATAGTCAATAATTATGTAAAAGCATGCTATGGCTATGGGTTTGTATCAGGAAAGTATGTTTAAGTGATTTGAATGCCTGTGTGGGGGCCTATGTGGATAATATTTGATAATCTTACGATATTATTTACTATGTATGACTGTGTGGGGATTTATATAATGTTTGGTTGCACTCTATTGGTGGAGAAAGCCTAGATTTTAGGATTTATATGGTATCAATGACACTTTTTACATGATTTCACTTGATGGTTTTTTGGATTATATTGGATAATGAAGGGTTGATTTGAGTGGAGTTTTGGCTTACATAGTTGGTATATTGACTGGATATTATATATTTTTATCTTGATTAGTTGTGAGCATTACATCCTTATATCATATTTATTCATAAAACATTCGTACCATCGTGTAAATTCTAGAAACACTGGAAACACAGGCTTTTTATGATAGAAAATGTGACATCTTTAAAGCCCTCTACTAATGTATATGGTGAAGAGGAGATATGGATATTGGTATTGGATACTAGTTGGATATGGGTTGGTGAGACCCCTGGGTCCTATGCCGAGAAGTTTTTTAGCTGCATAGGTGTATACAGAAGTTGTATGATAACCTCATTCATCACATCATATATTATGCTTATCTTGTGATTGTATTTATGTCTTTTACTTGATATCTATCCATCTGTTCTATCTTTCTAAACTTGTATTTGATGTACGTGTTTATTTTTTATCCTTTTCTCTACATGTATTTGTTATATGTGTGTATATTAGAACTGTTAGTGGAGATGGTGTAGGCTATCGATTAGGACATTTTCAAATTCCAGGTCACGTACCTAGAGTTTCTGTTTATATGCTTTATTTTCTACTTTACTCAGTCAACCTATGATACCTATTGAGTACAAGTGGATCATATTCATCTCTAATAAGCCTTTTTGGTGCAGATCTATGTACGAGTGCACCGCATAGATAGCTAGTTTGGGAGAATTTTGGAGTATTCAAGGTAGCAGATGTCCTATGCTTCAGAGTTGGCCTACTACCTCTTCCTATTTATTACATATCTTATGTTGTATTCAGAGAGAGAGAGAGTCTTGATCCTTTTTGAATTATTATTATTTCTTTTGCCATTTGAGATGTGTGTCCAAATTTTGGATTTTGGTTTGGTATCTTGATTATATTTCTGTTATTATCATGTTTGTGTGGCTTGGATTTACTCTCAAAGCCTTTTTATGGGTTTTGATAATGATTCTAATATAATAATAATTTGGGTGATAAGCTTACTTGTCAAGGCTTACCGCAATAAGTGCCATTATGATCCTTGGTTTTGGGTCATGAAAAATTGGTATTAGAGTAACTAGGTTTATTGGTTTTATAGTAGAGGAATAGGGTTTCTAATAGAGCCTCGTGGATTGGTACGTATATGTCTGTATCTATTTCTATGAGGCTATAAGATATCTTTAGGAAAATTCTCATATTTTGTTCCTTATCATGCAGATTTCCTTTGTATCTTATGTACTAAATCATACTTTACTCTTTTCTATGGAGATGGTGATGACTAGATCTCTTGAGGTTAGAGATACAGAGCCTTCATCCTAAAGAAGAGCCTCATCTAGAGGGCGAGTTGGGAGTCATGGACAGGCTTGAGGTAGTGGATGAACATGTGGATCTGCCCCATCTACAGGTTGTGCTAGGGGATTTTTCCTTGAGCCTTGAGTTGAGCATGTTTGAGATATAGGGCCTACTTCGATTCCACTGAGTTCTTCTACCTCAGTCTTGAAGGGGTTATTTGTTTGCTTGTCGACTTTTTTGGAGGGTGTTCCTTTGACTATACCTGGTGTTCCTCCAGCTTTGAGTATTGTACCTCTGTTTATGCTAGGGTATGCTTATGGTATTCCTCTGGTTTTAAGTAGGTATCCTCCAGTAGTAGTGCATCTGCTTATGGTACTCTACAAACTTTGAGTGTTGTTTCTCCTTCAGCACCTGTATTTGAGCCTATGTTACCTCATCAGGTGGGATCTCAGCTAACCAGATTCATCCTACCTCCTCTTAGTATGAGTACAATTATGTCTTTTAAGGATCAGTAGAGGTTTGATAGGTTCACTTATTTAGGGCCTCTAGGTTTAGTGGTGTCATGGGCGAGGATACCTATGAGTTCTTGATTAATTTTCATGAGAAGTTGCATAACCCGGGTTCTTTGGAGTCGCATGGTGTTGCGTATATGACTTACTAGTTGAGAAAGACTGCTAGAGATTGGTAGAGGTTACTTGTTGGTTGTAGACCTCTTGATTCTCTTAAGATATCTTAGGATTAATTTTTCAAGGCTTTTTTAGAGAGGTTTATGCCTTACAGTCTAAGGGATTAGATGAGAGATGAGTTTGATCACCTGGAGCAGAGCTTCATGACTGTGGTAGAGTATGAGGCATATTTCCATACCCTATCAAGATATTCTTATGACAACATTGCCACCGAATCTAAGAAGATTCAAAAGTTTATAATGGGGTTGAATATTTTTCTTCATCTAGCTACGACTCAGATGGTAGTGTATGGAGCATCATTTCAGATTATAGTGGATCATACAAAGATGATGAAGTCTATTCTTTGAGCATCTTAGGGAGGATCCAAGATGGTACACCATCAGGGTGAGTTCAGAGTTCATACCTCTCAAGTTAGAGATCCTAGATGCTTTTATGGGTACCATGGTAGGCTCGCTCAGGTATTTTTGTAGAGTTCAGGTAATGGGTCTTCTAGTTCAGTAACTTTGAGTGATTGTTCTGGCCCAGCTGCACCTCCTTCTATTGAGTTAGACCATAAAGTTTTCTATGTGTGTAATGAGGATGGCCATTTTTCATAGACTACCCCTACTGTGTGTTTAGAGCTATGCCCATTTCAGCTATGAGAGAAAGAGGTTCTACTAGGGGTACACATGGAAGAGGTAGTGGTCATAGGACTATTCAGGTAGTTTATGGTTGTGGACAGTGCTATGCTATACCCACCATACCAGAGGTAGAGGATTTTAATGTAGTTATCATAGGTATCATTCCTATTTATTTCAGATCTATATATGTATTATTGATCTAGGATCGACTTTCTCCTATGTGTCTGCATATTTTGTTTTTAGGTTTGATTTTGCTAATGAGCCTCTTGACATGCCTATTCATGTATCGACCCCTGTAGGAGACTCTTTAATGGTGGATCATGTGTATCGATCCTGTGTTGTGACTTTTGTTGGGTGTGAGACTTGGGTTGATTTCCTTGTCTTAGATATGGTTAATTTAAACATCATCTTTCGTATGGATTGGTTGGCCCCATACCGCGCTATCTTTGATTATTATGCTAATATTATGACTTAAGATTCCCCGGGTATTCCAAGGATAGGTTAGAAGAGTGCACTTTATTTGGGCCCTAAGAGAGTCATATCTTATATTCAGGATCATCGCTTGGTTGAGAAGGGATGTTTGTTATATTTGGATCATATTTATAATAATAGTGTTGCTTCACCTCCTTCTTTAGATTCTGTTTATATTGTCCGTGAGTTCATGGATTTTTTCCTTATCGATTCGCTAGGTATGTCTTTGGATCGTTATATTGACTTTGCCATTAATGTTAAGCTAGGGACTAATCCCATTTATATTCCTCATTATAGGATGGCCCTAGTGAGTTAAGAAAATTGAAGGACCTATTGCAGGAGTTATTGGATAAGGGATTTATCCAGCCTAGTGTATCAACTTAGGGTGCGCCTGTCTTATTTGTATAGAAAAATGATGGATCTATGCATATGTATTGATTATCGACAGTTGAACAAGGTGATAGTTAAGAATATGTATCCTCTTCATGTATTAATGATATTTTTTATCAGCTTAAGGATGCTTCTGTGTTTTAGAATATTGATTTGAGGTTTGGGTATCACCAGTTGAGGATTAGAGCTTTGGATATTTTAAAGATGGCTTTTCGAATTCAATTTGGTCATTATGAGTTCTTGGTCATATCTTTTGGGTTGACCAATGCCCTAGCCGCATTTATGGAGTTGATGAACAAGGTATTTCAATCGTATCTCGACTCCTTTGTTATTGTATTTATAGATGATATCTTGGTTTACTTTAAGAGTGAGGCAGATCATGAGGAGGATTTACAAATTGTGCTTCAAAGACTGAAAGATGAAAAGTTGTATGCTAAGTTCTTCAAGTGTGAGTTTACGTTGGAGCCTGACTCTTTCTTAGGTCATGTGGTGACTAAGAATGGTATTATAGATGATCCATCCAAGATATCAACTATTTGTGATTGGACTAGGCCTACTTCACCCACTCAGATTCAGAGTTTTATTGGCTTGGTAGGTTACTATCAACGTTTTGTTGAGGGTTTATCCTCTATTGCAGCTCCATTGACCAAGTTGACTCATAAAAAGATTTTTTTTTAATGGTCTGATACTTGTGAGGCAAGCTTTCAAAAGCTCAAGGATTCGTGGATATCAGTTCCTATCTTGATTTTTCCTAAGAAGGGCTTATGTTTTACCATCTTTCGTGATTCTTCAGGTGTTGTTTTAGGTGCGGTGTTGATACAGAAGGGTAAGGTGATTGTGTATGCTTCTCATCAGTTGATTTCCCATGAATGGAATTATCCTACCCATGATTTAGAGTTGTGCACAGTTTTATTTGCTTCAAAGTTGTGGAGGCACTACTTATATGGAGTCCATTGTGAGATCTTCGTAGATCATTATAGTCTTCAGTATTTCTTCACCCAGTGAGATTTTAATATGAGACATCATCATTGGCTTAAGTTGCATAAAGATTATAACTTTACTATTCTCTATCATATGAACAAGGTTAATGTGGTTGCAAATACCTTTAGCCAGAAGTCGACTAGCATGGGTAGTTTGGCGTATCTTTTGACCTAGGAGAGGCCTTTGGCCTTAGAGGTTCAATCTTTGAATAACCACATAGTTAGGCTCGATATTTCGATACCTGGGTGTGTTTTGTCCTTCGTAGAGGAAATATCTTCTTTGATGGAGTAAATTTAGGCTCAAGTTTGATGATGTTGTCTTGAGAGTGATTTGTTATAAGGTATTAAGTGCTGAGAATAAGGAAGTTTTACTTGATTCAGATGGTATTTTGAGGATTGAAGGCCGAGTTTGTGTATCGAGGGTGGGTGATTTGATTAGATTGATTTTAGAGGTGGCTCATTATTCCAAAATTCTATGCATCTGACTGTGACTAAGATGTATCATGATTTGAGGCAACATTATTAGTGGGGTGGTATGAGGAAGGACATAGCTTACTTTATGGCGCATTGCCTATGTTTCCAATAGGTGAAGTGTAAGCATTTGAGGCATGGTGGTTTGCTTCAGAGGTAACCCATTCTCAAGTGGAAATAGGAGCGGATCACTATGGACTTCGTGACTGGGTTGCCTCGCACTTTGCATGGTTCTAATAGTGTTTGGGTTATTGTGGATCAATTGTCCAAATTTTCTTATTTCTTTCCTATTCATGTTTCTTTCAATGCTGAGAGATTGACTCAAACCTATATTCATGAGATAGTGCATCTTCACGGCGTGCCAGTGTCTATTATCTCAAATCATGGTTCAAAGTTCACATTACACTTTTGGAAGACTTTTAAGAGAAGTTGGGTACCCGGGTAGATCTTAGACCCCCAGTGGTCAGTCAAAGTGAACTATTTTGGTTTTAGAGGTTATGCTCCGTGCTTATATAATGGACTTTGGTGGTCAGTGGGAGCAACATATAGCTTTTGAGGAGTTTGCGTATAATAGTAGCTACTATTCTAGTATTAATATGACTCCTTTTGCGTCTTTGTATGATAGGCATTGTCGCTCTCCAGTTAGTTGGTTTGAAGTATCAAAAATTAGACCTCGAGGTATGAACTTACTTCGTGAGTCCTTGGATAGAGTTTGGATCATTCAGGATAGACTTCAAGCGGCTCAAAGTAGGCAAAAGCGCTATGTGAATTGTAGACTCTGTGCCTTAAGATTTAGTGTTAGTGATTGGGTTTTACTTCGAGTTTCTCCCATAAAGGGCATGTTGAGATTTGGAAAGAGGGACAAGCTTAGCCCTAGGAATTGTAATGACCTAAAGTTTGATGAAATATGTGAAATTTATGATTTTGTGTGATTTAACTATTTTACCCCTCCACATAGTTGCATTATGGTATTTTTAGGGTGTGGGGGTGATTGGCACAATTTGCGATGCATTTGGTACCATTTGTGTGGTATTGTAGTTTTAAGAGGCATCGAGAGCCTTATTGGACTTCTATGGTTATCTTTTGATCCATGCAAAGAAACGGACTGTGCCAATAGATCCGAAACGTTGATTTTAGGGTGGTAACATTTTTGGTTAGGTTTTGAAAATTTTAAATCTCATTTTGACCCTCGATTTGGAAAATTATGATTTCAGGTTTCAGGGATCAATTCTGTGAAAACAATGTTTTTCAAAAATCTAATATCGCCATTAAGTCTGAAGCATCAAATTTAGTGTTGTTACATACTTTGTTTGCATATATCAGACTCCAAACGAATCCCGGGCATCCATTGAAGTCCGATTTGAACTTAAAAATCTGGTGTACCAAGTTCCTGGTGCAACTTGGCCAATAAAGGGTAAATCACATTCTAGGGGTGCATTTATGCCTTATTTGCCTAGCAACCTAGTGTACGTACAAAAGGCCTTTTTTGTCCGATTTTGCTCATTCTTTCACCTTGCCTCTTGAGAGTTAAACCCTAAAATAGTATGAGAGATTAAAAGTGAAACTTGTGGGTGCTTGGGAAGCTAGATTAACATCTATTTCTTGATGCTCTTACGGATTTAAGGTGAGATTTCTTCCTTTTCTTATTTTGATTCTTGATTTAATTGTTCAAAATCCCAAAAATCTTATTACATGATTTATCCTCAAATTTAACCCCTTTTCACTTGAACAATATTCCTAATCCTATAATTACTTGTTTTTCCTCAATTTCATCTTTAAAATAACTTCGATTCTTGAATTTTTATGAATTTTAAAGGTTTTCCCCAATAAAGTCTAAAAATAGTTTTTCTTTGAATTTAACCTCGTTTTTAACCCGATTTGACTTGGGTTTTTAACTATAGATTCCTAAAAGCATGGGACACACATTTTTGTAATATAGTTTCAATTTTCTCTTTCTTTTTTGGAAACTCATTTTGGGGGTCCATTTTGACCTCGAACCATGTGTAGGCAATATAGGTATTATTAATGTTGTTTTGATGAATAAATTCTATATTTCTTGGTTTTAGTTGATTTTGGAACCGTTTGGTAATACCCCAAAAATTTCAAGCTCTAGACCACTTAAAAGATAGGCACTAAGTTAGCTTTCCAACATCGCAAGTCTCACCTTGATCTAATATCGTAGAAAAAAGTTATGCAAATTTTCCCTTAAGTATCAGTGAGCTGCCAATGACTATGATTTACATGATGACCTGTAATCAGATGTTATGAGTCTTTTTGAGTAGTCGTGGTCATGACAGAAAGAACCTTTAACTTTAGCCCAGTGACTACGACCCCACTTTACGACTCGTAATTAGTGACCACGAGTCGTTAGGAAGGACTCATAGTCACAACAGTGTATGATCAAGAATCAATGTCAGTGGTGACAAGTATAGCACATGACTCCCAGTCAGATATTATGAGTTGTTGTGTGAACCCATAACCTGGACAATAAGTGATCTAGAAGCCAAGCCTTAGACTACGACTCCACTCAACGACTCGTAGTAAGTCGTAACTAGTCTTTAGGAGGGTAGTCGTAGTCATAACAGAATGGACCCAAGATCCCAGGGTTTCAGGTTATGACCCAGATTATGACTCGTAACCAGTTGTGATTAATCATAGAGTGAGTCGTAATGACTTGAACCATAAATTCCAGCACATTTTAACTAGGGGTTCTTTGGTAATTTCTACCCTATCTTAACCTGAATCCATATCGTTTACCCTTCTTAAACATCAATTATCAAGGATAAATATTACTCTAACTTCTCATTAATTCAGAAATCACTTCTCTTCGTAAAATAAAGTAATTCTCTTCTTCCTCATAGAAAACTAGGGTTTCTCAAGAACAAGATCAACTTTATGGATTCCTTCAAGGCTTCTACACTCAGCTATGTAGGATTTCATTAATGGGTCCCTTCTACCCATTGAGTCCCAAGAACTCCCCAAATTTACAAGGGTAAAACTCTTTTCTCTTTTATGAGGTTCCAAGTTAATCGTGAATCTTATGAACTTCCTCTCAATTGTTTTGATTATGAACCATGAAAATATGTTCCCTCATGAAAATTATGTTTCCATATGTTTGATAATGCAAATGTCTACATTATGATTAGTTATTGAAATATTAATTGTTCATGATTTTTTGTACCATAGTCAATTCCATAATTTTCATGATCAGTTTACATTAGTCAGTGCTGGTGGGTTATGAACACCCAATACCTAACTACTCATGCATTTTACAATTTTCAGGTTATAAGTTACTCAGATTATGATTGAGTCGTAAAATTCATAATACTATTATGTTAAGCATTTATCAGTATCTATCATGTTAAGCATTTTATCAGCATCAATGTCAGTTCAGTTGGGAGTAGGACTTAGCATTGAGTGAACGCATGGATGAAGGCTTACCCACCGGTTGAGGACTAAGACCTTTAGTAGAAGTCCCTAAGTTTTAGAACTATTTTGCCAGCATAGGTTATGAGGGGCCACCTGCCAGTTAAGGACTGACAACCTAATAAGGGTCACTTGCCAGTACAAAACTGACACCCTAGTCCTTCGAGACACCAGTTTACTAGATTCACGCCAGTGAATATTGGTACCCTTGGTAAGGTACTAGCACCCTTCTAACTAGGTTATAGGTTGGACCCTAATTAGCTCAGATTAGGGCATGTAAGTTACATGTTAGCTCCCATAGTTTCTAGTTCAGTTTTCAAATTATGTTCAGTTCAGGTTTGGTTGACCAAGTGTTCAGCATATCAGTTATGCAGTGATTCATATTATTTCATTACACGTTTATACTTGGTCCTGTATTTGATATTCATGTTCATGCATTCATGCTCAATATTTATGTATCTCAGCTAGTTTTCTATCTCACAAACTAGTATATTTAAAGTAGTGATCGCATCCTTTCTTTTGAGCTATGTTATCTTATAACATAGGTTCGGACGCTCAATTCCTAGATCATACTTAGTTCGTTTCTGTGCCACTAAGATGCAGCATTGGTGAGTCCTCATCAATCGGGGACTAGTTATTTTATTAGTTATTCATCCCAGTATTTTTACTTCATGTTATTCCAGTAAGTCAAGGTTAATTATGGACCTGTCCCAATAACTCATCATGTTTAGAGGCTTTCAAACTGTCAAACAAGATTGCCATTTTTTTCAGAATCAATTAATATTAGATTTTTAGTTAGCTTCTGCATAGTATTTTTGATATTTTTTTCATCAGTGCGCACAACAGGTACCAGATCATAGGGAGCTTGGGGTCACTTGTAATTCCTAGGATCGTGTTATGACTAAGGGGTAGTCTCGGGTTGTGAAAATTCATGATAAGTAGGTCTTTATGGTTGAAGTATTGTGGAATAATTTCAACTTTCGAGGTAGGTTATGGCTTAACTCTTTCAAACTGGACTAGATAGTAAATATTGGTACAAAATATATGTTAAGGGTGGGAACTAATCATGAGAAATGGCTATCTATGTGTTGTGCCCATGTGGGGGCTTATATATGATGTAATAGTTTAGATTGAGATATTATGTGATATGTATGACCATATGGGGTCCTATATGATGTTGATAGCCTTGAATACATGTGAATAATTACATTGTGTTATTGTAAATACCTATTGTGGTACCTTTGGTGTATTGTGATATATATTCATACTTTTGGCATATGAAATGTGTGGAAATTCATGGATGAATGAAAATAATATGTGGATATTGGCTCACATGGTTATGAAAATGTATCATTATGGATTGGTTGTGGAAATACTCATTTTGAATGATTGGGAACATTACATCATCATTTTTACAGCTTCATACGTATCATATAACTTGTTTATTTTATTGCTTTATATGTATGCTTGTTGTCATGTATGTGTTCTTGGTTTGTGTCTTATGCTATATATGTGCTTTGGGAAACATGGGAAATACTATAAATATACTGAATATTGGTATAAGATATTTAATATTATAGGCCTTCTCTGAAGGATTATGGCGAAGAAAACTCAATGACTATGTGTCAACCTCGAAGACTGTATGGAAACCTCAAGGTTGTGTGCCAATCTCTTGCATCATTATCAGTATTATTATCTTATACATTGCATTTTCTCTATTGTGATTAGATTGCGATATTGACTTGTTATATGTCTACTTGCTCTATATCTTGTTATTTATACTTGACCATTTTGTATATACATGTTCTTCTCTGTTTCTGCTTGCATGTGATATTACGTATACTTTTGTTATTCATTCTACGCTGTTGTTGTAATAGTGATATATTAGAATTATTAGTGCAAGCGATGTGGGCTATCATTGTGGGATATTTTTTTATTGCTGCTGACGTTTCCTTAGTGTGTAGTTTGTATGCTTTATTTACTACTTTGCTTGGTTGGCCTATGATATCTACTGAGTACAAGTATATTATACTCACTCTTACTATACCTTTCTGGTGCAGATTCAGGTTTGTGTACGCCGCACATTGCTTGACTCGAGCGATTGTTGGAGCTTTCAAGGTTGTTCATGATTTATAGGCATCCGGATGTCTTCTACTACTTTTCTTTATAGACTATGTCGTTACATCCATTTTAAAGATAGAATTTCTCTTGTATTTTAGATATCTTATGTATTTCTTTAGATTTGAGTTGTTCTAGATACATTCTTATAGTATTGACACCTAATCTTGGGAAGTTATGACAACATTGTTATGTTTTTTTCCGCATTAATTATACATGTATGGTTCAGCTTTATTATGGAAGTCTTACCTTTAGGTTATTTTTGTCTTTTTCTCCTTCGTGTATTCATTTGTGTGATAGGCTTACTTGTCAAGGTTCTTCGCGATAAGTACCATTATGACATATCAATTTTAGGTCATGAAAAATTGGTATTAGAGCAGCCAGGTTTCATTAGTCTCAATGGTATAAGAACGGGATGTCTATTAGAGTCTCGCGTATATGTACTTAGACGTTCATATCTATCTTTGAGAGGCTATAGGATGTATTTTAGAAACTTCCCTTATTTTATTCCTTACCATGCGAAGTTCTTTCATATCTTGTGTTCTAAGTTTTATTTAACTCTTTTTATGTAGATGATGTTTACTATGTCCAGCGAGGTTAGAGATTCAGAGCCTACTTCTGGAAAGAGAGTTTAGTCGATAGGGCGAGCCTCGAGTCATGGAAAAACTCAAGGGAGGGGACAAGCTCGTGGTTCAGCTCTATCTAGAATAAATGTTAGAGGAATTCCCCTAAGCTACATGTTAGATAGGTTGGAGGTGTGGGTTTTAATCCAGTTCTATCAAGTTCGTCTTCCCCAGTTTTAGAGGGATTATTGGTGTATTTTGTTAAACATTTAGAGGGTTCTCCTTTGGTTATGTTGGGTGTTTCTTTAATTTATAGTATGGATCCTCCTGTTGCACCTGCTTCTATTTTGGGTACTCCTCAGACCCTGAGTCCTATTCTTACTTTAGTACGGATATCTGAGCATGCTGTTTTGATATCGGGAGTTCAACCTTCATCTATGTTACCTCCTTAGATAGGATCTCAGCCTGCTGGATTCACTATGCCTTATCTCTCTGTGAGTATTATGATGTCTTTTAATGATAAGAAAATGTTTGAGAGATTTACTCACTTGGATCCTCCTAGATTTAGTAGTGCTATGAGAAAAGATGCCTATGACTTCTTGATTGATTATCGTAAGAAGCTGTATAACTTAGGTTCTCTAAAGTTGCGTGGAGTGGCTTATACTACCTATTAGTTGAGAGATGCTGCAAGAGATTAGTGGAGATCATTTGTTGGCTGTAGACCTCTTAATGCTCCTAAGTTCACTTGGGACCAATTTACTTATGCCTTTTTAGAGAGATTTATGCCTTATAATCTTAGATATGGGATGTGTAATGAGTTTGGCCAACTAGAGTAGGGATCCATGACTATAGCAGATTATGAGGCACGCTTTCATTCTTTCCCTCGATATTTTATGCCATTATTTACATCGAGTTTGAGAAGATTTAAAAGTTTGTGAAGTATTTAGATGTTTCCCTTCAGTTGGCTACTTTTCAGATGGTTATATTTGGAGTGTCTTTTTAGAGCATTGTGGATCTCGCTAAGAAGACAGAGGGTATTCTAAGAGCATCTCAGGGTGGTGCCAAGAAGGAGCACCATTTTGGTGAGTTTAGAGGCTAGCCTTCTAGTGGTAGAGATTTTAGAGGTTCTCAATGTTATCAGGGTAGGGCAGTGTAGGCAACCTTACAGATTTTATGTGGTGGATCTTCGGGTTCAGTAGTGCAAGGTGGCCATTCGATCCCAGTGGTTTCTTCTCCTATTGAGGCAGTTTGTAGGACTTATTATATGTGTTGTGAGGTTGGCTATTTGGCCAAGGACTACCCTCACTATGTGATTAGGGCTACTCCTATTTTAATGTGAGAGGTAGAGGTGCTACTAGAGGTTCGAGGGGCAGTGGTAATGGAGCTCATGAGGGTGGCCGTAAGGCCACTTAAGAATTTAATATTCGTGGGTAGTACTATACTATACCAGCTAAACCTATAGTAGAGGCTTCAGATGCTATGATTATAGGCATTATACCTATTTGTTTCTGATCTACATCTGTGTTATTTGATCCTGGATCTATTTTTACCTATGTGTCTACATATTTTTCTTCGGGTTTTGATTTCGTTAGTGAGACTCTTGCCACGCCTATTCGTGTATCTACCTCTATAAAAGATTCTTTAGAAGTGGATTGGATGTACCGATTTTGTGTTATGACTTATTAAGGCTGTGTAACTTAGGTAGATTTGCTTGAGTTAGATATGGTTGATTTCGATGTTATTTTAAGTATGGATTGGTTGGTTCCTTATCATTCTGTCTTAGATTATTTTTCTAAGATGTGACTTTTGCTTTGGTGGGTGTGCCAAGGTTAGCTTTAAAGGGTGCACTTCATTCAGGACCTAAAAGGGTCATATCTTATGTTCAGCCTCGTCAATTAGTTGAGAGGGGATCTTTAGCTTATTTGGCTCAAATTCATGATGCTAGTTTTGTTTCACCTTATTCTTCATATTATATTTGTGTTGTTCATGATATGGATGTGTTTCCTATGAATTTTCTTGGTTTGCCTCTGGATCATGATATTGATTTTGCTATTGATGTTCAGCCGAGCACCAAGACTATTTCTATTTCTCCTTATAGGATGGCCCCAATCAAGTTGAAGGAATTGAATAATCAGTCACAAAAGTTGTTGGAGAAGGGATTTATCCGACCTAGTGTATTTCCTTGGGGTGAACCTGTCTTGTTTGTAAAGAAGAATAACAGGTCTATGCAGATGTGTATTGTTTATCGACAGTTAAACAAGGTGACAATTAAGAATAAGTATCCTCTTTATTGTATTGATGATTTATTTGATCAACTTTAGGGTTTTGTAGTATTTTTGAAGATTGATTTGAGGTTTGATTATCACTAGTTGAAGATTAGAGCTTCAGATATTACAAAAATAGCCTTTCAGACTCGATATGGTCATTATAAGTTCTTGGTCTTGTCCTTTGGGTTGACCAATGCCCCTATTGGGGTCATGGAGTTGATGAACTGGGTGTTTCAACCGATCTAAACTCCTTTGTTATTTTATTTATAGATGATATCTTGGTGTATTCCAAGAGAAAGACTGAGCATGAGGAGAATTTGCAAATTGTGATTTAGAGATTGAGGGCTGAGAAGTTGTATGCAATGTTCTCTAAGTGTGAGTTCTAGTTGGAGTCTATTTCTTTCTTAGGTCATGTGGTGACTAAAGAAGGTATTATGTTTGATCCAACCAAGATTGCAACAGATCGTGATTGGGCTAGACCTACTTTTCCTATTGAGATTCAGAGTTTTGTTGGCTAGGCAGGTTATTATGGGAATTTTGTTGAGGGTTTCTTATCTATTGTAGCTCTATTAACCAAGTTAACTCAAAAAAAGATTTCTTTCTAGTGGTCCGATGCTTATGAGGCGAGATTTCGAAAGCTCAAGGATTTATTGACTTCAACTCCTATTTTGGCTCTGCCCAAGGAGGGCGTAGGCTTTATTGTGTTTTGTAATACTTCAAGCATTAGATTGGGTATTGTGTTGATGCATAAGTTCAAGGTAATTTCTTATGCGTATCTTCAGTTGAAGCCTCTTGAGAGAAATTATCCTACCCATGATTTAGAGTTATGTGCTGTTGTGTTTTCTTTGAAGTTGTGGAGGCACTACTTGTATAGAGTCCGTTGTGAGATCTTCTTAGATAATCATAGCCTTCAGTACTTCTTCACCTAGTGAGATCTTAATATGAGGCAGTACTGTTGGCTTGAGTTGCTTAAGGATTATGAGTTGACCATTCTCTATCATCTGGGCAAGGTTAATGTCGTTTTCGATGCTTTAAGTCAAAACTCGACTAATATGTTTAGCTTGGCACATATTTTGACCCAGCAGAGGCCTATAGCCGTAGAGGTTTACTCTTTAGCTAACCAGATGGTTAGGCTTAATTTTTTGATATCTGGGTGTGTTTTAGCATTTATGGAGGCTAGGTATTCTTTGATGGAGTAGATTCGAGCTCATTACTTTTATGATGTTGGATTAAGGTTGATTTGAGATAAGGTGTTGAGTGGGGAGGCTAAGGAAGCCTCACTTAATTTAGATGGAGTTTTACAGATTGGAGGCCGAGTTTGTGTGTTGAGAGTAGGTGACTAGATTAGGTTAATCTTGAAGGAGGCCCATTATTCCAGATATTCCATCCATCTACGTGTGAATAAGATGTATCCTGACTTGAGACAACACTACTGGTGGGTTGGTATTAGGCGAGATATAGCCAATTTTGTGGATTATTGCCTTTGTTGCCAGCGGGTAAAGGCCTAGCATATGAGACCTGGTGGACTACTTTAGAGGTTGCCTATTCCTGAGTGGAAGTGGGAATGGATTACTATGGATTTCATGATCGGGTTGCCTTGCACTTCCCACGGATTTGATAGTGTTTGAGTGATCATAGATTGATTGACCAAGTTTGCATATTTTCTTTCGTTGTAGGTCTCCTTCAGTGCTGGGAGTTAGCCCGTATCTATGTTAGCGAGATTATACAATTTCATGGTGTGCCGATGTCTATGATTTCAAATTGGGGTTCTATGTTCACTTCCCATTTTAGAAAGACCTTTCAGGATGAGTTAGGCACATGAGTTGATCTTAGAAAAATATTTTATCCCCAGACTGATGATCAGTTAGAGCGGACTATCCAGGTTTTAAAGGATATGTTCTACGCGTGTGTGATCGATTTTGGGGGCCAGTAGGAGCAACGTTTGAGTTTAGCAGAGTATGCATATAATAATAACTACCATTCCAGCATCGACATGGCTCCTTTTGAGGTATTGTATGGTAGGCATTGTCGCTCGCTAGTGGGTTGGTTTGATATTTCTGAGGTTAGACCTTAAGGTACGAACTTGCTTCATGAGTCTTTGGGTAGAGTTTAAGTCATTTAGGACAGACTTAAAATGGTTCAGCGTAGGCAGAAGTGCTATCCAGATCGTAGGCTTTATGCCTTGATATTTGAGGTTGGTGATCGTATTTTCCTTCGAGTGTCACCCATAAAGGGTGTGATGAGGTTTGGGAAGAGGGGCAAGCTTTGCCCCAGGTATATTGGTCCATTTGAGATTCTTCAGACCATTTATGATGTGGCCTATAAGTTAGCTTTGCCACTAGATTTATCAGATATCTATCCAATTTTTCAAGTTTGTATGCTTTGCTGTTACATTCTTGATGAGTCTCATGTCATCCGTTGTGAGTCAGTTAAGTTAGATGAGCAGTTATCTTTCATTGAGGAGTCGGTCTCCATTTTGGCTAGGGATGTTAAACGGTTTCTCTCTAGAGTTATCCTTGTAGTTTAGGTTCATGGCGATAGCAACTTGTAGATGAGGCTGCGTGGGTGATTGAGTCTGATATGCATAGCTCTTATCACCATCTTTTCATTGATTCAGGTATTTCTTTTCCTTAGTTCAAAGTCAGACTAGATTTATAGTGGTGGATGATGTAACAACCTAAAATTTGAAAAAATGTGTGAAATTTGTGATTTTGTGAGATTTGACAGTTTTACTCTTTCCCATAGTTGTATTGTGGTATTTCTGGAGTGTAGGGGTGATTGGCATAATTTTTGATGCATTTTTGGTACCATTTGTGCGATATTGTGGTTTTTGGAGGCTCCGAGAACCTTATTTTGTACTTCTGTGGTTATGTTTTGATCCATGCGACAGATGGTTGAACGAACTGTGCCAAAAGATGCAGAACGTCAATTTTAGGGTGGTAACATATTTGGTTGGGTTTTACGGATTTTATCTCATTTTGACTCTCAATTTGGAAAATTGTAATTTCAGGTTTCTGGGGTCAACTCTGTGAAAATGATATTTTTTTTTGAAATCTGATATAGCTATTGAGTTTGGAGCTTCGAATTTAATATGGTTACATAGTCTGTTTGCATATATTGGACTCCAAACGAATATCGGACACCCCATTGAATTCCATTTTGGACTTAAAAATCTAGTGCACCAGGTTGTTGGTGCAACCTGACCAATAAAGGTAAATCACATTCTAGGGGTGTGATTATGCTTTATTTTCGTGGCAACATGGTACAAATATAAAAGGCCCTTTTTGTTCGATTTTGCTCATTCTATCACCTTGCCTCTTGAGAGTTAAACTCTAAAATATTGTGAGGGCTTAAAGTGAAACTTATGGGTACTTAGGAAGCTAGATTAACATCTATTTCTTGATTCTCTTATTGATTTAAGGTGAAATTTCTTCTGTTTCTTACTTTGATTCTTCATTTAATTTTTCAAAACCCCAAAAATATTATTACTTGATTTATCCTCAAATTTCACTCCTTTTCATTTGAATAATGTTCTAACTCCTATAATTACTTGTTTTTCCTTGATTTCATCTTCAAAACAACTTCGATTCTTGAATCTTTACGGATTTCAAAAATTTTACCCGGTAAAGTCTAAAAATGATTTTCTACGAATTGAACCTCATTTTAAACTCGATTTGACTTGAGTTTTCAACTATAGATTCATAAAAGCATAGGAAACACATTTTTGTAATAAAGTTTCTTTTTTGCCCTTCTTTTTTGAAAACCCATTTCGGGGGTCCATGTTCTCTCCGAACCAAAAATAGGCAATATGGATATCTTTAGCTTTGTTTTGATGCATAGATTCTATATTTCTCGATTTTAGTTGATTTTGGGACCCTTCATAAGAAGTAAGGCTTTATCGTTGAAGTGTTATGAATCAATTTTGGCCGTCGAGGTAGTTTATGGCTTAACTCATTCAGACTGGATTGGGTAGTAAATATTGGTACAAAATACATATTAAGAGTGAGAACTAATCAAGAGAAATGACTATCTATGTGTTGTATCCGTGTGGGGGCCTATATGTGATGTACTTGTTGAAATTGAGATATTATGTGATATGTATGACTATGTGGGGTCCTATATCATGTTGATAACCTTGAATACATATGAATAGTTGTATTGTGTTGTTGCAAATGCCTATTGTGTTACCTTTGCTGCATTGTGATATATATTCATACTTTTGGCGTATTAAAAATGTGGAAATTCATGGATGAATGGAAATAATAAGTGGATATTGGCTCACATGGTTATGAAAATATATCATTATTGATTGGTTACAGAAATACTCATTTTGAATGGTTGGAAACATTGCATCATCATTTTCATATCATAATACGTATCATTTAACTTATTTGTTGTATTATTTTATATATATTCTTGTTATCATGTATGTGTACTTGGTTTGTGGCTTATGTTATATATGTGCTTTGGAAAACATAGGAAATACTAGAAATATACTGAATATTGGTATCAAATATGGGATATTATAGACCTTCTCCTAAGGATTATGCTGGAGAAGACTTGATGACTGTGTGTCAACATCGATGACTGTGCTTCAATCTCAAGGTTGTGTGTCAACCCCATACATCATTATCAGCATTACCATCTTATACGTTGGATTTTCTTTGTTTTGGTTGATGTTGAGATTGGATTGCCATATTGACTTGTTATGTGTCTACTTGCTCTATATCTTGTTATTTATACTTTACCATGTTGTATATATATGTTCTGCTCTGCTTTTTCTAACATATGATTTTAATATATACTTATATTCTACATAGTGTGTTGATGTTGTTGTAATTGTGATATATTAAAACTATTAGTGCATGAGGTGTGGGCTACTGTTGTGGGACATTTTCTGATTGCATGTGATGTGTCCTTAGTGTGTATTATGTATGCTTTATTTTCAACTTTGCTCGATCGGCCTATGATTCCTACTAAGTACAAGTGGATAATATTCAATCCTACTGTACCCTTCTAGTGCAGATTTAAGTTTGGGTGCTCCCTACGTTGCTTGACTCAGGCGATTATTGGAGCTTTCAAGGTAGTTGATGATTTTCAGGCGTTCAGATGTCTTCTTCTACCTTTCTTTATAGATTAGGTCTTTACTTTCATTTCAGAGACAGTTTCTCTTGTATTTTTGATATCTTATGTTTTTATTTTGATTCGAGTTGTACTAGATACATTCGTATACCATTGACACCTGGTTTTGGGATGTTATGGCTGTATTATTACATTTTTTTCGCATTAATTATACTTATATGGTTTGACTTTATTCTAGAAGCCTTACCTTGGGGTTATTTTTTTCTTTTTACCCTTCGTGTACTGATTTGTGTAATAGGCGTAAAGGTTCGCCATGATAAATGCCATCATGACCAATCGATTTTCGATAGTGACAAGTGTATTGGACCTTTTGAGATTATTTGGACTATTGGTGATGTATCTTATGAGTTGGATTTCCCCTAGGTTTATCGGCTGTTCATCCAGTTTTTCATGTTTCTATGCTTCGGCATTACATTTCAGATGAGTCTTATATCATTGGGTGGGATTCAGTTCAGTTAGATGAGAGGTTATCTTTTGTTGAGGAGCCCGGCTCCATTTTAGTCAGGGATGTTGGACGGCTGTATTCTAGAGATATTCTAGTGATTAAGGTCTAATGGAGTCATCGACTTATAGATGAGGCTACTTGGAAGATCGAGTCTGATATGAGTGGTAGTTACCCCCAGCTTTTCTGTAGTTCAGGTATTCTCTTGCCTTTAGTTCTAGGATAAACTAGCATTTTAGTGAACAACTTAATTTTTGGTGATTTATGTAAAATAATTATTTTTGTGTGATTTGACCATTTATCCCTTCTCATGGTTGCTTTGTGGTATTTCTTGGGTGTGGATATGATTGGCATGGTTTCCAATGCATTTCGGTGTGAAATTAGTGAAATTATGATTTATTGTGGCTTAAAAAGCCTTATAGTTGACTTTGGTCAACCTTTATTGATTTGTACAATGGATTCCAAAACAAACTGTGCCAACAAATCTAAAATGTCAATCATAGGTTGGTAACATGTTTTAAACGATTTTATGGCTTTTTATTTCATCTCGACCCTTGATTTAAAAAATTATGAAATTGGGATTTCGGGGGTCAATTCTATGA
The DNA here is from genome assembly GCF_002878395.1 of Capsicum annuum. Taxonomy (NCBI): domain Eukaryota; kingdom Viridiplantae; phylum Streptophyta; class Magnoliopsida; order Solanales; family Solanaceae; genus Capsicum; species Capsicum annuum. The sequence continues at coordinate 176,251,205 of NC_061119.1, forward strand.
AAACGACGTCTTCTCAAAAAATTGATAGCGCCATTTAGTCTGAAGCATCAAATTCTATAGGGTAGCATAGTTCATTTGCATTCTCGAGATTTGTATGAATCCTGAAGGGTCCGTGAAGACTTGGAATTCCAAGTCTCCACAGCTAGTGCAGCCGCTAAAGCGCCACTTTGGCCGCTTAGCTGCAGGCACTAAAAATCTAATTGGTTGCTTTAGCAGCCAACTGCCAAATGGGTAAGGGCACTTTTTCCACCCTTACCCACTTTAGCGGACTGGCTGACTTGGCGGGTATTGCTAAAGCGGCCACTTAACCTCTTTAGCAACACTTGTCCTTGGGTATAAATAATCCATTTCTCATTTTCTTCACTGTTTTTTAGACTTGGAGCTTGAGATTTTGAGTTTTTGAGCAATTTCTTTTATTTCTAAGCTTGGGTAAGCTCCAAAACACCTATTTCAACTATTTTTTCTTCATTTTTTCATTTAAATCTTTCTTTGAAATGCAGATTTAAAAGTGGAACTTGGGGATTTTGGTCCGGAAGGCCTAAAAATAGTATGTCTTCTATTTATACCCCAATTTCTACCTATTTTCACTTGATTTTTCTTCTACAAGTTCCTTTAATCATGAAAAATATAATTTGAGAAAAAAAATCCAATTTTACCTTTTTTTTCAAAAAGCCATTTCGACCCCGACTCAAAGTTAGGCAACATGGGCATCATTGGCTTTCTTTTGATGCATAGATTCTATAGTTGAATGTTTTAGTTGGTTTCGGGTCCGTTCGTGAGGGAAAAGCTCCATGCTGAAGGCTTTTTGGATTGGTTTTCGACATTCGAGGTAGGTTGTGGCTAACATTCTTAAGACTAGATTGGGTAGTTAATAATAATGTAAAAGCATGTTATGAGTATGAAGTTGTATCATGGAAAATGTGTTTTAAGTGATTTGAGTGTTCCTGTGGGGGCTATGAGGATAATATTTGATAATTTTAAGACATTATTTTCTATGTGTGACTGTGTGGCGTCTTATGTGATGTTGTTGGCCCGGTATTGATATATGTCTGTTTGGTTGCACTCTTTTGGAGGAAATATCCTAGATTTTAAGATTTATGTGGTATCAATGACACTTTCTTTCATGTTTAATTTGATGGTTTTCTGGATTATTTTGGATCATAGATGGTTGGTTGATTTGAGTAGATTTTTGGCTCACATAGTTTGTATATTGGTTGGATATTCTCATACTAGTTGGATGTGAGCATTATATCCTCATATCATATTCAGTCATGAAACATTGGTCCCACCATGGAAATATTTGAAACTCTGGCTTTTTCTAACAGAAGGTATGACATCGTTCAAACCCTGTACCGATTACGTGCTGGAATAGAGATATAGATATTGGTAATTTGATATTGGTAATGGATATTGGTTGTATACGGGTTGAAAAATCCCTCTGGGTCCTAAGCTGGGAAGCTTTAGCTTTGTAAGTGTTTTTGGAGGTCGTACGACGACCTCGTGCATTACATTATCATCATCATCATCGTCATCTTCATTCCACTTTATATATTGTGCTTATTGTATCTATGTCTTTGACTTGATATCTATCCATTTTTTCTATCTTCATATACATGTATTTGATGTATGTGACTATTTGTTATCCTTTTCTCTACATGTATTTGTTATATGAGTGTATATTAGAACTGTTAGTGGAGACGGTGTTGGCTACCATTTCAGACATTTTCTGATTGCCGGTAACGAGCCCATAGTTTGTGTTTATATGCTTTATTTTCTACTTTACTCAGTCGACCTATGATACTACTGAGTACAAGTGGACCATACTCATCCCTACTGCACCCTTTCAGTACAGATCCAGGTATGAGTGTTCCATACGGATAGCTGATTCGAGCGACTTTTGAAGTATTTGGGGTAGCGGACGTCCTATGCTTCAGGAGTTAGCCTACTACCTCCCTACTACCTCTTCCTATCTATTAAATGTCTAATTTTGTATTAAGAGACAGAGCCTTGATCCTTTTTGGATTATTATTGTATCTTTTGACATTTAAGATATGTTTAGTAGTTCTTACACCGTGACACCAGGTTTTGGGTTTTGGTTTGGTATCTTGATTATATTTCCGCTATTATCATGTTTGTGTGGCTTGGCTTCTCTCTGTAAACCTTGTCATGAGTTTTAGTATTGATTTCCCTTGTTATATCAGTTTGGGTGATAGGGTTACTTGTCAAGGCTTGCTGCGACAAGTGACATCATGACCCTTGTTTTTTGGGTCATGATAGGAATAGAAATGGGCTTAGTGTCCGGATATAAATCAAAACCAAAATCAATGTCTCTATCAGGAGGAACACTTGAAAGATCATAGGAAAAACATCCATGAACTCTCTAACCACCGTCACGACTTTGAAGAGGGTGTCTCGGTACTAGTATCATGAACATAAGCCAAATATGAAAGACACCCCTTCTCAACTAAACGCTGGGCCTGAATGAATAAGTGAAATCACCTTCTTGGATACAAACTCTGAATACCCCTCAACTCTAATCTCGGATTATCTAGCATAGCCAAAGTAACTGTCTTGGCATGATATTCCAAGATAGAATGATAGGGGAAAACCAATCGATTCCTTAAATTACGTCAAAATTGACTATATCGAGGATAATTAAATCTACCCAGGTATCACACCCCAAAAGAGAAACATCATAGATTAGTACACCTTATCCACCACTAAGGAATCACCTACTAGGGTAGAAACACGCTAGGAACAACTATAGACTCATACATCATATCAAGGTTAGAACCAAAGTATGTAGACACATAGGAGAAAGTAGAACCAGGATTAATAACACCGAAGCAGGTCAATGTCAAACTTATAAAATACCTGTAATGACTGCATCCGAAGACTGCCTCAGGCTAATTTGGGATGGGATAACAGTGATCTCTATCATTTATCTCCTGAGTTACTCCTCTACCATCTCCCCTACCTGCTGGTGGAGCATCTCAACCTCCTTAAGATTTAACTCGACCCCTAGACGAGGGCGTTGCTGCTCTAGTGGGTACATGATGGTCTTGCTATGGACCCCTCTATCTTTATAATGGACAATCCCTCCGAAGATAATCTAGACTACCATACTCATAACAGGACCTGGGATCTATCAATTACCGAGAATAACCTGAATATTTTATATGGATACCATGACCTGAAAACCACTAAGATTAACCATGTGAAGCCTATCCTGAACTATAAGAACCCAAACTTGAAAGTCCACCCTCTAATGTCTGCATCACTGTCTGAACTGGTATACCATGTTGAGGGAACAAATCTTCTCTAAATGAACCCCTACCTTCAAATGAGGTACCACATAATCGACCTGGAGTGTGGGACTTCTTGTCTCTCAGATCCCCATACTCCTAATAATGTATCAACACAAACTTCTTTATTGATTCAACCACCGGCTGAAGAAATTCCCTAGATTAAGATATAGAAAATACCACCTCTCTGATTCTAAGTATCAAACCTCTCATTAACCTCTTGATCATCAATGCCTCATCTGGCACAATCACCATAGCATAATGGGATAAGGCATATAATCAAATTACTCAGCCACGGAAATACCCTCTTATGTCAAATTATCAAATTGGAACCTATGCTCATCCCTCAAGCTATGAGGAACAAATCTTTTAAGGAAAGTTTGTGCAAATGCAGCCCAATCAATTGATAGAGAACATACTGGCCTGGAATCAATATAGGAGTACCACCACTACTTGGCAGGACCACACATCTGTGAGGTAGTATAACCAACCTTATGGAAGTCAAATAATCCCACACTCTGAAGTCTCTCATGGAAATTGACTAGAAATTTTAGGCGTCCTCATGTTGGTCACCCAAAAACTATAGTAGATCTATCTTTTTTAACTTCTCAAACTGTCGTTGCTCTTCATCAAACATAGCTTCCCTAACCCTATTATAGCTCCTACCACTAGTAAAGCTATACTATTATACCTCAGTATTGGTTGAACAACTATACCTTGATAAATTAGAATGGACTCCTGATATAGGGTATGCGCCCCTACCCTAACCTATGAACCATGTAGAGTACCAAATGACCAACATCAATGAGCTATACTCTTCAATACTCCTAGAACCCAAAGCAATGTATCCTAAAAAAATAGTGTAGCAAAAAATCCTAGTGGCGCCTGACCTGGACCCACATCATTAGTTAGAACCTGAACATCATAATTACCTTCCTCAAACTCAACCTCGAGAGACCCCACCCTATTAAAAATCTGAGTTACTCCCTGAGCTCTCTCTCTAGAATGACCTCTTCCCCTACCACATCTCGTACCCCATCTGTATCAGCATGGGCAGTTGATTTGGGGGCTAGTACGGGCTCCTGACTACCATCCTGATATGCATGAGTCTTTACCATATGTGAGAGAACAAGACAAGAATTTTAGTATTTCATGTTAAAGGGGTCAAATTTGCACTAAGAAAAAAGAAATAAATTTTTCCAAAAGTCCCATATCCACCCAAAGAGAAGTAACAGACATCTCGGTATCTATCCGTAAGACTCTACTAGACTTGGCCTATATTTTTTATTAGACCAATAAACCTGGGACTCTGATACCATCTGTCACATCCTAAAATTGGGACTGTGATGGCACCTAAAACACTTTGGATTTTGGTCCTTGAAAAATTCCTTGATCTTTGAGCTCACTGCCCTATTAATGACTCATCATATGAGTCGTATGGTGTGGTTACGGGTCTAGGGACCCAATTTATAACCAAACAAGTGTGTAATTGGCTAAGTTCTACTCCGAGTATGATTAGCTCACTACGAGTCGTAAGACCATGTTACGAGTGGTAGGGTTGAGTCGTATGTTGTCCAGTGTCTAATCTATTAGGGTTCTATCTTGGATATGACTAGACCATACGAGTCGTAGTCAAGTCACGAGTGGGATCATGGAGTCATAAAATGGAAATTGTTTGGATTTCCAACTCACTGTTTAGGATACAACTCATGGATATGAGTTATATGATGTTTGATGAGTCAATGGGTCGACTTGTAACAAAGGATGACCTTTTTATAGTTTTTGGTTGGAGGTACTTTAGACATTTCCCACTTTAAAACCTTAAGGCCCCATGTCCCTAAAACACTTTAGGAAATTTATTCTACACTTTACAAGATAAAAAAAAATGCTCTAACTCTCTCAAAATCCTCTCAAGCAAAATTGGCTAGGGTTTCTCCAAATTGGCCACCTAAGGGTTGAAGAGTCAATTTCTCTCCATGAATCTTTGTAATTCAGGCATGTGACTCTTCCCTCATTGTTAGTTTACTAAAATCATATGCTTAGAGCACTTTTCATGAATCATTAATGGTAGTTTTGAAACCAAGGTTGAGGGGTTTGAATGTATACAACAACAATAAGAACATGCCCAGTGTATTCCTACATAGTGGGGTCTGGAGAGGGTAAAGTGTACGCAGACCATACCACCACCTCAGCTAAAGTAGAGAGCCTATTTTTGATTGGCCCCAGCTTAGGACCGATAATATTATAGCAATCACAAAACATAAATGTGTATAGACTAGTACAATATGCAAAATAAATTAACGTCGTTATCCACAAAATAATACTGCAACCATAAGATAAAACTAAAAACTATCTATTCAAAATCATAGACATAACTCAACACCATGAACAAGAAACTTCAAACAAAAATACAAAACGTTCCCCTACTGTAATCGACACACTCTCACCCCCTAACCCTCTAACCTAATCTGCGTCCTCCACACCTTCCTATCAAGGGTCATGTCCTCAGTAAGTTGTAACTGTTCCATATCTTGCCTAATCACCTTCCTCTAATATTTCTTCGACCTACCTCTACCCTACCTAAAACCATTCATAGCCAGTGTCTCACACCTTCGCACTGAAATATTAGAGCCCCTCCTCATCACGTGCCCAACTAACACAACTGGACTTTTCACATCTTGTCCTCCATGTCTCGAATATTATTGAATATAGTTTTTATGGTTTAAATTATGATTATGTATATTTAAATTATGGTTTTGCACGTGTGGTCCATGAGGATGGTGATTTAATTAAGGGGTTATGGTTGAACTCCAAATTTGATTATTTTGGCTTTTATAATGGCATGCCCTCAACCTATTTGTAAAATTGTTAATGAGAATGCTATTGTCACAAATTGAGCTGTGGTTTTGAACTAAGACTTTGTAATAACCACGATAATGATTTATTAAGGACTTTGTAAGGGCTTTGATGGCCATAAATTGAATTGAATTGAAACCTTAGGGTTTTGGTTGGATCAGAGGTTTGAATCCCAAAGTGTCGAATTGATTTATATTTCTTTTTGAACATTGGGGTCGAGTCCCAACCTGATGCAATAATTGTTTTGGTGTGTTATAAACTTGAAAGTGGGGCTTGTATGACAATACCAATGGGATGCCTTTGGTAAGTAACTAGACTGATGATTATGATTGTGAAATAAATGTTTTAAATTGGGATTAAGAGTGGGATGTGTAGTCGGGTCATGAAAGTAGAGGTCCCAAATGAGTAACACCAAAAACCGCGCTAGTCGGTACGACTGCCTAAATGACCAGGAGGTTTGAGTCCCCTACATTAAATATATGAATAGGAGGTTCGAGTCCCCTATATTGTATACACTGGTGCTTAAGTCACCTTGACTATTCCGGGAGGTTTGAGTCACTTATAAAGGCATATACCGATAGGGATATTCTCTGGTTTGTACAACTATACACATTGAGGCCGTTCTATCTTGGAGAGATCTGGGTCTATAGAGCCTATGGGTGCCTTATTTTATGATGGTTTTGCCACACAGCGCAGGTTAAGTTTTTCGAAGTTTATGCTAAGCCTTAATCCCTACCCCATCATGTGGTATTATATATGTATATGTATTTCATATGCTATTATACATTGAATGTTGTATTGGTTTTGAACGGTTATCATGGCATTATTTTGTTCCCCTATCCCTGAGTTACATGCTAGCGCTCCAACTGCTAATCATCTTTAGATGTTGTATCCCCACACAATGCAGGGACTGGCCATACTTCCACATCTTCTGCTTAGTGACTTGGATTCGAGATCATTTAGAAAGTCAGATTAAAGTGGTGAGCTTCCATTCTTTGAAAGACCCAGTTCATATTATGGTTTCCTTTTTACGTTTTGACTATCTTTTGGATATTGGTTTTGGCAATTGTCAGGGAGATGTCCTGATATGTATTGACCTTCGATTTTGTAGAGGCTTTGTTGGATTATTGTGGACTTAGGTGGTTTGGTGGGTTGTTTGGTGACTGACGAATGTCTGATTACCAGTGGTTGGTATAGACATATCATGAATTATCGTTAGTTTTATTATACGCTATGTTGTTATATGTTTGGAATTCATCCGACATCTTGGGTGTTGTGTTGGTATGGTTAGGCGAATGGGGTGATCTCCGATCTATGTGAGCCTTGAGATACCCATCATGGCCAAGCCTTGGTTCGAGTCATGACAACACCTATCCAACCTTCTGTGATAGGTAAGCCGAGAACCCAATTCCAAACACAACATCCCAAATATTTAGAAGCGGGAGGAAATAAGAACATAATAAACCTCAAATAATCTCAAAAGTAGATTAACAAATTAGTATTGTCGAAACATGGATAATCCCAATATGGTAGTCACTAATACAAGCCACTAAATACAGAAATCAAAGAAAAGTTTGAGTATCTCAAAATGCAGGAAATGCAAATAGATAAGGTTGGAGGAGATTTTAGTAGCCTCTGAAAACAATAGCATCTATCTCGAATCCCCAAAGATGCTAACATAGAAGGAAATACAAGAATTAATGCCTAAAGTCCATTGGATCGGTACTTACACATAAGGTGTAGAATTTACTCACCAAGCATCATCGTTCGACCCTAATTATAAGTGGTGATGAGTAACACTGCATCAACCATCTAAAACAATCATACAACCTGCCTTAGGAAGGCCACCCTATTCAAGAAGTCCAAGAAGTCCTTAATGTAGGAAAATCAAGTAACAAATATTCAAGTACTTAATAAATAATACAAAGTCAAAAATACACCTTACTTAATTTGAACCAAAAATGAATGAATGTAATGCAATGCATGCATTGTATACATACTTACCAAGCAAAAAGGTCAGGACCCATGTGGGACTCACAAGGTCTATGTCATGTGCAAACGTGCACTCCAATCCTAATAAACATAATTTGAAGGTGTGCACTCCAACCCCAATAATAGATAGTAATGTGTAGGCGTGCACTCCGACCCCACATGAAATACAATGGATGATGTGCATGCATGGAACTCCAATCCCAAATCAACAATTAAATTAAGCACAAGCATTTCATATCATAAACCAGATCAAATATAAATTTCAAAATCAACTCAACTTGTCAAGTGAGAGTATTCTCAATAGCTAGCATTTTCAACAATTTATTTACCATAGCAAATCAGCCCAATCGTACTAGCAAATAGGGAAAACAGTCCAAAATAAGCAATTGACTTATTTTAAATCATAAATAATATGGGTACCCGCATAGATGCTCATCACTTCACCTATACGGGACCCCTATTCCACAATAATCCCAGTACTCATAACTAACACATTAGCACTTCGAAAAGGAGACTACAAAATCTTAACTTGCCTTAAATCAAAGCTCGGGCATCAATTTACCAATTTACCCTTTTGTAAAGCTTCTAAATGGTCAAAATATATTCAAATATGTATATTCTCGGGAAGAGCATGCACTATTATGTAAAATTACAACTAAATGGATCATTATTCGAGCCCCAAATCAAGAATTCTATTTCTAAACAAAGTAATCTACCTAGCTTAAAATTTTCAAAAAAGCACTTTGATAATCATATGTGAATCATGAAAACCAAAAGTTATTTATTATTATCTAATCATTACGTCATCATTGTTTCCTACTTGTCCACTATTTAACATAATTTTAAAAAACCTAAGAATGAAACCAAAAATTTATACTACTGAATGCACAAAATTTAAACACTACATAACTTACCTTACAGAACTTACCCCACTATTTCTGGCCTAATTACAAAATTTCTAGAATAAATATGTTTACTAGTGTGGCCACCGCCTAATTTTTCTAATTCAACAAACAACAATTTTGCTCTCACTTTCCAAAAATTTCTATATCATTAACACTAGTATTGTAATTATTAGGTCATGATTGATTCATTATTTAATCTAATAACTCTAATGCACCAAAAATAGTTAGTGTCATTGCAGATCAAGATGTGAGGGAGGGAAATTATATAAGCATATAATGCATAAATAACATTTGCCAACTATGATTAATGTCAAATTATTGGGTGATGATCACGCCATAATTGGACCTTCATTCAAGTATATTATGAGTATAAGAAGCCTATAACAACAAAACCATGACAATTTAGGTTAAGGGTAAATATCCTACAAACCGTGAGATACAGAACAATGAAACTATATCCTAGCAGTAAAGAAATTACAAAAAATTTAGAGTTTCACTTGAATTTTGAATTATCTTCATGCCCTACCACTCAAGCCCCCCCCCCCCCCCCCGCTAAGTGTCTATGTTTTGCTATGAAGAATTCTACGTTGTAACTTCTCTACCCCACTCTCAAACTTTTTGTGCTTATTTTCAATAACTATGGTAAACCTTTTTTACTTAAATTCATTCTTGTATTGGCTACATAAGAAAATAAATACAACTTTGACCCATTAAATCACTAATTAAACTAATTATCTAAAATATCCAAAATAGTAAATAGATCCTCAAAATTTATCAAGAACCTCGAAAAAACAAACCAAATGTGTATATTAACTAAAAAGTTCATTCCAGACCTATTGAAAACATTACAACACTTCATTCCAGACCTATTAAAAACATTACAACGCTAATCTAAGGTCATCTCAATCAAAGTTTGACCATGATAGGGCTAAAATTTACTAAAAATCAAGAACTCGATTAATGACTTAATTCGCCTCCGAACACCTTAAGGATCGGCACTACTCATCCCCGTAAATCATAAATCATTTTTAAACACTATAAGAAGGGTTAAAATAGGATTAATTCACAAATCGACTAGGAGGGTCATTACACCTTGGGGTCATTCGTCCCTGAATGAAAACAAACTAAGCTGAAGAGTTTGGAAAAGAGTTGTAATTCTATCATTGAATTTCTAAGAGTTGAATACTGACATGACAACTGACTCCATAACTGAAACATACACTAAATTGACCCATGAATGCATTGCTATGATGTGAGAATAATTTAGAGACATAAGTTGAAAAAAATTAACTAAGGGAAAACTATTACCTCATATTAGAACTGAGTTTGAAGAGAAAAGATGGGGGTACTTGGTCATTATACCCATCTCTATTTTTCAAGTAGCTCCCTCAACTTACTGATTTTGCAAAAGAACCTTTCTAAAGTAACCTCTTTATTTCTCAACTTATGGACATGATGATCAAGGATCTTAATTGGGACCTCCTCATGAGAGAGACTACCTTTCATACCAAGGATATCTAAAGGCACAACCGATGTGGGATCACCAATTCATTTCTTCAACAAAGACACATGAAAAATTAGATAAATCAATGTTAATTCTGCAGATAAATCTAAGGCATAGGCTACATTGCCAAAGCAACCAATAATCTTATAAGGACCAGCATAGTGGAGATTGAATTTCACTTTCTTGTTGAATTTCTTTACCCCTTTCATAGATGAAACTTGTAAGTGATCCAAATAACCAATATCAAAATCAAGCTTTCTTATCCTCACATCTGCATAGGACTACTAATGACTCTGAGTTTTTTTTAGTTTTTCGCTAATCAGCTAAGCTTTCTCCATAGACTCAGGAACTGAACTTGACCCTATCAAGGTAGCTTCAGCAACCTCAAACCAACCAATAGAAGATCTATACCTCCTACTATAAAGTACTTCAAACTAGGCCATCTGTACGAAGACTCAATCAAAGGCAAATGATTATCCCAATTACCCTTGAAATTGATCACACACTCTCAAGATGTCCTCTAAAGTTTGAATGGTTCTTCCTGACCATTTGTATGTGGATGAAAAGTTATACTGAAATGAACTTGGGTACCCAGACCCTTCTATAAAGTCTTCCATAATCAAGAGGTAAACTGAGTGCCCTTATCTGAAATGATAGTTAAAGGATCTCCATGAAATTTCACTAACTCTTTAAGGTAGAGTCTATCATAATCCTTGCCTAAATCTGAAGTGTTACTGATAATAAATGTGTTGACTTAGTCATTTGGTCTACAGTAACCCAAAAGAATCATGTTATCGGTGAGTGAAAAGGAACCCTGTATTAAAGCCTATATCACTACTTCCCACTTCCATATAGCAATACTGATATGCTAAATCATATCACTAGGTCTCTGGTGCTTAACCTTAACCTATTGGCAATTTGGGTGCTTAGCCATAAATTTTGCAATGTCTTTCTTCATGTCATTCCACCAATAGACTTCCTGCATATCACGGTTCATATTAGTGGCTCTCGGATAAATAGAGTATCAAGAACTATAGGATTCTATTAGAATCGAGTATCAAGAACTATAGGCTTCTATTAGAATCTACTATCTCAAGTCATCCACGTCTAGAACACATAGCCTACCCTAAAAAGAAGAACAACATCTCTTCCTTGAGAGAAAACCTTAATGTTTTGACTCTGGGTTGCTTCCTTAACCATAAGTAAGTAGGATCACTGTCTTACTTTTATTTTATCTCAATAAGCAAAAAATATTTTGAACCATTCTAAACCAAGATATTACCTTCAGCTGAATCAATTAACCGAACTTCTAATCTAGCTGACTGGTGAACCTTGCGAATTAACTCTTTATTCTTATCCTCTATATAAGAAAAACTTCCTATAAACAACCTACTAAGAGCATTAGACATAACATTGTATTTAGTCAAATAGTACAGGACACTCATATCATATCCTTCAACAACTCTAACCATCTTCTCTAATAAAAATTTAGATCTTTTTGAATAAACATATACTGAAGGATCTAGGTATTCTTAAACACATCTACATGTAATCGATAAAGATAATGACTCTACATCTGTAAGGCATAAACCACTGCTACCAACTCAAGATCATAAATCAAGTAATTATTTTCCCGAGACTTGAGCTATTTAGATACGTATGTTATAACATTGTCATGTTGCATCAGTACACAACCTAGACAAACTCTGGAAGCATCACAATAAATCATAAACCCATTTAAAATCTCTGGCAGAGTCCAAACTAAACATGAGGTGAATCGACTCTTCAACTTCTGAAAACTATTCTCGCAAGAATTGAACCACTGAAACTTGATTTTCTTTGGAGTCAATTTGGGCATAGGGAAAGAAATAGAGTATAATCACTCAAAAACCCACTTGTAGTAACCACATAAGCCTAAGAAACTCCTGATATCTGATGGAGGGATGGGTCTAGGCTAATTCCTAACTGCTTCAGTCTTTCGAGGATCAACCTGAATACCTTCATAAAAAATGATATGACCAAGAAATGTTACTGATTTTAACCAACATTCACACTTATTGAACTTAGAAAATAAATGGTGATCTTTGATAGTCTGCAAGACAATCCTGAAATGGTTTGCATGTTTAGCCTCACTTCGAGAATAAACAAGGATGCCATTAATAAAGGTAATGGTGAATATGTCCAAGTACTTCTTGACCACCCTATTCATGAAGTTTATAAAAGATACAAGAGCATTTATTATTATAAAATACATAGCAACAAATTCAAAGTAACCATACTAAGGCCCTATTTGGTCACGAAAATCATAATTTTTTGGAGTTGAAGTTGGAGTTAAAATTATAGTTGGATTTGGAGTTGTGTTTGACCATGAATAAAAATTAAAGTTGTTTTAGAAATTTTATGAGAGAAGTATGACTGGAAAAAGTAAAAACAAGTAAAACTTGTTTTCACTTTTCCAAATACAATTTTGTAATTGTATTTAGAATTTTCAAGGCTAAACGCATCTTGATTTTACTTTTTTCACTAAAGTGAAATAATTTTCTAAAAAAATGTAAATAATTTTCATGGCCAAATGGCTACTAAGTTCTAAAAAATATTTTTAGAATGTCACATGCTTTGACTCTAAGATAATGATAGCCTGATCTGAGGTCCATTTTTAAGAAAAAATTGGCACCCAAAATTCAATCAGGAAAAGTTATCAATGCAAGGAATGGAATACTTATTATTCATTATGACTTTGTTTAACTGACTGTTGTCGATGCACATTTTGATAAAACCTTCTTTCTTTCTACGAAAAGAAATGGGCGCACTCCTTATAGATATACTTAGCTTGATAAAATCTCTGTCTAGAAGATATTTTAGTTGCTTTTTCAATTCCATAAGCTCAGTTCGAGACATTTCATAGGGTAGAATTAAGATAGGTTGGGTATCTGGAAGGAGATCTATTCAAATTCAATTTCTCTCTCGAAAGGAACTCTAGATAGATCTTTCAGAAAAACTTCTAGAAATTCATTAACCACTAAAACTGACTCAAGGGTTGGGGTATTAGACTTTAAATCCTTAACCTAAACAAGATGTCATAACCCAAAAACGCAGGTCATAATGACACTTATCGCGGCTAAGCCTTGATAAGTAAGACAATCACCCAAACTAATAAGTAAGAAGAAAATCATAGAACAATTCCTAAGGCAAGACTTCTAGAGAAAAGTTAGGCCATACAAGTACAATAATAGTGGAAGTATAAAGAATAAAACTACCATAAACTATCTAAAAACCTAGTTTCACAGTGTAAGAACAATATAATACAACTCAAAATCTAAAAGCACAATCGAGAAACCAAAAAAACTACAAGACTGTCTTTGTATACAAAATAAGAAATAAACTGAATAGAAGGAGGTGTAAGGTTGACTTTGGAGGCATAGATCAACCAATACCTCAAAATTCCAAAGATCACCACACGATTTCAAATCTTATGTGGCCCACTCGTACCTAGATCTACATCAAAAAGGCACAGTAGGGATGAGTACGGTCCACATGTACTCAGTAGGTATCATAGGCCAACTGACCAAAGTAGAAAATAAGATACATAAATACATACTATGAGCATGTCACCTATAATCAAGCAATGTCTCAAATGGTAGCTCATACCGTCTCACTAACAGTTCTAAATATAAGACATAAATAAGAAGATAGGTATATAAAAGAAATAGAGTAGACATACATCAAATTAGGCACAAAAGTATAATACTAAAGATGCATAATGTATGAAATACAATGATGATAAGATGTGACTGAGGTTATCTCATAACCTCCTTATACACCTGCTGAGCCTCAGAACTTCCAGGTAGGAACCATGGGGGGTTTATAACCCATGTACTTTCTCAATACTCAATCCCAATATTCATATCCATATCTCCTCTCTGATTCATGGGCTACTGATATGTCATGGTTTTATGGCACATTCGATGCTTAAAATAATAAAAATATGCAAACTTAGGTCTTCTTGTTAGATTTGATGTGTGTTTTGTGTATGTTGTAGGTAAATTAGGTTAGTGGGGCTATGGATCATAAATGGATGAAAAAGACCCCTAAAAAGCTTAGTGTGGACTGGGTAACGAGTCATTTAGTCACCTAACGACTCATGACCCAAGTCATGATATGAACAATGAGCAATGATGACTTTAGAGAGTAAAGTAGAGACTCACTATGACTCCTAACAAGTGACTACGAGTAGTGGTGTGTAATCATTCTAAGCACAGTAACCAAAGTACTAAAAGTTGAGTCCATTGAAGTCATCACGAGTCCTAGCCTATGATTCGTTACATCTGGTAATGAGTCATGACAAGTGAATACAGAAGGAAGTTACGATAGCTGGCAATAGTCATTGTCAAATCTCATGACTCGTTGCCAAAGGCGAGACGACTACCGACTAAATTTTCCTAATCTGCTTAAATTAGTTTTCCTTTATTATTTTGAGAAACTATAAATACCCTTGGGTTATTCTTGTATTAGGGTATGCACTTTGACAGATTTTCACACACTTTTACTCTTGTTCTTGGTTTTTGGGATTGTTTAATTTGAGAATTTAGATTTTACTCTTTTATTCATGTGCTATTAATTCTATGCTTTTTCCTTGAATTCCATAGATTGTTGCATAACCATGAGCAGCTAATTTCCTTAACTAGGGTTGTGGGAAATCTAGTAGATTAACGAAGTAGGTGAAGTGTGAGATTTGGCTAGAGCTACGTTTATATGTGTATTGTAATTTCCTTCAAGTTAATTGCTTTCTTAGTGGTGACGAATTGCTTTCTTAGTGGTGACAAACTGTAATTACTCGCCTGTATTTGAGATTATTTTCACAAAAAAGGACGAGATTAGGAAAAGGGTATTACAATAATAATTTAAGGGTATCAACCCTCATCTAATATCTTAAGACCTATAAGGTGATAGCTAAACTAGGACCAAAGACAAGGGACAGTAGAGCGATGCCCTGACACACACAAGGTGAAGAGAGAGATTTACCTACGAGTCCATAAGACAGTTGGTAATACCTAGCTTGTCAGATTCTACTTGTGAGATGGTGAGATAGTTGGATGGAGCACAAGAATCTTATGGAGTTAGGAAGCCAGGGGGGACACAATCCTAGTGTTAATCTTCAATTGTCTATAACCAAAAGCATTCTCAATTGTTTACTTTTATTCATTACTGTAATCACCCTATTTACTTTCTCATACTTCCAGATACTTCAGCAAGTTTGATATATAGTTCAACCTATTCCTTATGGGATTGACCCTAACCTATTTGGATTACTATATTTGACTACAATTACATTGTATTTTTCTGGGGGTATAGTTTGGGCGACATTAAATTTTGGTGTCGTTGTCGGGAAGTACGGTTATAGATTTGTTTATGGAAGTTGTTCCATTTCTTGTTTTATTTTTCTATTGTTCATTAGGTGTAAAATAGTGTATACTTAATACTAGGATTCAAGGCAATACCTTACTCCCACTAAATCACAACACAAAGAATTCTACAGCCTAATCATACAATGACAGAACGTGTACGTAAAGGCCATCTTAAAGGCATTTGGGATGATCCTAATATTATGTCTCCCCCTCTGCCTCCTCAATTTTAGGACATTGTTGATCAATAAGACAAATTAGTTATTAGGCGAAGATGATAACCAGAGAAGAGAAGCAAATATTCAGAAGTTAGCTCAAGAAGCAGAGCTCATAAGGTAGAGATAAAAGGTAGATTGCTGAGCACCACTCGACAAAAATTAAAATAGAGTTAGAAGTGGTAGAGCTCAAGTATTTCTAGACTATCACTATTTTCAAAGATATGATGATTCAGAGAAGGACCTGGGATACGTTAAGCTTATCGAGATAGGAGCTATCATTCCTCCTGCACTACCATCGAATGTGAAGTTTGATATCACCAGTACCATAATCCAGCTCTTGAATCTAAAAGGTGTGTTTGTGGGCTTACCGACTAATGAAGCAAATATACACCTCATAAACTTTATTGGGATATATACTTTGTATATTATTGCGGGGGTAGATCAGAAGGCTCTCAGACTCAAGTTGTTTCCTTTTTCTTTAACCTGTAAAGCTATATTATAGTTAGGGGAACTTTATTGTGGGTCCATTACTACTTGGAGTGAGTTGTAAAGTTAGTTTCTAGACCATTTCTTTCCTCCAAGAAGAATGCTAAAATTGAAACATAAGATATATAACTTTAAATAGTTGCATTCTAAGTCAATGTATGAGGCATGGTTTTGGTATATAAAGAAGTTGCTGATGGTGCCGGTCTATAGGATTTTGGAATAGAATTTGTTAGAGATATTCTATAGAGCCCTTAATACTATTTTCAAAGCTATGGCAGACACTATTTCTGGTGGAGCATTTATGTACTTGTGCTGAGAGGTAGCATTGAATATGCTAGATCAGATCTCTCTCACCAATCAAAGGGGGTATACTCGGGGTAGAAACCTCCAGTGAGCACAAAGTTATTGATGACAAAGTAGTGCAAGAGGTTACTCAGCTAAGGACTGAGGCAGAGTAATTTGTCTAATCAATTTGTAACAATGAATTATGAGAAGGTAAATGTAGTGGGTTCATAAGATAAGGCCTCTAGAATATATGATGTTGATTTAAAAGAGGAGGCTAAATATTTAGATAAAGAGTTGGTGTGTTTTCAATCCAAGAGGAAAATAAACTAAGGGTAAAACTATTATAGGGATAGGTACAGATATTGGAGTAGAAAACGAGATGATAACTGAAGATGTAAGGATGACTACAAGGAGAAGGGGGACATATATGCCCTACCAGGTAAGTATTATTAGTGAAGACAATATACATTATTATAGTGTTGTGTCTACCCAATAATTAGTGAAGAAAAAGGAGGACCCCAAATCATTCACCATTCCATATACTATTGGATCCTTCAAATTCTCTCAATCACTATATGATTTGTGAGCTAGCATCAATCTTATGTTGTTGTTGGTATACAGGCAGTTGGGGCTGAGGGTACCCAAACCTACATCATAAGATTGTTTATGTCTGACCAGACTGTCAAAAAACTAGTATGTATTTTATGTGATGTATTAGTGAAGGTAGCGGGCTAACTTTGTGATCTTGAACTATGAGGTGGACTTTGAAGTCCCTATTATCTTCGGAAGGCCTTTACTAGCTATAGTTAGGGCATTGGTTGACATGGATATAGGGAATATAAAGTTCAAACTCAACGATGAGCAAGTTACTTTTAATGTTTGCCGATCTATGCAACAACCAAAGGATATGAGAGTGGTGTCCGTAATTGAGACTATTAATGATGATGAAGTGACTGTGCTAATTGAGAAGAGACTTGGGGTTGATGCTTTAGCAGCAATCATCATGAATTTTTATAGCGATGAAATCAATGAGTATGACAAAATGGTTAGTGCATTGTATAATAGAGGTTCATGTAATTATGCCTCAAATAAGCTTGATTTGGATCTAACAAATAGAACCACTTATCTAGATCGACCATCTATTGAGAAGCCACAGTTTGGATAGAAAGCCCTCTCATCACACTTGTGCTATGTATTTTGGGGGCCGATAATGCCTTACCAATGATTATTGTTGCAAACTTGATGGAGACACAGGTTGAGGCATTTTTATTAGTGTTATAGAGATTTAAGATGGCTATTGGATGGAAATTTATAGATATTATGAGGATACCATCAAGTATTTGTACACCTAAAATATAGATTGAGTAAGAGTGTATTCTTAGCATTGAGCACTAGCGCAGAATGAATCCGCCTATGCAAGAAGTTATGAAGAAATAAATTATCAAGTGGTTAGATGCTGAAGTGGTTTACCCCATTACGGATAGCAAGTAGTTTAGCCCAATTCAATGCATTCCTAAGAAGGGTGGGATCACTATGGTCCCAAATGAGAAGAATGAAATTTTACCCATAGGACCCATTACTGGATGGCAAGTGTGCATGGACTACATAAATCTGAACATTTGGACCCAAAAGGACCATTTCCCATGCCTTTTATGAATTAGATGTTGGAAAATTTAACAAATAGAGGTTGGTACTATTTTTTGATGGGTACTCGAGTTATAATTAGATTATGATTGCTCTCGAGGACTAGGAAAAGACTACTTTTACTTGCCCTTATGGGAATTTTTCATTCAAGAGGATATCATTTGGATTATGCAATGTTCCCTCCACCTTTTAGAGATTTATAATTCTATATTTTTTGATATGGTGGAGGATATAATAGAGGTCTTCATGGATGTTTTTGTGTAGTTGAGGACTCTTTTGATATCTGCTTGGACCATTTGGCCCATGCACTCTAAAGTTGTGAGGAGTGCAACCTGGTGTTAAATTGGAAGAAGTGTCTCTTCATGGTGAAGGAGGGTATTGTCCTTGTGCACAAAATCTCAAAAAAGAGTATTGATGTCGATAGAGAGAAGATTGGGGTGATTGAAAAATTACATACTCCTATATCAGTAAAAGGTATTGAAAGTTTTTTAGGTCATGTTGGATAGTATAGGAGTTCATCAAGGACTTTTCTAAGATTTCTAATCCTCTATGCGAGCTTTTAACAAAAGAGGTGAAATTTATTTTTGATGATGCATGTCTCAAGGCTTTTAATTCCTTAAAGAGCGGTTGATTTGGCTTCTATTATTATATCCCCTGATTGATCTTTACTATTTGAGGTGATGTGTAATACGAGCAGAGTGCCCTTGGGTGCTATCCTTGGCCAGAAGCATGAGAAAATCCTTCACCTGATATGCTATGCCAAAAAGGCATTAAACCCCACATAGAAGAATTATACTATTACTGAGCAAGAGTTTCTTGTGGTGGTTTTTGCCTTTGAGAAGTTTTGGTCTTTCTTGATTGGAACCAGAGTCATAGTTCATACAAATCATACAGCATTGAGGTATTTTATGTCGAAAAAGAATTCCAAGACGAGATTGATACATTGGGTCCTTTTGCAGCAAGAATTTGACTTTGAGATAAAAAATTGGTAGAACACAAAAATGTGATTGTGGATCACTTGTTTTTCCTTGAGGATGAGGCAATGCATAAATTAGAGAATAAGTTTGACATAGATGATACTTTTCCAGATAAGTGGGTCTTAGCAATATTTCAAGACTTAATCCCATGGTTTTTTTATTTTGCCAACTTTTTGGTAAGTGATCTTGTTCCAGAAGACATATCTTTCCAGCAGTGTAAGAGGTTTATGTATGATGTGAGGAAGTTTTTCTGAGATGAGCCATACCTCTTTAGGATTTGTTCATATAGTGTTATTTTGGTGCATTCTTGAGGTAAAAGTGATGAGCATCCTTGAGGCTTTTCATTCATCACCAGTTGGGGGTCATCATAGTGGAACCCACATGGCCAATAAAATTTTATGGTGTGGGTATTATTGAACTGTGATCTTTAAGGATGCTCATGACTATGTGCAAGTCTGTGACTAGTGTCAGCATCAAAGAAATATTGAGGGCCTGTGTGATTAATTTTTAAGGAAGTTGGGTGGAGAAGTTTCCCCTAATAGAGTTCGTATATAATAACAGTTTCCATTCCAATATTAAGATGGCACCATTTGAGGCATTGTATGGAAGAAGATGTAGGTCACCAATAAGGTGGTATGAAGTGGGTGAGACACAGATGTTTGGGCCTGATCTTGTTCATCAAGCAATGGAGGATGTGAAAGTCATTAGAGAACAACTTAAGACAGCCCAAAGTCATCAGAAGTCCTATGCCGATGTTAGGAGAAGAGGTTTAGAGTTTGAGGTTGGAGATTGGGTGTTTCTCGAGGTTTTTCCCATGAAGGGAGTCCTGCAGTTCGGGAAGAAAGGTAAGCTGAGTCCTCGCTACATAGGGCCATAACAAATTTTGAGAAGGTTAAGAGTAGTCGCGTATGAGTTAGAATTGCCTGCCAGTTTGGGTTTCTTTCATCCGGTATTTCATATATCTATGTTGAAGAAGTCTATTGGAGACCATTCTTTAGTGTTGCCTATCGAAGAAATCAAAGTGACAAACTTCTTATCCTATGAAGAAGAGCCTGTAGAAATTTTGGATCTCCAAGTTAGAAAATTGAGAAACAAAGAGATTAGCTCAGTTAAAGTGTTGTGGAAAAACCAGAAAATTAAAGAAGCAACTTGGGAATCTGAAGTTGACATGAGAGCTAGGTACCTAAACCTTTTTGACCTAGTGGATGACAAAATGGAAGGTAAAATCCTTGCCTTATTCTTTCTATGCCTTAGTATGCTTAAAGTCATGCTTGTCTATGTTCCGCGTCAACATTCGGGGATGAATGTTCCCAAGGGAGGGATATTGTAATGCCCCAAAAGTTTCCAAGCTAAAATTTGTCCCTAAAAGTATCAAGCATGGGCTTATAGAGTGAATTATACTCAACTCCCTATGGAATTCCTTAAATTTTAACTTTATATTAATTAGGTGACTGAATAAGCTTTCCATTGATAGAAGATTCATCCAAAATGGACACCCGGTGAGGGAATTATGGCTATTTTATGTGCTAGTCGTAAAACATCGCCATTCAGGTGTTTAGCAGGTCGCGAAGGATCCCAATTTTGCATTTGTCAATTTCCAGTGAGACTCCACGATCGTGGCGTATCACGGAGTGAGACAATTTCCCAATTTGAAATTTTTAGTGCCACCGCGATTATGGTGCGTTGCGGTGGCCCATAAAATCATGCACTAGTTATATTTTTACTCCATCTCATTAAGGGTAAAAATGGTAGTCCTCCAACCCCTTGTCATCTCTAATATGGAGTTTAATCCCAAGAACACCAAAGTAAGTTTATTTTCATCAAAATCTCTCAAGAAACTCCATTAGGGTTTCAGACTAAAAATCCTCACAGCTCAAGATTTAACCATGGGTTTTAGAAGATAATGGGAGATTTGGAATCCTTGCATCGTAGGCTCCAAGAATCATCCATTTACTTTCTGAAATAGAGGTACGTGGGGTTGTCCCAAATTTCATGGGCATGATATTTGAAAAGAATTTACACAAGACCTTACTATCTATACGTATACATATATTTTTACAAGTGGGGTTTTGTTTTAATATCAATAACATATTTTGTGATATGGTTTTGAAAGACATATTGAAATATCATGGGGTTGTTGGCTTGCATATATTTCAATTGATGGATTGTGAACATGTGATCTGAATTTTGAAAAGGTGCAATGTATATGAATTGTGAATTCTTTAAATCCCCCATGATAGTATTTTATACCCCACAATATACTTGTGCTAAACCATCGAGAGCATGATTTTTTGCAATTGACATGATATTACTCATAAATGATAAAGTTTCTTAAAACTATTATATATGATTTATATATGTGCATGTTGTAAATGGCATGAAAAGTTGGAGAATTGATGCGGTATTGTGACTTATAAGCCAATGGTATGACAATACCATATAAATGTATGCCATGATAGAGTTAGAGTTTGATTTAAGAGAGTTAGATGGTTACCCGAAGAAAGTACGAGTTAAAAGACTCTATGCTAGAAACCATGATTTGCTGACACGGGATTATGGTACCATGTTTTGTGATCTTGTGTACCTTGATTCATGTCATCCCAAATTTGGACTATGGTTAGGTGCCCTTCTTTGTGATCTTGTGCACGACCATGACATGTTGACTTGATTAGGGATTTTGGCACCCTACTGTGTGATCTTGTGTGCCCCCTTATAGATACTCCAATCCTTATGGAAAACTCGGATTGGGGGCTTGGCCGCCGAGTCAAGGGCGTATTCCATATAGCCCATGGAATTACAGATTGTAGGGTGTACCATCTAGCTAAAAAGTAAGACAAAGATTGAGTCATGGTTTCAAAGAAATGTTTCAAAGTCTTTAAAATGGCCATGTGATTTCTTACTATATGATATGTTTATGAACTATTTTAAATTTCTCTCATATATGTTAATTATAAATGACAATTTTGGATTAGCTCTGCGTACCAGTACATCTGTATTGACCCCCTCTCCCTCCAATCTCTTAGGTTCTGAGGCATAGTCTAGGGGTCAAGATAAGCAGTAGATAATTCGGACAGCAGAAGAGATTGTGCAGTGGTGAGCCTTCCATATTCTAGAGGGCTTAATGTCACATAGATATTGGTCTACTGGGGCCTTGTCCCAGACTTCAGATAGTATTTTTTTGAGATTTAGTAGAGATTTCATAGACTAGTCAGATGTTATTTAGATATTGTTGGAGTTTTCCTTCATTGTTAAACTAATTTCAGAGTACGACCATGTTTCCGTATTCGATTTATAATTCCACATTTTACTTTTATTAGATGAATGTTGTGCACGATTACCAGATAGAATGGGACATCTGGGCCTTCATGGGTTGGATGTCCATCATGGCCAGGCCCTAGTTTGGGTCGTGACAGTATTACTGGTTATGACATGACTGATACTATTTTGTACCTGACACTGGCTCTAGGTAAACAGCTAAATTATCGGGTATTAAATACACCCAGGAATCGCTAGCATTAAAAGTAAAGCAAAGCATAATCTCGAATAACTTAACAATGTTTACTTGGTCATAATTCATTCATAGAGACATTTCATCAAACATTTGTAATGCATTAACTTGTACATGAATGGGATCTCATAATAACATCTCATGATTCCTTTATCTACTTCACATAGGCATTTTAGCAAAAACTTGGGGAGCATGAGTATTTCACATGATAATTGTCATCACATAAACATCATGAATACAATACTTAAATGCAAATTCAAGGGTTTAGCATGTAATTCATATAATTTCCCCTAAATACTATTCTATTTTTCATGAATCTTATTATAATCATGGATTGCAAACCAAATTAACATCATAGATGCATTAATCACATTGTACGTTCAAGGGTTTATCTAGATAATACCATATTCATCACACATGTTATTTAATTTCATAAAACTTGCATTTAAATCATGGATTGCAACCCAACTAATATCATGAACATGAATCCAATCTAAATTAAACGTGAAAATCATAAATATGAGATCTTGGTTTAAGAAAAGAGATTCTTGGACTTTATGGGTGAAAGAAACCCATAGATGAACATCTAACATACCTTAATTTGTGAGATTCGTAAAGTTCTTGAAGGATTTCTTAGGCTTGACCTTGATTTCTTGAACTAGGATTTCTGCCTCTTGAGAGTGAATAATTTTGTTCTTGAGAAAAAGTGAGAAAAAATAACATAATAGGGTATTTAGGGTATAATTTCATGTTTAAAGGTTGATCTGGGTCATGGAAAAAGACCCTATTGCCTCGAGAAAGTTTTTAATTTTTGTCACTGAAAACCCGAGTTGGGCACCTGGCGTGATACGAAGCTATCGTTCCCTTTGACTAGAAATTGAGGATTGGGAACTGGGCTGATGGGGTGACGCAGCGCCATTGCGGTGCCTCACTGGTTATGAATTCTCCCTTTGCTGCGATACGCCATGATCGCGGGGTCAAACTGGAAAGTGAAAATTGGTAAAAATTTTAGTGGTGCGATATGGTGGTATCGCGTTTTCCCACTAAAAAATGACAAATGTCATTTGGACTACCTCCGTGATGCGCTAGAGTTCCAGGTGGTACACTCTCTTACAAAAATGGCTCTAACTCTTCGCCTGGGTGTCAGATTTGGATGAATTTGGTATCGATGGAAAGCTTATTCAATTTCCCATACAATAAAAAGTAAAAATCTATAAAATTACATATGTATAAAAGTGTATTCATCTTTAAAGAAAGTCTTTGATATTTTTGGGTTGAATTTAAGCTAGATAAAAGTACGGGGTGTTACAATATCTCCCCCTTGGAAAAATTCATCCTCTTATGAGACTGATTAAGCTGTGGACTACTGATAGACTGAGTTTACATACTGTACATGCATATCTAATTCATGGAATACATGAATGACCTGACTAATGAATGTGTGACTAAAGATGCAACGATAACTGATACTAAGATTATAACTGTAACTGGACATGGGATTGAGTAGATCTAAGGAAAACTGTTACCTTAAGCTGAGAACACATATAAGCCTAAGATCATTTACTAAACATGTATGAATGGGAATATGAGAACATAAATGAGTTTGAAATATGATACACGAACTGATTATCGTGAACTGAACTGAGCCCTTGAGTACATAGCTTACGGCTGAGATTGGAACTAGAGGGTCAACTGTGAGGACCCATTACTCTAATTAGATTTGTTACGCGATGAAAAAAGGGAAGTTTTACATTATGATAGCTTGGGGGTTATAGTGCATCTACCCCTTGGGACACTGTCCCTCGAAAAATGTTGACTTGACTGAGATACTGAGGAAAAGCTGAGATGATGCATGGGCCACCTACGAACTGAATCATAACTGAATATCTGGGATCTATAATTGAGACATGATACATGAATTGGGCTTAACTCATTACTACTAGGATGCTCTATCTTGGAATGGTCACATTCATGAAACTTCGGATAGTATAACTAGATGGAAAGATGGGAAACCATACGAACTTGTCCACCTGACTGCTAACTGAATTACTGAATTTACAGACTAACTCATGCTGAAAACTTATACTCAATTGGAGCATTTCTTAAAACTCTTTCTATAGAGTTTTAGTGAACATGGAGTAAGGCCTACAAAACACCTTCTACAGCTAAGACTTGTGAACTGCAGCTACAAATTTTCAAGATTAGACACATTTTTTGAATATTTTCTCAACTATACTCTCCACCTTAGCACAGCACTTCAGCTGAAACTACTAAAAAATATTTACACGGGCGGTGAGCACAAATGCATAAACATACTAGCTTATCTGATTAACTAAACGACTGATAGCTGAATACTGGTCATGTAAGATTAAACTGTTCTTAACCTGAATAACTGGATTGAAACTATAGAGTACTATGCATATGAGGTAAGGACTGACTGGGGAATGTGAGATAACTGAACATGAATTCATGAAAATGGTATTATCTGGGAATACAAGTGTAAACGTATGACAGAATTCTGAAATACTGATATATTGATAATTGAAGTACACTTTGGTCAAGTAAACCTGAAACTAGATTGAGTTTAGATAGCTCTTGTGATGGGGACTGGCATTAATCAAGGATCTAAATGTACACTCACACTCTACATTTTCTCAACTTCTTATCTCATGAAGGATTCTGATTTTTCCTCTAATAAATTTTGCTAGCCATTTACTTGCACACTAACCTGACATCCAAGCCTATATTTATAACTACAGCCTTGGGTAAAACAAGCATGCACCAATCTTTTCTTAACATGAAATATTTACCCTGATCTCTTCCTTCTAAGCAATCGCTTATCACTACATCATCTCATAAAAGGAGTTCACTAAAAGGCTCAAACATAAGGACCTGAAGCATGAATGGACACTACACCAAACTTGATACTTAACTGAGGCCTGATAAATAGAATATCAACATCATGGATTTATCAAGAGGTCTAACTGAGGGTATACATGACATAATCTGAATTTACCTGATTATTAGGAGCGTAGCATGAGCACTGGAATTGAACATACTATAAAGCATAAGTACATGAGTCATGAGCTACATGACCTGAGTTTGGATTTTCTGTATTCATGGAACATGATTCGTAAAACTAAGTGATCTGGAACTCCTTATACTAGGAGTTGAAAGCATACATAATTTCGCTAATGTGCACGAATATGAACTATGATCATAGAGCTGACATGTAAGGAATGAGTAGATATCGAGATAGCTGAAGTATAAGACTTGGCACTGAGGTAAAGATGGGTTGGGCATCTTCTCATCCCACTGTTTTTTACCCATAATGACATTAATACTAAAATTTGAAAGTCTGACGTGGTTACTTGTTCTACTATCTCCCTCGTAGCTTAAAGCCATTATTCTAAAACTGTGAACCAATTAATCAACAACCCTAAACTGAACTGTCACCACTTTACTCTAGAGTCTGGGGTATAACAATATAAATACTAAACTCATTCTGAAGGACTACACCTATAACGAAAGGCCCACTGCTAGTACTTTATTCTGATACATAATTATTAGCTTTCTATAACCCCAACAATTATCATATAGCAACCTCAACACTGACTAGCTTAGAATTCTCTCTTTTTTCTATAAGCTTAATCTTTAAAATTCAAACTCAAATCAACTAAAACTGAGGTACTACTCCTTCATTCAATGATTGGTCCATCGAAAACTGAAATAGAATGACTCTTTTACTGGAAATCAACTGAAGAAATTTTTTGGAGTATTATAACCGATCAATTTGTTTTTTGTATACTCGTCTGGCTAGGATAGGTTTATTTATTGAGGTAGGCACTAAGAAAGGTTCTGTTAAGATTTGATCTGACCTTAAAGTTGACTGCTATGCAAAGAGATACAAAAGACAAAGAAGCTCCTGGATCTGATAAGGTATAAATATGTAAATGGGAGATATGTAATGTACCTGTGGCTACATCAGGAGATCTTTCCTGATCATGTCTGGAATGAAGTTCATAAAGCCTATTTGGGAATTGCCCACTGGCGGCACTGGTAGTGGCACCCTGCTGGGTCGGGCGACCGAACTGAGCTAAAGGACGGTTGGACTGACCCTGAGGACCTAGCTGAGGATAATCTCTAACTCTATGTCTTGGCTTGCCACACCCAAAACAAACATCGTTGTCAGCTCTACAGACACCCTGATGGTTTTTGCTGTATTTCTGAAAAAGAGGGTGGGTACAACCTCTTTTTAGGATACCCTGGGGCTTAGATCATGACGTGATACCTCGAGTGTCATTTCTAAACTTTAGCACTGGTGCACTAGCTACAAAAGGATTTAGGGCTGATAATTTCTGATGAAACTGGAAGTGGTTACCACCCTCTGACTTTAGCCTAAAACCACTTGTTCTGACTCTCTTATTCTCTTTATCATCCCTCCTATTCTTATCCCTCTTACTATACTGAGTATAAACCCCAAGCCTAGAAAGGACAACATCCTGTAGGTTATTCTGAGCAACTACTGAATAGGCTAAAGTAGTGAAAGCAACTCTGAATTCAACATGAGAGACATGCTCGTCCAGGGGATCTACATGAATGGGCTGAGGTGCTGACTGATTTTCATTACTTTTTTCATTAGCTTCTCTGGAAGGCATGTTCTAGAAGCATAAGGAAGAGATAAATTATACTGAGATTTTAACTTGAGCTCATTCTCACTCACACGACATGAATACTAAAAGAAGGGAAACTTTTTCTAAAACATCTCATAGCCTCCTGTCCATAAGTTTAATGCGCTACACACCCATGCACAAAACTCTACTTGATGCGTCTTTCAGACTCCCTAGGACTCTGTTGAACCTTAGGCTCTAATACCAAGTTTGTAATGACCCGGGACTACCCCCAGTCATCACACGATACTTATGACCATGAAGGACCACAAGCTAACCCATGAATGATATCTGTTGTGAACACTAAATAATAATACTGTAATTAATGCAAAAAATAGGCTAAAGTGCCATAACGTTCAAAATATCTAAAATACTAATAAAATATAACATCTATAAAACTAAAAATTATCTGAAAAGCTTCTAACTGAATCTATCTGAAAGTGGAGTTGATGGGACAATCCCCCAACTAACTCCATCTACTGAAAATATGAATTAATAGAATATCCTTGAATGATAAGGACTCACTGCTAAATCTACTCCTATGGATGAATCTTAATCTACTATGCATGGTTGGGAACCTAAGCGTCCGAACCTATGATATAAAACATCATAGCATAGAAAAGTATGCATCAATACGTGGGAATATACTGGTATGCTACATGACGTAAGGCTGAATACAAGGGTTCATATGTATGAATAGTAACTAACTAAATGATATAGAATAACTGAACATGAGAGTACATAGATAATCTGAACTATGGTAAATACTGAGTATGCAATATTGTGCATTTATATACATTTGTAACTAAGCTTTTCAGAAGCTAATTGCTGAATTCTAATAACTGAGTAACTGATATCTGAGTTATTGATTACTTAATTACTGGTTCTAAATTAACTGTGTCTGACAGTCCTAATTCTGTAGAACTGAACTGAGTTCCCTATTGAAGATCAAAACTAAAACTGAAACTATGGGAGGTATCATCTAACCGACATGCCCCAATCTGAGCTAATTAGGTTCCAACCTATAACCCCAGTTGAAAGGGTGCTATACTGTGCTATGGGTACTAATACTAGAAAACCAGGATGCCAAGCCTAACTGATGGGTGACACCTGGGCAGAGCCAAGCCTAATTTGACGGGTGATCCCTAGGAGGTAGTCAATCTTAGTCTGACAGGTGACTCCTCTTCCTACACTAGCTATGCAGTTCTGGAGTACAAGGACTTCTACTAATCACTCTGCCTATCTGATGGGAAAGTCGTCATCCTTACACTCTCTCGGTGTTAAATCCTACTCTCAATTGAAAGACACTAAACTGAGTATACTGAACGGGACTGGACTAAGAATGAGTTTACTGAGTTTTATTGAGTTCTGTAACTGACTGAGTTCTATAACTGACTGAGAGTACTACTGGTCATGACATGATTGATACTATTCTATACCTACACTGGCTCTAGGTAAACAGCTAAATTATCGGGTATTACATA
This sequence comes from Capsicum annuum, assembly GCF_002878395.1. NCBI lineage: Eukaryota > Viridiplantae > Streptophyta > Magnoliopsida > Solanales > Solanaceae > Capsicum > Capsicum annuum. Next base: position 176,280,441 of record NC_061119.1, read on the forward strand.
CCCCCAATACTCGATAGCATAAAAAGTAAAGCAAAGCATAATCTTGAATAACATAACAATGTTCTCTTGGAAATAATTCATTCACAGAGACATTTCATAAAACACTCATAATGCATTAACTTGTACATGAATGGGATCTCATAATAACATCTCATGATTCCTCTATCTACTTCACATAAGCATTTTAGCAAATACTTGGGGCGCATGAGTATTTCAGATAATAATGGTAATCACATAAACATCATAAATACAATACTTAATTGCAAATTCAAGGGTTTAGCAAGTAATTCATATAATTCCCCCTAAATACTATTCTATTTTTCATGAATCTTATCATAATCATGGATTGCAAACCAAATTAACATCATAGATGTATTAATCACTTTGTACGTTCAAGGGTTTATCAAGATAATCCCATATTCATCACACATGTTATTTAATTTCATAAAACTTGCATTTAAATCATGGATTGGAACCCAACTAATATCATGCACATGAATCCAATCTAAATCAAATATGGAAATCATGAATCTGAGATCTTGTAGGTTTTAAAAAAGGGATTCTTGGACTCTATGGGTGAAAGGAACCCATAGATGAACATCTAACATACCTTAATTTGTGAGATTCTTAAAGTTCTTGAAGGATTTCTTAGGCTTGACCTTGATTTCTTGAACTAGGGTTTCAGCCTCTTGAGAGAGAATGACTTTGTTCTTGAGAGAAATGAGGAAAAATGACATAATAGGGTATTTAGGGCATAATTTTGCGTTTAAAGGCTAATCTGGGTCATGAAAAAAGACCCTATTGCCCCTAGAAAGTTTTTAATTTTCATAACTAAAAACCCGAGTTGAGTACCTAGCGTGACGCGGCGCTATCGTTCTTTGTCACCGAAAACTGACGATTGAGAATTGGGCTGATAGCGCAATGCGGTGCCATCGCGGTACCTCATTGGTTGTGAATTTTTCCTTTAGTGTGATGCACCATGATTACGGGGTCTATTGGAAAGTGATAACTGGGAAAAAGGCTAGTGGCACGATGCAGTGGTATCGCGTTGTCTCATTGGAAAATAACAATGCCATTTGGACTGCCTCCGCGATGCGCTAGAGTTCTAGGTGGTACACTGTCTTACAAAAATGGCTCTAACTCTTTGCCCGGGTGTCAGATTTTGGGGAATTTGGTATCAATGGATAACTTATTCAATTTCCCATACAGAAAAAAGTCAAAATCATGAAAATTACATATGTATAAAAGTGTATTCATCTTTGAAGCAAGTCTTTGATATTTTTGGGATGAATTTGAGCTAGGTAAAAGTACGGGGTGTTGCAGTATCTTTGACTCAAACTAAATGATAAACGCATCCTTTTGATATTAACTTTCTGGCCTTTAGGTAAGAGATAAAATGACCTTTTGGAGTCATAGAACTACACTCTGACTTGAAAACCACTTTATCATGGAACTGAAACTTCACCATACGAGTACAATGATAACGCTCAAACTACACCTCTCTAATAAGAATGTAAGCGATCATTGTCAATATAAAACCCAACTAAATTGGAGCCAAATTCCACAGGGAATATGGTGTGAACTTAAGTCATTTGTAATTTAATTAACTGATAGCTGGATGTTTCCTGATAGTCGCTCGTGATGTAATAATCGAAACAACTAGTTATATTTATGATTTGAAAGATAAACTTACCACAAGATGAATAGAAACTAGAGATTCTCATATTAGATCACACTAGTAATCCCAAAATAATAATGATAATCTCTTCAAAGTAATTGCTTATTCAAGTTAAGAAACTAGAGAGAGAAAATATCAAAATATATGTCTCCAAAAAATGTTCAAAACTCCCTAGAAAACCCTAAACAAGACTTTAAATAGTTCAATCTAAATAAGGAAACAAAATCATAGAGTTTAATAATCCCTCAAATTAGGTGACGACATTCGTGACAACCTATCAGGAGGCTAATGACTTATCATAAATGTAGTCAGCTCCTCTTTGCTTTTGATACTCGCTGCTTCAGGTTGGCGACAAACTGTGATGCCCTATCAACTCCTTGATGAATTATCATGAATGTCGCCAAGTCTCTACCTCAGCTCTCATGTTCTGCCTTAGGCTGATGGCAATTTTGATGACCTATCAGCTCTTTGACGGCTTATCAAGAAATATCATCACAACTCTTAACTCAGGTGCATTCTTTGTCTGAGGCTGATGATGAAGCTGATAACTTATCACAGGGATGACGACTTATCAGAAATGTCGTCAGCCACACTTCTCTTTGAATTACTTCAGATTTTAACTCCTTTGCTTCCATCCTTGTTGGTTCTCTTACATCATAGCTTCTATTACAAAATCAAACATAAAACAATCAAAAACGACAAAAATTGCTTAAGACTTTGCAACTATTCTTAGTTAAAAGCCTTAAATAATTTAGCATTAGCTCACACATCAACACCCTCAACTTAAAATAATTGCTTTTCCTTAAGTAACTCACACAACTAAGAGAATATAAAGTACGTTTGGCAGTTAATCATACATATCATCTCAAAACACTTTTATCCTCTCCAAGGTCAGTCAATTCAAGAACAATGAAGAACACCAATGCAACACATAGAAATTAATATATGGCATTAATTCACTTACATTAACCATGCATATACCAGTATTACACTCTCCAAACAAGTTAGCAACTTGTAATATATTTGGTGTGCCCTCACAGCAAAAAAATTCCCCTCATCTCATATCAATAATCCTATATATAACCATGGGGACAATCAAAATACTCTATCTCAGAACGAAGTTCCAACCAATGTATGCCAAGTACCATAGGCATGCCCTTATTTTCATTACCCAGATCCTTAGATAGGTCAGCTAGGAAAACTATAGGTTTTCTCTTAGGCTTATAATGTAGGTTAGGGGATAGTATAATACTCTTGTGCCTCTGAATTACTGAAATAAGTGTGTTTACCTATTGCTCACCCAAATTAGCCATAATAATAACAGGTAGCATGTTTTCATTGCCTAAAAACACATACCGTAAGTGCCCAGGCAATTCTTTCAATTCCAACACCGGTGGCTCCTCAATAAATGGCTTGGCTGGTGGTGTTGGTCGATTAGTAAGGTCAAGGTCTAGCTTTTTAAGAGCATAAGGTTATAAACCCATTCCTGGAAAGTCACAAACAATCTCTTCATACTCCTCAATGCCTTCACGATCAAAGTTCATTAGAACTGCGGCTAAAGGCTCGACAATAAGTTGCTTCTCTCTTAACACCTCCTGTTCGTCCTCATAATACACATAAAAAACTGAGGACACACTCTTTTATTCTTGATGCTTCATTTATTTACACACAACAAACTGTACCACTTCATCATTCATCCTGAATAAGAGATCATTCTCTCTCAAATTAATCAACACATTTTTGGTTGCAAAGAAAGGTCGACCCAATATTATGGGCACCTCAAAGTCCATTTTACAATCCAGAATGATGAAGTTTGCAGGGAAAATAAAGCTGACTACCTTCACCAACACATCATACAAAATTCCAACAGGTCATTTTACTGACCTATCCGCCATCACGAGTCGCATATTGGTGGGTGTGGGATTTCCCATACCCAATATTCTATATACGTCCAGCGGCATCAAATTAATACTTTCTCCTAGATCACATAATGCCTTGGTGAATTACATAATCTCCAAGGTCTTTGCAGAAATAGCACTACAATGATGGAGATTATCCTCCAATTCGTAGCTCACTGCTCTTTTCTTAGTTACAAGGTCCTTCATGAATTTAACATATGCTGGCATTTGTTTGAGTGCCTCCACCAATGGCATATTTATTGTAAACTACTTGAGCATTGCCATGAATTTGTTGAATTTTGCATCATCAGTTTTCTTCTTCAATCGCTGAGGAAAGAGAAGTGGTGGTCTTAGGATAGTTTTCAACACTACCTCCTTTTCCTTTTCTTTCTCTTTTTCCGAAGCATCATCATAATTATCTAGATTCTTAGACTCCACTGGACCTCTTTCTTCCTATTTATCATAAACTACCTCATCAACTACATATTTGCCCACAGAAGGGTCAGGTAATATCTTACCACTTCTAGTGGTAATCGTCATACATGAGCCATCATTCTGAAGATTTTGGACCGTATCACTTGGTAATATTCCTCTCTTCCTCTGGTGGAATGCTGCAAAGAGTCGGCTCATCTGCTACTCCAACTATTTGATTGCGGCGGAGTGCGAGTTTACCAACTAACTAATAGATGATAGATCAGTCTTCATGGTAGTCACACCATAGTTGGTAACTTCCACTCTCTTCAACAACTTAGCCTTTATGTCTTCCATGGACATCTTTTCAGAACTTGTTGTAGCAGTCTCACGATTTCAAGGAGGGACATAGAGCTCACTTTTATCATTATTGTTCCTCTAATTTCCCTTCTTCCTATCTTTATAACCATGCTTATTATAATAATTCCAACCTTGATTCCCTTGGCCATTGCCTCAGAAACCCTCCTGATTATTAACATAGTTTGTCTCTTCGTCTGTATCAGCATTAACTCTGTCTTGAGATCCCACAGCTTTCACCTTCTTAGCCTTGCCTGATAGCAAGTGCTTGGTTAGTAAGTCCATCTATGTTTTAAGGTAAGCCATGTCTTGGTCACACTCCTCATCTCTTCTATGTTGTTCGGTAGTAATACCCCTAAACACAGTGGGGCTAGCTACTACAGAGTCTCTGGTATGTCATGCCCAACTCTGTTTGGTCATTCTTTGTAGCATCTTTGAAGCCTCTGGGAATGTAAGATAAACAAATGTACCACCACCAACATTATCTACAATTGGCTTTGTCACAGAGTTAAGAGCCCTGTACAAAGTCTACATCAAGTGTATGTCTATCATATTGTGGTTTGGACACTATGTCAACTTTTTCTTAAATCTTTCCCAGGTTTCATGCAAATCTTCAGTTGGGAGCTGCCTAAAGTTGTTGATCCATCCCTCAACTGCAACCTCCTGGAAGGCAGAAAGAACCTTTCTAGAAAATCTCATTTCTACTGCCTCCAGTTAGTTATAGAACTGGGTGTCAGCTCATTTAGCCATAAAGTTGCTTCTCCAGAAAAAGACAATGGAAATAATCTCAACCGTATAGCATTCTGGCCCACTCCTTGGTTATCAAAAGATTTATAGATGGTCACAAAATTCACTAAATGCAAGTTTGGGTCATCCCCAGGAAAGCCACCAAATAACCCTTTCGGATTAAGGAGTTGAATCATAGTACTCGTAATGTTGAATTTAGCCCCAGGTGACAACGGTGGAGGAATGATTGCACCTGTTGTACCTGCTCCGTCCATTCTATCATCATCATCATTGAGGTAATACTGGACCAGCTGGTACTCTTGCCTTTCTCGGAATGGACAGTTCCTATTAACATTACATCGTACTGGTGCAGCTACTTGCTCTGCACGTCTTAGGTTATCAGGATTTAGAAATTCCTCGTCTCCAAGATCTTCATCCTTAGTATTTTGATGTCGTTCTTGCTGACCAACATTTTCCTTATCCACCTGAGCTCTAGCTAAGGTTGCCAATTTGTCAGCCTCTTGCTGTTCTGCCATTCTTCCAATTCGTTGCGGTTCCGGATTAAGTGGTAATAATGGTTCTCTAGAACTTCTGGTGCTTGGCATACACTATAAAAATCCTACAATAAACAAAAACAACAAATAAACGTCAAAACTAGGAAACTTGACTAAAAGTCAATTAGCACACCCAACTTTAATTTACAACCATATTTCCCGACAATGGCACCATTTTTTATAATGCTCAAACTACACCTCTCTAATGAGAATGTAAGCGATTGTTGTCAATATAAAACCCAACTAGGTTAGTGTCGAATCCCACAAGAAATATGGTGTGAACTTAAGTCGTTTGCAATTTAATTAACTGATAGCTGGATGTTTCTAGAAATGAGGATTTTTAGTTTAGCAAGTAATTGTTGGTCACTTTAGTTACACTGTTCATAATCAAGAGTTTATGGAAAAACCAAAATTATGTTCACTAGGGGTTTTGGTACTTGACAGATGCTAATGGTGGTTTAAGATTCTCACAGTAGGTAGGACAACAAATTATCTTTATCAAAGTTATGCCTAAATATCTCTCGACCTACTTAAGCATTTAATTACCTAATCCTCTTGGACTTGGGGAATTTATATTGATGACCATATTTTACCTCAGGTTAATCAACTTTGTTACACGTCAATTATTAAATTGAAGTTTTTAGTGCTTCCAAGTCCCTGTTAATAATTCACTTTCACTATATTTGATTTCTTTCTCAAGCAAATCAAAGAAGGTGTTATCTATCATTTGCAACCAATAGACGATACTTAAAACCTCAGAATTATCAAGGAGTCCTACCACCTTTTGAATCTTGAACACTCAGCACCTTATCAAGACTTAACCCTAGATCCCATAATTCAGGTTAAAGGAATTTAGCTACTCATGATGTAATAATCAAAACAACTAGTTATATTTATGATTTGAAAGATAAACTTACCATAAGATGAATAGAAACTAGAGATTCTCATATTAGATCACAATAGTAATCCCAAAATAATAATGATAATCTCTTCAAAGTAATTGTTTGTTCAAGTCAAGAAACTAGAGAGAAAATATCAAAATACGTGTCTCCAAAAGATGTTTGAAACTCCTTAGAAAACCCTAAAAAAGACTTTAAATAGTTCATCCTAAATAAGGAAACAAAATCATAGAGTTTAATAATCTCTCAAATTAGGTGACGACATTCGTGACAACCTATCAGGAGGCTGATGACTTATCACCAATATCGTCAGCTCCTCTTTACTTTTGATACTCGCTGCTTTAGGCTGACGACAAACAGTGACGTTCTATCAACTCCTTGATGACTTATCACGAATGTCGTCAAGTCTCTACCTCAGCTCTCATGTTCTGCGTTAGGCTGATGGCAATTTTGACGACCTATCAGCTCCTTGATGGCTTATCATAAAATATTATCACGACTCTTAACTCAAGTGCATTCTCTATCTGAGGCTGACGATGATGCTGATAACTTATCACAGGGCTGCCGACTTATCAGAAATGTCGTCAGCCATACTTCTCTTCGAATTACTTCAGATTTTAACTCCTTTGCTTCCATCCTTGTTGGTTGTCTTGCATCATAGATTCTACTGTAAAATCAAACTTAAAACAATCAAAAATGACAAAAGTTGCTTAAGACTTTATAATTATTCTTAGTTAAAAGCCTCAAATGTGTTAGCATTAGCTCACACATCAACACCCTCAACTTAAAATAATTGATTGTCCTCAAGCAACTCAACACAACTAACAGAATATAAAGTACATTTGGCAGTCAATCATCCATATCATCTCAAAATACTTTCACCCTCTCCAAGGTCAGTCAATTCAAGAACAATGAAGAACACCAATGCAACACATAGAAATTAATATACGGCATTAATTCAGTTACATTTACTATGCATATACCAGTGTTACATTCTCCAAACAAGTTAGCAACTTCCAACATGTCTGGTGTGCCCTCACAGCCAAAAAGTCCCCCTCATCTCATATCAATTATCCTACATTTAACCATGGGGACAATCAAAACACTCACTCTCAGAATGAATTTCCAACCAATGTATGCCAAGTACCATAGGCTTGCCCTTATTTTCATTACCCAGATCTTTAGATAGGTCAGCTAGGATCACTATAGGTCTTCTCTTAGGCTTGTAATGTAGGTTAGGGGCTAGTATGATACTCGATGGTATTTAAAGTGACTAAGCCTCCTTGATACTACACTAGATTTTTGGGATTTCACTCATTAGCCTTTTCATCTCTTCTCTTTTATTGATCACACTTATTTAGGCTGGGTGCGGTCTTTTTCACAAGCACTTATTCTTTTTCATAATTTTTCTTTTTCTTGTACTTTTCCTCCA